>NC_088715.1:3843384-4443384 GCF_963576615.1 Watersipora subatra
CCGGGGTGAGGAAACAATTTTATATATGTATATATATATATATATATATATATATATATATATATATATATATATATATATATATATATAGGACTAACTTGTCTAGAGAGCTAGTAATTTGTACTTACTTTTATAGCAACAGATGTATACGCTTATTTTATATAAATGCATTGAAATATATATTATCTTAACAACTTGGCTATAATAATCCAACAGATTGCGATGATAGCGCTATTTAAAGGTTTTACTTAATCAATTACCAAATTATTTTAAATGAAACAAAGTAACAGAATTGGAGATACTTGGGTAATTATAATGTTAATAAAGCATTATAAAATAAATTAGAAATTTTATTTTTAGAGATGTCCGTCCGATAAGTACTAACAATGACAAAAGGCTGCAATATCAACATCATAGCTAGTGCTACCAGCTATTAGCCATAGATATTTATCTATCGACAAAAAATGTTCAGCAGCCAGAGAACTTCTACTCTCTGACCATTTCTGTCCCAAGAACGTCCCGCCATGGTGGTTTCATTTTAGGGCCTAAGGATATGTTTCCTTTTGCATTTCATTGATTAATTTTTATCTCATTGATTAGGAGCAGGACTACTTTAAACAGGCAAACAAACACCCTCACTGATCAAGCCCCTCCTTTTAGTCTGTAAATCTACTCGTATAACAAAGTAAATGTTATAAAAAACAGCACACTGCTTTTTGAAATCGAACTTCACTAAGTTATACGATATTTCCAATGAGAATACCTGAAATTACTAACTAATCAGATCACAAAGTGTTTAAAAAACTCCTAAATTCTTGATTAGCATCCCGACCATAACACCAGAACACTGACAGGATGGATATAAAGACTTTCTATGAGACATTGACCTCTACAGACATTGTATTATACAAGCCGATTAGAGATCATTGAACTAGACAAATTAATACGAGCAGTAATATCCTGCAGTATAAATTCACCAGAGCTAAAACTCAAAACTCGAAAGTGCGTCGAACCCAAGCCAGCTATTGTATCTTTGTATTAAACACGGCTTGATGCCAAGCGGCGGAGGTCAACGCCAGTCTGTTGCTTGGAGTTATTAATTAGTCTTCTGTCAGGTGCTGGCCTCTAAATCCTTTATAATGAAAATCCTTTATTTAGTTAGTGCGAGGGGGTGGGAAATAGTTGAGTTCTCATTTACCATAGAGTTATTGTGTATTTGATTCATAACTCTATGTAGAAAGTATTTTCATGGACAACATTTCAACTTGTGTGTTTGTAGGGCAGATTTAGCTCTGACATGTTGATTTCACGCACAAGTGGAACCATAAGCAATTATTGGGATTTTGACACCTTTCATGCAGAGAGTAAACTTTCAAAGATATGAAACTTAGCAATGAAAAGTTCACATCAAACAAACATTCTCTATTATTGATTAGATTCAGCAAATGATATTGAACGACCTGGTTGGTTCAAAGTAGAAGAATATTATTTCAACTCTTTAGTACTTCGACTGCGTTAATAACAACGTTTGCTCGATTAAGTTTTCTTCATGTCTTGTAGCCCAGGTTCTTCAAGTCGTAGTCACTCGAAAACCAATTCAAAGTTTTTAAGTTCTGATTAGGAAGTGCAACTTAAACTAGTATTTGATTGGGAAAGTGCAACTAAAGGTCAAATCTGATTGAATGGGCACAACTGAAATTCATGTTTGATTGGACAGAAGCAACTGAAGCACGCATTTAATTGGACAGACGGAACTTGAAGCTTGCGTTTGGTTGGACAGGGGCAACTGAAGTTCACATTTTATTGAACAGCACATTGTTAACAAATACAATATTTGCTTTACCTCTTCCTAAATGATTGAGTAAATCTAAGTTTATCTTGTAAGAAAAATAGTCAAAAAGAAAATAGCTGAACAAAGTTGATTTTCTGAGTTCAACGCTGACCCTGTGACCTCTCCTTACAACTCGTCGACTGCTGTGAAGGTTTGGTTATTCTGCTGTGTGAGCATTGTTTTACAGTAACCAAAGAACAGCATGGAAAGAGTTGACCTATTTATTAGGGTGCAGTCATTAATCAAGGTCATCAAGGTGTCAGCAAAAGTTAGCGGCTCAAACCTTGAGTATGGTTTTTGGATACAGAAGTAAAATAACATCAGTTTGCAAAGTGACAGTTTTTACTACATTCAAGGAGAAAGGTGTGAGAAGTTCTTTGGGTGACGCAATAAATCTAACAAGGTTTTCAACCGAAAGTTTTCCTTATTTCTGCCGATGAAACTCGTCGTATCTCAACCTTCAAATTCTTTTTCTGGTTCTAAATTTGTTTCCATAGTAAACATACTCTTGCTTCTCCTATCACCATCCCTAGTAACTTTGGAACCAATAACTAACGAAGTAAAGTTTTGGCTAACACAAATATATTTATCATTTCATGATAAGTTGGCACAGTGTTTGTTTATCCGTTATCAAGGAGCCTGACTTAGGTGAAATATCATAATACGAGTGCGACAGCTGTATGAGGCTAACAGCCAACAACAGTTTTAGAATGCTGCCCTTTCAGCTATTACTTAGACATGAATAACTCACAGCTGCTGTATAGCACTTATGATTTGAGGTCTATAAAATGTCTATTCATCTAGGTGAACTAGTAAAACTCCCATACGCTGTACTGATAAGACAACTCCTGTCCTCTACGCTAATAAACCGACACAATAAAACAGCGTTATGCAAAAAGAGCTTTTTCTTTTCAATATACACATAACTTACTTTTCTATTTTTTATTTTAAACAGCATTGACCAGTGTCCATAAAATTAATATCTATTTATAACTCTTGTACACAGGTAACACAACTCCTGTACCTGTGACGTGCATGTGTAGACTTGGCAATCACTTGAGAGCTTATTTTGTAAGATGTTTAATTTGAGAAGGATTAATGGCGGAAAGTGACAATATCCCTCAGTATTTATAATAGATGATCTATCAAAGCTCTGTCTCTAAATCAGGCTTGGAATGGTCTATATGACATACCAAAAGTGCTGTTTAGAATACTTTCATATCTCATTCTTCATCGGTTAATTTTTGAGATATGTACCCTTCATTGATACTTTTAAATCAATCATTAAAAGTGACCATGATATAGCAACAGCGCCGGTAGTAATGAAAATGTCGCTCAACTGCAACTGCAAGATTTCCGTCAAGAGCAACAACTAATAACTGGAGCAGTCACTGGTATAGCCTTGCAATTAGTTCTACCAGAGCTTATATTATATAATATTTTATGTTATAATGCAGTACTATGTTGTATAAACATGTGTTATACTTTATTATAATATATTATATAATGTTATATAACGTAATATAACATGATATATTACATAATATTAGAAAACGTAATATAATATTTCGTTATATTACAGGTTATATGACATCAGTAAGTCAAATATAGTTTTAGACATATTGTTTGTTTGTATTCTTTTGTAGTGAACAATGCAATAGATATTTATACAATACAATAATTATTTGCTATTCTTTTATAACTTTTATTAGAAAGCTAATCTTTGGAACTGCCACTATTCATAATTTGGGTTGGAAAAATTAAAACTCATAAAGGTATTTGATACATTATTTGAAAAACTTGATTTTCAAATGAATAATAAAATTTAGTAGAGGTATCTTCTTGAGTCAACTCTATTTTTAGAAGCATAAGGTTTTAAGGCATCCACAAAAGTGTTCAAATCCATCCGCTCTGATAAGTCTTTGAGAAGCACAATGATATTCAGTAGAATTTCTAAGAACTAGATAACTGGTTTTGAAGGCAGTGCATGACACTATTATACAGCTGATTGTGATTTGAACGCTATTTTTAGGTATTCTGTAGCAGCAAGAGAAGGCACGAACCCGGTGTCAGCATAAGGCCTGTTCGTTCACAATGAAACTCAACAAACGCTATTTGCATAAAATAGACTGGAGTAGAATTATTAAGTCCCTCTAGCCGTGTAGCAGCTCAACGATTTGAAATAATCGATAATATTAGAGAAATCTAAATGCGCTATTGTTCTTGGATGGCTCTTACAAAGCTCGACTAGACTAGTTCAGAAAGATAAGAGAATTGTGCCATTCAGACATATGACGCCTTTCTAGCTGAAAAGCGTTTGTCTTAGCGGTGGATAACCTAATTCCAGGTCTAGACTAGTGATCAAACGTGGCCTTATTCTTGACAACTTAAATTTTAATTTGGCTCAGTCAGGAAATGCGTGAAATAAAAAATTGTTCAATTACTCGTAGTTTCTTTGGTTTTTACACAGTATATTTTTTAAAATTATGAATAAAAAACTATTTTGCGGACGTAAAAATTCATTACAATATTAAAGTGGTAGAATGCTTGTTGAAGCCTAACAGCCAGCAATGTCTAAACTTGACGCAAAGAGAAATTCTTCTGCCATTCACAAAACTCGCTCAAGACAAAAGCGGCTTGTGTTCTGCATGATTTCCTATTGGCTTAGGTAAAAGTAGGCGCATTGTTTCTAACGGCAGGAATAAAATAGTTTTTCATGTTTGTGGCGCAGCACAATAGAACTAATAGGTTGTACATAATTGTATGTTTTACTCAATTGGCATTCGGCAAATATTTAAGGTGGCAGCATGTGGCGTGATGTTGATAGTAGTGTATTCAAAAGATTTGCTCAAGGGCTTTGCTGAGAATCAGCAGCGTAAAATGAATAAACAGTTCTATTAAAACCGACAGTGTGATGCAAGTGCTTCAGTAGAAGTGCCTAACAATTTCCTTCCAGATGTAGTCAAATGTTGGGCAAGTTTAAAGATAGAACTTTTAGCATTTATTTTTTCTCACTTGTCCATCATTTAACTGACAGGTAACTGTCAGCTATCTGATAGCTAGCTGGCAGCTATCTGACAACAAGCTGTAAGCTAACTGCCGGCTATCTGACAACGAGCTGTCAGCTAACTGTTGGCTATCTGACAACTAACTGTCACCTAACTGTCACCTAACCATTAACTACTAAACATTAAAATTAACTACAACAGACAAGGTCCAGGTCTTTCTGTGTTTATACTTCTAGTTGAAATGTGTGAAAAATTTGGTGTGACCACCTAACTTATAAAGCATCACTAAATCAACAGGAGGTCAAGGTCTCTCCAGCAAACTTATGTTGGTTAGATAGCAGGTATTAGGGCTACTAACTCTAATTTATACTTAGACTAAGCACAGCTATGTCATAGTAGGTGTAAACTAGCATGTAAACTAGTATATCCATTGTATCTGAATTAACTGTGGATGTTACTATAAAACTAGCTTGTTTTACCCTATCACTATGTTTCCATGACGCACATCATTAGGATTTGGAGTTGTGTTACCGTGTGAATTAAGTGTTTCTATGGACATTCACATGATGGGGATTGACTCTGGCGCTTTGTTGTAAAAAGGCAAGGAATTGTACGCTATAAGTTAATAGTTGGTAGCGCAAACACGTGAAAGTCGATTGAGAAGGGACAAACGACAATATTGAAAGTTCTTTAGTTGACTAGCTGGTGCGGTATTTTAATGTACATTATTCGCAAGGGTTGTTTCAATTATTCGCAAGCGTGATGGATTCGATAAAAATCGCAAAACCCGCTAGCTTTGGATTTATGCCGTTTCAAGGATAACTTGTGTGTCACAGAAACATAGTTTATTAGGATATTACTTATTATTAGGATATGGCATACAAAATATTTGTGCGTAAATTGAGATTTGAGCAATGCTCTACAGACAAACCTTGATGTACAAGCTTATTGCATTCTGAGACTGGGCTCGTAGGTCAATTTATTTTCATCTCAAAGCACTAATTTCTATATAAAATATCTATGCACATTAATCTGTTATCATACAATGAAAAAATGACTTATAACATGGTATTACAGTAGAAAAACCTGTTTTTAATTGTTGTAACTCAGTGCCTAAGCTAACAAAGTAATAAATACTTATTTAATTGGTTGACCAGAAGAAAATGAAAAATAATTATGTACATCATACGTACATCTTCACTGAGTTTTAACTTTCGAGACATACATTGTGAGTAACGGCAGTTTGAAAAATGACGTCAACACGTTGACAGCAACACGTTGGATACACAAAACTTTTGTTCCCTAAAGTACAAAATTAATAAAACTCATCTTATTTTTTATTATCTGTATCAAGTTTGGAGTTTGTGCCTCATGTTTGCTATAACTTTTAACCAACATTTTAAAAACTTTTTTAAGCTGATGCGAGAAAAAAGATTGAACGATGCTGTTCTCTAAAGTGGTCTCTCATACTAGGATATATAGTGCAGTGGCCATCAAGAACCAGCTCGTACGAACGTATCTCAAAATTTACTCGGATCTCAAGGAAGAAACATGACAGATAATCAGCTCTTATTTTGAGTTTCTCTCATGATTGGATTCATGTTGTACATGAATTATTTTTGTAATTAACTAATTGAATGTCTTTTGGTGTGAATGAGAATTTTCAAAAATGCCTATTAAATATTATTTTTTGTCTTTATTTGATATTCTTGTATTGATTATATATATTATATATGTATTGTAATATTGGTCTATATTTATTTCTAGATATATTTCATCTAGAAGGGCTTTGACAACGTCTAGCTCAGCTGGTTTTAGCTGCTTAAAGGTCTGTTTGAACATCTTTACTAAAAATTACAAACATTCTCATGCAACTCAAGTATCGTCTTTCTAGAAGTCTTCATCTAGAAGTCTTCATCTCGAAGTCTTCATCTAGAAGTCTTTATTTAGAAGTCTTCTTCTAGAAGTCTTCATCTAGAAGTTTCTAGAAGTCTTCGTCTAGAAGTCTTTATTTAGAAGTCTTTTTCTAGAAGTCTTCATCTAGAAGTTTCTAGAAGCCTTCATCTATAAGCCTTCATCTAAAAGTCTTCATCTAGAAGTCTTCATCTAGAAGTCTTCATCTAGAAGTCTTCATCTAGAACTCTTCATCTAGAACTCTTCATCTAGAAGTCTCCATCTAGAAGTCTTCATCTGGAAGTCTTCATCTAGAAGACTTCATCTAGAAGTCTTCATCTAGAAGTCAATGCAGCTCCATCTCAAGCATCCTTCAGAGTGTCAGCTATTAGCTTAGAGAATATTAATAACATTTCCTGACAAACTGATCTCGAAAAATCAGCCAGACAAAATTTGAAATAGTTTCTTTTCGAGTAACTCACTCAAGAAACAGCGTGCCATTTACATACCTTTAGGAACATGTAACAATTGTATAACATCGTAAACAATAGTAAAATCTAGGATATATAACGAAAGAAAATTACAAGATAAATTAAACTGCAAGAATGTGAAACCCACAAGTTATTATCCAATGACAACTGCCGGCTGATAAGTTGTTAGCCAATCACTGACTGTAATGCTAAGCAAACGCAAGAGAAAAAGCTGGTGTGTATCTCAGTATAATCAAGATAGGGTTGGCTGAAAGATTTTTTTCACAATCTAATTTGTATTTATCCCATGCCTATTTTGCATGGGCTCTATTATTAGGACATTTTTGAACTAGTCACATTGAATTTAAACTATTCAAATTAAAATGGTTGGTTTAAACCAAGTAGTAAATTGTTACGTTGCATTATTAGAGTTTGGGTGACAATTGTATTTCTTTAATCAGCTGATATTCAAGACTTGTCTACGAAACACAGCAGTTGCCATAATTTGACAAAAAAGACAACATTATTTGTAATGAGTGTGTAATTTGTTAATTTATAATGCATCTATAAAGTTAGGCTCTATGGTATCACTCGTAAAGCTGTTGATATAATTTTTACTTTTTTATAAACGTAATTTATAAATCTAGATCTGTTTGAAGAATATGATTACAAGCTTGTGGATACGTGATGGTAAATAGCTAAGCTGGGTAAATAGGACCAATGTTTACGTATAGGTAGTGCCTCGCAACCCAAATATCTCTTATGAGCCTGCCATATCTTTGTTAAACTAGGGCGAGAGAATAGTACATACTGGATGATGAAGGTTGGGAGATGCTTTACGGAACACAATATGAACTGGTAAAAACCAGTTCCCTGCTCAAAGACTCAGATTCAAAAATTAAAAAACTAGTTCTGGCTTGAAAATAATAATAATAATACCTGATTGTGTAAATCAACTTTTTACAGCAATATCATTGATTCTGAGATGATCTATTTACCTGGACCTTAGAGTTGCTGAAACTTGGTGCAAGGAAGGGAGCAAAAGTACAGCTACGAAAACTGGCAGGTTTTGTCAGACAAGATTGCAAATGCAAAAACGAAATGACAAGCAAGAGAGTTTAATCTAACTCATTTATAGCCTCTTAAAATATATAAATTTTTATGTAAACGAGGAAAGAGTTTTCAAGAGTTCACTTACCTATTACGATCTCTGCGATGGGGAGGGCAAGGCCGAGAGCAAGCAATACTATGACAATGAGAGTCAAAGCACAAACTGTTCCAGCACCCATGCTTTGTAAACTTGAATATTACTTGCTGCTCTAGACGTAAGCTTGCTTTCTCCGCTTGCCTTACTACCAACTGCTGTGTCAGATCGCCGCCAAGCATAAAGCCTGGTTTCTATATGACAGCGCAATGATCGTGCGCGGCGTAATGATTGTGCGCAACGCATTACGTCGGGTGCGATGCAGTGTTTCCATAGCGCGCGGGTAGGCATCATGCTTTTAGGAAAATGTGGGGTTTTCCAGCTAAACGTTTTCGCTTTTGTCATTTCCGATTTACTCTTTCGTATGGGAGACAGAATTCTTCGCGATATAAACATCATGGTGACACGCAGGCGGAGGCTTCTACTTTTGCTGTACCTCAGGAGAAGGATGCGCCGTAAAATCAACGCACTCAGAAGAATGCCCAGGAAACATGCATTTTGAATACGTGGTTCACTCAAAAAAAGGAAACAGCTTGGCCAGTACCATACTCTTTTTAAAGAGTTGAGGGAAGGAGATCGGGAAACCTTTTTCAGGTGAGTTGCGTGCGTCAGTACGTGTGTGTTTTCTTCTTTTTCATACACGCACGTAATAATAATGATAACGGTAATAATAACATTATCAATGCTGACGTACATACATACTCTAGTATCAGTTAAAAATCTGCGATGTGCTTATTGTTGCTTATCATCGTTGCTCAATTTGAAGATATATGAGGATGACACCTTAGAGATTTGACCACCTGCTCAGCTGTGTCTCACCATATATGAAAGCAAGATTCTGCCGGAGTCGTGAAGTTACCTCCCTAGAGGAATGCTTAGCAATTACACTCCGATACCTTGCAACTGGTAAGCTGGAACATGATGCCTTTGATGTATTTGTATTTTATATTTATGTATTTCACTGCTGCCTAACAGACTACAATCGACAAATCTCGGCCATTCATTGTTATACACTTAAAAACATGCTTACCCTGTGTTATTCACTTAATTGTATTAAAGGTAATTGATTACGTTTAGGGCAATGGTATTTGTTGTTGCAGGAGATTCTCAGCAGTCTCAAAGCTTCAACTTCAGAGTTGGACGCGCAACAATTTGCAAGATCGTTCGTGAAGTCTGTCAGGCTCTGTGGGACTCTTTGAAAGATCGCTATCTAAAGGAACCACAGAGCAGAGAGGACTTTACACTGATTGGAGACAAATTCACTTCTGAATGGAATATGCCAAACGTTATAGGAGCATTGGATGGTAAACATGTGGCTATTGAATGTCCTAGTGGAGGTGGCTCATTATATTATAACTATAAACATTTCCATTTCACTGTTCTCATGGCTGTCTGTGATGCCGATTATCGCTTCTTAAGTGTGAGCATCGGTAGTTATGGCAGCGAGAATGATGCTGGAATTTTTAAACAGTCATCTTTTATACGAAAGTTTGACCATGGAGTACATGATCTTCCTCCACCCACACAGCATACTCTATCCCATACTATTTGGTTAGAGATGAAATATTTCCACTTACCAGTTGGCTTATGAAACCATGGCCAGGCAAAAATCTGAGCCAAGAACAACAAGTGTTTAATTATAGACTCTCAAGAAGTAGAAGAACGATAGAAAATACATTTGGAATATTGTGTGCACGATGGCGTATATTCCGCCGGCCAATCCGTGCAAAATTGGATTTGGTAGACCTGATTGTCCAGGCTTGTGTTTGCCTCCATAACTACCTGATGTTCACCGATAATGCTAGCTAAGAGCCAATAGGTTTTGTTGATAGCTACAGCGATACAGGCGACTTGATCGAAGGCAATTGGAGAAAAGAAGTAACAGAGGGTGGTGGCGCCTTAGGCAGACTCAGACCACGACCCCTCAACCATACATATACTGCAAAGGAGATCAGGGAATGCCTCACAAGATATGTCAACTCGCCAGAAGCAGCACTTCCATGGCAAGTACAGCTTGTCACAAGCACTGGGAAGCGGCAACATGGTGATACTGTGCAATGAGTTCATATTTCTTGTTCACTTAATTCAATCTGCGTGTCAAGTTATTTTTTATTCTATGTTTCTGAACTGTCATGTGACACTATATTATGATATAAAACAAGTTGAAACAATACACCACAATGAATTCATCACAATACATGAAGTCACCACAATCAGACTAACTCTATTAGGATGTATATACATATTTATATATGAGTGTGTGTATATATATATAAGCGTGTGTGTATATACATATGTGTATATATATATGTATAATAGATATATGTATATATAGATATATGTATATATAGATATATGTATATATAGATATATGTATATATAGATATATGTATATATAGATATAGGTATATATATAAATATATATATATATATTTATTTATATTATATTTATTTATTTATTTATATTTATTCAACACAAGTCACCTGAAGAGTGCACCAGCACGAAACAGACCTGTCGTGACCCCAGAATAAAACATCACTCTGGAACAAAGATAAGTAACATTAACCTATTCCACACTCTAGTTAGTTATAACACTCCGCACTTTTTAGAGCGTAGAGTGCTGTTAGCAGTAGGCCTGACAACTTATCTATTAAATATATATATATATATTTATATATATATATATATATATATATGTACACATATATCTATATATATACATATATATATATATATATTTCTAGTAATTTTCTAGCTGAATTTCAATCGGCTGCTCTCACAACGGACCTACGCCCTGATGATGAGGAAATTGACTGGCATACGAAACCTCTTCATGGTGCTTACCACCAACAAATATCTAAGGTTGGCGATCTTCACCAGACATATATGTGGCTGAACAAAGGAAACCTAACGGCCAATACAGAGTCGCTAATCATGGCAGCCCAGGAGCAAGTGCTCCCAACAAGGCAACTCCAAACGAAAATCTATCACACTAGAGACGATCCTAGATGCAGACTGTGCAAAGATGCACCTGAGACCATCCAACACATCATCAGTGGATGCAGACAGCTAGCAGGGAACGCATACACTGAGCGGCATAATCATGTCGCAGGTATTGTGTATAGAAGTCTATGTGATGAGTATGGCCTGAATAAACCACAACACTGGTGGGAAGCTCCTGGTAAGGTCAATGAAAATGACCGCGCTAAGATCCTCTGGGACTTCTACATCCAAACTGACAAGCATGTCCTAGCAAACCAACCAGATATAGTGGTGGTAGACAAGGAGAACAAGAGGGCTACTATAATAGATACAGCAGTACCCATTGACTACAATATAGCCAGCAAAGAAAAAGAAAAGGTAGAAAAATATCTCCCTCTTGGAGAAGAAATTGAAAAATGCTGGAATGTAAGAACAACCGTAATCCCAGTAGTCATTGGGGCACTGGGCGCAATAACACCGGCGCATAAAATGTGGCTTGCTCAAATACCAACAACAATCAACTCATGTGAGTTGCAGAAAAGTGCGCTATTGGGAACAGCTAAGATCTTGAGACGAGTGCTCAAACTCCCAGGTCTCTGGTAGGAGACCCGAGTTAGAGCAGAATTTACCACCCATACGGGGTATCCGGGGTGAGGAAACAATTTTTTTTTTTTATATATATATATATATACATATATATATATATATACATATATATATATATATACATATATATATATATATACATATATATATATAATGTATATAAAATTGTTTCCTCACCCCGGATACCCCGTATGGGTGGTAAATTCTGCTCTAACTCGGGTCTCCTACCAGAGACCTGGGAGTTTGAGCACTCGCCTCAAGATCTTAGCTGTTCCCAATAGCGCACTTTTCTGCAACTCACCTGAGTTGATTGCTGTTGGTATTTGGGCAAGCCACATTTTAAACGCCGGTGTTATTGCGCCCAGTGCCCCAATGACTACTGGGATTACAGTTGTTCTTACATTCCAGCATTTTTCAATTTCTTCTCCAAGAGGGAGATATTTCTCTACCTTTTCTTTTTCTTTGCTGGCTATATTGTAGTCAATGGGTACTGCTGTATCTATTATAGTAGCCCTCTTGTTCTCCTTGTCTACCACCACTATATCTGGTTGGTTTGCTAGGACATGCTTGTCAGTTTGGATGTAGAAGTCCCAGAGGATCTTAGGGCGGTCATTTTCATTGACCTTACCAGGAGCTTCCCACCAGTGTTGTGGTTTATTAAGGCCATACTCATCACATAGACTTCTATACACAACACCTGTGACATGATTATGCCGCTCAGTGTATGCGTTCCCTGCTAGCTGCTTGCATCCACTGATGATGTGTTAGATGGTTTCAGGTGCATCTTTGCACAGTCTGCATCTAGGATCGTCTCTAGTGTGATAGATTTTCGTTTGGAGTTGCCTTGTTGGGAGCACTTGCTCCTGGGCTGCCATGATTTGCAACTCTGTATTGGCCGTTAGGTTTCCTTTGTTCAGCCACATATATGTCTGGTGAAGATCGCCAACCTTAGATATTTGTTGGTAGTAAGCACCATGAAGAGGTTTCGTGTGCCAGTCCATTTCCTCATCATCAGGGCGTAGGTCCGTTGTGAGAGCAGCCGATTGAAATTCAGCTAGCAACTTATCTGAGATGGCCATGGAGGCTGCATATGCTTTGATGCTTTGCTCCTCCTCTTTCACTGTCTGCTGTACACTTTTGAGTCCCCTACCGCCATCTTTCCTATCAAGCTACAATCTAGTAGTATCAGATTTTGGGTGGAGTGCTCCATGCATGGTCAGCAGTTTACGAGTTGCTATATCTGCTTCTTTGATGGCTTCCTCAGTCCACTTTATTATGCCTGCTGGATATCTTATTACTGACAGTGCGTAGGTATTTATTGCCATGACTTGGTTCTTGGCATTGAGCTGGCTCCGTAAGACCTGCCGAAGGCGTTTCTTGTATTCGGTAATGGCTTTGTGACGTACCTCGGCTTCGTGGTTGATGTTGCTTTGCATAATCCCCAAGTACTTGTACCCTTCTTCTATATCTTTGATGGTATCATTCACATGGTATATACATACCATGTGAATGATACCATATATATATACATATATATATATATATTTATATATATGTACATATATATATTTATATATATGTACATATATATATAATTATATATATGTACATATATATATATATTTATACATATATATGTACATATATATATATATAGTTATATGTACTTACATGCATATCTACACATATGTATATTATCACACATAAACATTATATAGAAGCTGTAATATTGTATATATGCTTCTAAAGCATTTGCATGAACTGGCTAGTTTCTCCACTCCGCTGCTGGTGCTCTTGCTGTTGGTACGTAGGCTCCGACCACTCAGCGTCATCCAAAATTCTCAGGATGTCGAGTTGTGCTCGGCTTTTCACTCGTCCTTTGAGACGTCGAAGCTTTGGCACAATGCTCATAGCAAACAATTTATCCTCATCTTCCTCTTCTGGTTTTTCAAGAGCCTTCAGGATTTGTTTATCAATCTACAACAATGAACCTCAAATAAGTACATAAGAAACATAATGAATACAACAACATAATGAATGAGTACAATTTAGCAGTAACAGATATTTCAATATGGACTACCTCATCTGCCTCACTTTCCAACTTGCTAGCCTTCGACCATGGTCGTTTTCTAGAAGAGGTATATTTAGGTTTAGCAACTGAACCAGATGACGGAACAGGTGATGGAGCTGATGACGGAACAGGTGATGGAGCTGGAGATGGAGCAGATGATGGACCGGGTGATGGAGCAGATGATGGAACGGGTGATGAAGCAGAGGATGGGTCAGGGGATAGAATAGGTGATGGAGCAGATGACTCAGACTGTGCTCATGTCACAACTCCTCTTTGTTTGATGTGCGTGAAGAGCCATCGATATTGCTCATACTCGGAGTCTTCACATACATGTATAATATCTTTTAGTCCAGATCCAGAAGGCCCTGCTCTTGCTCTGACATATCTATGGAAAAGAAAATAGTAACAAGTTACCACAACCATACTTCAAATACATATACTTTTATTTTACTACATTCACTAACTCACTTAGCTGATACACTTCCCTACCGTACGTGAACGCCTTATTTATTATTAGTATTACCAAATAATAATGCATATACACAAGTGAAAATGAAACTAATTATTTAGAATTATTATCACACTTTTTTCGCATCGATATTGTTGTCAACAATTCCTGGTAATCACCCAGCATGCCCTGTGCTAGTGTAAACATATTAGAGTTCATGTCATCATCTTTCACTGCGAAATTTTATTAATTTTTTTGGTCTCACCTTCCAATCCTCGTTCGGAACGAACGATAGCATTTCTGGCACATTGCCACCGATGTATCCATTCTCTCTGCCACTTGATTCCATGCATTTAATTTTAGTCTCTGGTTTCAAAAGCACTGGCTAGATTTATTATATATAGCCAGATATTCTTGAATTATTGAGAGCAGTTCAGATGTATTCATTACTGCCCCGCTTTCCTCTCTAATGTCTACGCTTTCCTTCTCCATTTTTACTGCTGCGTATTCCACCACGCTGATTTCTCGTAGCCAATAACACTCGACCGTTTGTATTATGGGATAAGTTGAAAAGGTCGCGCGGTGTATTGTGGGATATCTCATCGCACGCACCCATTGCAAGGATCCATTCTGTTGAATCTTTGCGATCAGCGTACGCACGTCGTGCGACCGTCGTGCGTTGACGTTTCCATATCACAACTGGCCTACGCACGACGTCGTGCGCCTTGTTGCGAGCCTTGCGATGGCATATGGAAACCAGGCTTAAGTACAGAGTCTAGTCTCAGATGTCCTTTAGCAAGATTTATCAAAGTATCTCCTCTGTGAATAATTATTTGTTCAGTTTGTGACTAGCCTTAGTTCCTACAATGTGCTTGTAGATGATTATCATTATTTACTCTATACACATGAGCTATGGCTATCATATACTATTGAGTCATGAACTTATCAACATACCACTCTATGTCTATTTTAGCATACATGGCTACTAAATCCTGCACCCATGGAGCCTGGTTCATCAGAGTTCTTGTGGCCACATTCTACAAACATTCTTCTCATAGAGATATAGAGAGTCTCTTTAAGATTGTAAGTAGTCAGTCTATTTTATAGCCTGAGAATCCCTATATTTGTCCATCTTATTTTATATCAAGTTAACTTTGAAGGTTGACCTGCAATAAATATCATATTACAGTTATTTGGTATCAAAAGATTCACCTTGTCTTACTCTGTTGTGTTGTAGGTGCCAAATATGTGGAAATATGATTACAAGCTCGTAAAAGCTCAAAAGCGAAAAGCTGCCGTAGATTGGAATCTGTTTATTTCGATGACGTAACCATGAACTTTGGTTATTGTCTTGTCACATGATGTTCTCACGTGAATTGAAAGGCCAATAAAAAGCTCAATATAAAACTTATCGTAGCACTAGTTTATGACAAACACTTCGGGTTTTACCAAAGACCCCGTATCGAATATAGATGCTCGCCACTTCACAGTTTTGTTTCGGTTTGGTCTAATCGACAAGTCATAATCTGATCATGTGACCCAATACTTTGCAAATAATTTCTGCAGCACTTTTCGATTATCACAGGTGACCAACAGGCTCGTAATGATTATCAGACAATGATATGTACTCCTTCAAGCTAAGGCTAAAAAATTAAACGAGTTTTTACGGTAAGTTAAAAGATATCACTGCTAAAAGTGACAGCATTACAATGACGATAAAACAGACGCATAAGAATAATAGACATAGTTTTATTGAATGCGTGAAGTATATTTGTGAAAATATTTCGACGAATAAGGTTGCATGAAAGTGTAAACAGAAACCATCTCTCACAACTACATCACATTTGAGCTGTTTTGGAAAGGGAATCCAAACTACGGCAGTCTCGTGTGGCTGCGATTTTCTGTTCGTTTTTGAGGTTTTAGGAGCTTGTAATCACATTTCCACATATTTTGCACCTACAACACAACAGAGTAAGACATGGTGAATCTTTTCATATCAAATAACTGTAATATGAATTCTGTTGCAAGTCAACCTTTAGTGTTAATATATTCACCTTTGAAACTTTAACACTGTTTCTCAATGTTTTCCTTTGTCTACATCCTGTGCTGCTCTTATCACAATCCGCAGGATTTAGTAGCAGTAGTATAAGGGGGCAGTTGGTGACAGAGCCTCAAGACCGGCAGCTTTCTTAGGCTTGGGTGTGCCTCCTTCCTAACCTATTGGAAATTAGCCTATTTACTTTATTTGCTATGTGAGCATTATTCTATGTTCCTTAAAGACCCATTTCGTCGAAGCGATAGTCAAAGATCGACTGTGGGTATTCCATTGATACTCGACAAAGTAGCTAAAGTACCAGGCTTTTATTACAAGTGTTTTGCGGCTGAGCATCCGCACCCGCTTCTTAGGTTTTTGGAAATTAGCCTAAATTTATGTGAGCATTAGCCTAAGTTTCCTCATGGTTTTGAAACTTGAAAGCTAACATCGCATGATCCTATTACGACTTTGAACTCTATTTCTAAGGAAATTGATCTAAACTTGTCATGAGCATTAGCCTAGGTTTCCTAATGGTCCTGTGGCTTAAAAGCTACTAGCACATGATTCCTATTGCGGCCTTCACCTATAGATTATCAACGGATTACCCCTAGGATAACACGTTGCCTTTCTTTTTTACGGGCGATGGTCAAGAAAAGACTAGAGTTCTTGTAGATATCCTGTAGAAAAAGACACAAATAATACATAATAAATAAGATAGCCTAAATAAAATATACATGTATATAGATATTACATCGTCAGAGGTCTAATATAACCACTATATAATCTAGGTATAACCCTGTATAACTTTAGAGGTTTAGAGTGCTTCAGGCAAACTTAAACTCTCAGCTCTCTTCAACCAACCCTGTTCCCTCACAATTCGCTCTAGTCGTGAGCGTATTGGATCATAGTCCATATAGGTCATACCTCGACGTAGCTGCAGAGGGACAGTGATCATTACGTTCCACTTGCTCTTTAGAATATTTGTGATAAAAGTAGCCAAAATGATACGCTTTTGCGTTTCGTCATATGATCTTGGCCGGTCAAGTGGTTTGTGATAAAATGATAAGCTATTACGTTTTGCCACTTTATCTTCGTGAAGAGGTTTAAACATGTTTTGCGTGATCTGAACTTGATTAGCAGTTATTATCAGCTGTTATTGGTCAGTTCTGCTTCGACTGCTGCGTAGAGAATCAAACGTTTTTAGCGAGGATTTCAGTCACCAGTAGATGAGTTCCCATGTTCTGTCATAAACAAGCTGCTGGACTCGCTGTCTCTTGTAATGAAAAAGACCATTAGACTCACTGTGTCTTTTATGCTAATTTCTGGGGCTAATCCATCAAAAACCACTTGAATCAGAAAGGGTGGTGTGAACATTAAAGCCTCTTGACTAAAATCTACTAACTTTAATAAAAATGTTCTCTGTTTAGTGAGATGTAGGAGGGGATAACTACAATAACTGTATTCTTTTCTTGACCACCACCTGCACAAAAGAGGGCAGTTTATTATTCTTGGACTAATCAGTTGGTAATCCTTAGGTCAAGGTCGCAATAGGATCACATGATGCTAGCTTTAAAGCCTCAGGACCATTAGAAACTTAGACTGCTTTTCACAACAAATTCAGTTTGTCAAAAAAATTCAGATCAAGGTCGCAATAGCGGTCATGTGATGCTAACTTTATAGCCTCAGGACTATTAGGAAATTTAAGCTGGTGTTTATAACAACTTTAGGCTAGTTTGCCCGAAAAATTGAGGCCAAGATCGTAATAGCGGTCACGTGATGTTAGCGTTAAAACCTCAGTGTTATTACATCACCATCACCTGCATCGTCATGATTTGATCACTTTTTCTGTCTCTCCAGCTCAGGTAGCCTTCACTATCTTACTACTCCATTTCTTTTTATCCTTTCTCATTTCCTCTGCCTGTTCAAATTTCATTTTTATAGATTTCAGGTTATTTTCAATGTTCTTATTTCAGATGAACTCAGGGACACTCCAGGATCTCTTCAGGGGATTTCTATATTCTCATAATGCTTCTCTTCATTTAATGCTCACATTAAATTTAGGTTAAGTTCCAAATGCCTAGGGAGAGGATATCGAAGTCCATCCGCAAAAACACCCGTAGTAAAAGTGTAGAACTCTGTTTAGTCGAGTATTTGTGGAATGTCTGTAGGCTATCCTTGACTACCGCTCAAACAAAATGGGTTTTTAAGGAAATTATGCTCTTGTGGCTAATTTCCCATAGGTTAGGAAGGGAGTTAGTGCACCCACCCTTACAAAATGCTGAACGGTTCTGAGGCTCCGTCACCAACTACTCCTCCGTATACTACTAGTAGCTTTGGTACCTGATATTATCAACTATTACAGGTCATTTTCTCTGGAACAAATAACATCCTGTTAGTTCTGAGACTTGAACTCATCTCATCAATTCAACTAACACACTGTAGCAAGCCTTATGATGTCATCATGATATGTTACTCCGTGTTTATTTGTATGTTTTAGATACAATCACGGGTGAGACAGGTCAGTATGGCGGATCAGAATGTGAGGTCATGTGACGCTCAGGGAGGTAATGTACCAACTAGCAGCTGCACCTTTACAAAACTCCGTAAACTCTATCTCTTCCCTGGATTCAGAAAAGACTGGGACTGACAACTTCTCACTATTCCTACATTGACACCAGACAGACCATCAACTAGAATAATCATGGAACTTCCTCTTGTTTTCATGGTTGTACTTCTTACAATCTCATCTCATTGGTTAATAGGTCAGCTTGACATAGCGGAGAACATTGATGCTATTGGCTCATTTCTTATTGTAAATACTTGTGATAATGTCTAACAGCAGACCTAATATGTTTGAGAATCAATGAAGATGAGTATTTAAGTGAAAGGATAACTTACCTGCTGTACACAGACTCTGTATCTATAACCTTACCTGCTGTACACAGACTCTGTATCTATAACCTTACCTGCTGTACACAGATTCTGTATCTATAACCTTACCCGCTGTACACAGACTCTGTATCTATAACCTTACCTGCTGTACACAGACTCTGTATCTATAACATTACCTGGTATTACTAGTATAGTGTTTATTTATCTATCACCTGTACATAATGTACATAATCCCATCACTCAATATACCTCTAGTTGGTTATGAAGGCTGACCACAGACATATAATAAGTTGTTTTAGAGAGTGTATGAGGAACAGGCTAATTCTTAATCGCTGTCTGTCAGCATCAATAATATAAGAAATAATCTCTGCTTTATTTTGTGTTTTTCTCTTTTGAGCAAGACAGCAAAACCCCTGTTGGGTTCTTTTTATTAGCTATACAAATAGAAACCAATTGGGACAACCATTATTTTGGGTGTTGTCATTGCTGAACAAGAGGACACAACTACTGTGGTTATTATGCAATTTTCACTTTTATGATAAACACATAACATTGTTAAACTTTTCTATTTAGATTATAGTTTATTCAAAATGAATAAAACAAGCAGCCATCTTGATAGCAGAGATGAACAAAAAATAAAGTTTTATCGTTGATATTCATCAGGAGTCGCTACATAATCTTAATCTGTATATATAAATCTCAAAGTTTGTCTGTCTGTCATTCTGTCTGTCTGTAGTGATTAGTATCTAACAATAAAGAATCCGTATCGCAGAAGATTTGGTCTCAGAACCTCCCGTTCAGTAGCCAATAAACTAACTTATTGAGCTATGGGAGATGCAATATATTCATTGGGCATTATGAGTCGTTATCTAGGTTAAAGTACGCATAGCACTCTGTGTTATGGCGCAATGTCACTCAAGTTTGCTTTTACAGCTCTTGTTAGCAAGTTTAGCAATACTAGCTTACTCAAATTAGCCATTGGCAATGTGCCAGGCTAATGGTAAGTGGCAGGAAATTGCATTACCTGCCTCTGTTTATAAGCTGTTTTTAATACCTGTGCAACACCGGAATTCGGCTAGTTAGTCTGATATAATAGTATCAAGTGTCCATGTTTAGATCGCTTACTAGCTTTGGTTTTGTTGGCAATGCTTATGGCAGAGAAGTTATCAATGTTAACATGCAGTAGTGATGATTGAAAGCCAGTGATATCCTTAGATAATTGTCAGTCATGTTGCCTCTTTTGTTGCTATGTGCGCTGAAATATACTCTGCCTCTACAGTCAAGAAAGCTATTGTATTATGTTGCTCCCTGGTTCTGGTAGTTGATTGGACCATTACAATCTGTACTATAATAAGAGCCGTGTCCGTCCTGCTGAAGCCATGTTCAGAGCGTTAGGAAAAAGACTACCTCATACAGGAGTCGAACTTGCGCATCGGAATCAAAAGCACGCTACAACTACATCCCTCCACCTTACCACTTCATTGGATAATCATGCACACATTAATCACTCATGACAATCTCTCACATTGCATGTGACTAGCAAGGGTACTAGTAATTAATGAAATGCATCTCTACAGCCATGAGTATAGCTGTGGGTTTGTAATAAACGTAAACCTAAATAAACATAAATGTGGGTTTATACCTAGTCTTGTTGTATCTTCTCAACAGCTAATTTATGTACAACCTCTGATGAAGTTTGTGTGCTCCATCACTAGATTCAGGCTGAATACCTAAACAGAACTTTCATCTTGGTGGGAAAGTTGAGGTCAGACTGGTTGTTCAAGATCAGGACTAGGTCGTCTACATATACAGCATTATTAGTCTAGATTCTGTAGTGTTGATGTGAGTAGATGCATTGATCAGTATCCGATTGTTTGAATCCGATTGACTTGAGATGTTGAGCTCGTATATAGAACATTGTAACTTACATACCAGGAGTTCTTAGGTAGTAGGGATGAGTGCTTCAGGTTGCTACATATAGTTCTTCTAAAATGTCACCATTGAGAAATGCAATATTGCCATTCACTTGAGAATTATCTTATCTTGACTGACGGCGTAAGCTAGACGGTGAGACCACGTGTAGAATTGTCTTCTCATAGTGACCACTGTAGATCTGAGCAAAAACCTTCCCCATGGCCCTAACCTTGAACCTTTAGATTTTATCATCTAGACCTGAGTAGGCAACCTTTTCCGGCATAAGGCCACTTTCAAATGGTAATTTGATAAAAGGCCCCCATCACCCAAGTCCTATAACTTTTAATGACCAGTGAAGGGAAAATAATGTTTACCTCCCAATAACACCATTTTTCAGGACATCAATGCTCATAGCATGAATTCTCAGATATTGCTTCAACATTATAAAATTTTAGAAATTTATGGAAATTGGAAGAAACTCAACTTTGTCCAGTTATTATAATGGTTTTGTTTTTCACCTTTAATTCTCCTTGAAAGCAAATAAACATGAATTCGTATACATAAAAACAAAAAAATAAGATATTGTCAGCATGATAACAGGAGTCCATGTTTACACACGACTCCTTTAATGAGACACTTAGCATTGAATGTCATCCATGACTTGAGTGTACCGTGGGTGGCGTAATGTCTGTTGTAGAGAGGGGAAGAATGTCATTGATGTGCTCATCTGTGAGCCTTGTTCTGTATTTATTTTTTACATAATGCAGTTGAGAGAAGAGTTGTTCACACCTGTACGCGCTTCTAAACATGCTCATGATTCATGCCTCAAAGGCCTTCAGTTGTTGGTATTTCAGACAAGGAAGCATACGATAGGCGTGAGTGAGACCTTGGCCAGAGTACAACAGCGGTGAGTAGATGAGATCATTTCTAAGATCAATCATTTCTAGGTGAAGATGATATGGAATGCCTTCTACAATTAGCACCGCTGAGAACAGACAGAGATATCTTTTTATATTTTTAAAGTCATAAAATCTGGCTTCAAGTTCTTGCTTTAGCTCACTCATAGCATCAGCATACCTATCTAGCTTTGGTTCCCTTGGCTGATCACAAAGTGTTGGAGAGCTTTGTACATCAACGTTGTCCTCTCTCAACTGTTATTCCCACATTTCAAGTCAACCATGAAAAACACCAACAGCCTGATACATGTCACTAATCAGCTGATTTTCACCTTGCAGTATGGTCTTGAGTTCATTAAGGTGCAGCATCATATCCACAAGAGAGGCAGTCATCCAAAAATTGAACATCATAAAACTCAGCCAGCTGTTTCTCTTGCAATTTATAAAATTCTATTATCTAAGTTTGCAGGTTGAAGGCTCGGAGTAACATCTTTCTCTTTAATAACCAGCGTACTTGAGCAAAATATAGAATATCTTGAAATTCTGATTTGATACCATTGTGAAACTGACGATGTCTCAATCCTTTCTGTTGCAGATAGATGACATAACATGACATTGTTGATAATCCTTACAACATGATCCAGTTTCATTGCCTTAGCAGCAATGGTTTTGCTGATGTAGTATGCAGTGGAATTGTAAGGGAAGTGGATTAATCTCATCCTTCTTGAGGTCCTCCATTAGCAAACTGCTACAACCATTGACACAGCCAATCATAGCCGAGGCTCCATCTGCTGCTATGAAACAACATTTGCTGAGATCACAATTTTTCTGCTCCACCACTTTTCATATTTTGGCCAACACATGTTTTTCTGTTGTATGACCAAATATGTTGCACAGAGCAAGCAAATCTTTAGCAATAGTGAGCTCTTTGTTTACTTCACGAATAAAGACAGCAAACTGGGCTGTATCTGATGCATCTGCCATTTCATTGAGTGCGATGGAATATATTGTAAATTTTGCAATTTATCTTGTAGCTGTCGCTGCACATCCCGACTCAAAACTTCAGTTAGACAAGCTATAGTACGATGGTAGAGAGGTGTAACTTTAAAAGTTCTCTTGGTTTTTTCATCAGAGTATAAAACATCATTTGTATCTTCAATACACTCTTTGATTAACTCTTCAACCATAAATGGCTTTTTCCACTTGCTGATTCGGTGAACTATCTTCATGTTTGCTAAAGTGACCTTTTGACTGCTCTCACTAGGAGTCCCCCATCATACTCTGCTGTGTTCTTTTGTTGCTGATCAGTGTCACAACTCTTGTTTTTTAGCATCATTAGATATCTTTTCATATTCTGCTCCAAGCTTAGCTTTGAAATAGTGCTTGCATTGCTTTTTTCATGTTCTTTATGATGTCAAAACTTTCTAACAGGAAATTCCATTCCTGTTTGGCAGCTCCTTCATAAAAAAGTCATTAGTCCACTCTTTATTGAATTTGCGATTCTATTCACCTACTGAAAGGTCTGAAATCTTTGCTGCACTTGCTATTGCTGCACTTGAAAACTCACTGCCACAGAGTTGCTGAATATTTTGTTCTGAGAAGAAACTGGTAGAGTTGAACTTTTTTGCATGGGTATTCTCACCCATGCAAAAAGGGGATTTCATTTTCCTGCATGACAATTACAGTGATGACCCATTAGCGCTGCTTTATTCCATCGACAAGGGAAGCAACTTCTATATGATGCCAGACAGGCATTCGATTTTTGCAGTATTCAGATTAAAAATGCATTGAATTTTTTCTCTTTAGCCAGCAACAAAAAGTTCGCATGTTACCCATGCCTAGTCTAGGCTATTCTTGACATTGAATACCTATCTAGATCCTATAGCAGTACAGTCTGGTAGGAGTTCAACCAATTTCCAGGTTCCATTATGAATATGAGCTTGGTACTCCACCTCAGTAGCTTCTAGTCTCTGTTGAGAGTTATTGTTTTCTTTCTCTTCCTGTATGAACTTTGGTTCTGTTAAATCAGCAGTGAAGTGAGCTGAATGACTGACCAGTGATATCATCAATGTTGTGTTTCATTGTTTCAACTCTGCCTCAAGAACTGTGATGAGGTGTATGGGTAGACTCAGATCGATTGCTGTTTTACACCCACTTGTATTTCATAGTTGTCTACCCTCGGATCTTGCATATATGTTACTAGTTTAACTTCATTAAAGATAACATAGAGATGTACTACAATTTCATGTTTTACAGACTAGACTAAACACTATGCTTTCAATCAGACACTATAACCAACATGAATCATGCTTTCAGCTTTATCATCTTGTTATTAGCAAGATACATCAAGAATGTGAGCATATAAACACAGCTGACCATGTGGAAATAACTGCTACCAGGTATATGATCATACCACACGTCATATGGGGCTGTTGATTTTTTGTAAGCTGTGGTAAAAACGTAGTTTCATACATAGACAACAGTATGTATAGCCTCAGCTCCTAGTGACTTTGATAGTACAAACTTAACAATCATGGCTCTTGCAGTCTCACAGATTGTACAGTTGTATTGCTCTGTATCACCGGTCCGCTGTGATGAATGGAGTGGTTTGAGCTGATGTTGGACACCCTTAAAATAAAAGTGGCAAAATGCTTGCCAGGAAGATAACTACCAATAATTCTTTTGAGTGGCCAAGATGATTTCAGATGCCTGCCGACCCAAAGGGGGTCACGATGAGGTACAGGTGCAGCCTTTGAATTCCAACCATGAGCACCTTGTAGAGGATTTATGGTAGTTGTTATCTTGAATTCCAACCATGAGCACCTTGTAGAGGATTTATGGTAGTTGTTATCTTGAATTCCAACCATGAGCACCTTGTAGAAGATTTATGGTAGTTGTCATCTTGAATTCCAACCATGAGCACCTTGTAGAAGATTTATGGTAGTTGTTATCTTGATTGGAATACCTGAAGGTATGTAATAACCAAATCAGGTCTCGTTGGTAGTGGATATGTACATACATGTTGATGAATCCTCTAAACACATTGCCTGAGATCTTTATAAATAGCACAAGTTTGTAGGCTATAATAACTGAACCCTTCCTTTCTAACAAACATATTAGATGAATGCTAATATGTGTTTGTTAGTTTTGTTAGTGAATCATCTCCTTATTCAATAGTGTGAGCTGTGTAGGTTGCACATAATTGAGAGCATAATGGAGAAGATAACTCCAAGTCGTTTGTATAGGCCTAAACGATTGTTTATCCAGTACGTTGGATCATCTTCTTAATCAATGGTGTAGGTTGTACATCATTGGAAGCATTATGGAGAGGATAACTCCAAGTTCAGAGATGCGTGTAAGTCTAAACAAATGCTTATTTCGTACATGATATGGTATTTTATCACACATACATCTCTGGACTACACATAGGGAACACAGAAATCACCTCAAGTTTCCAAAATGCACCAGCATCACATACAATCAATGTACAGTCATATTCCAACATACAAGCTTAATGCGTTCCAGAGCCCGTATGTTAGTTCCCTGGTATCTCAAAGCTGCTTTTTCTATATAAAATAACTAAATACAAATTAATCTGTTCTCATCCTCTGAAAAAAAACACCCAAAAGCAGAATATTACAATGAACAGTGTATTTTTACCACCTAATTCACCATCTTTGCTCATGAAGTAACGAAAGCATTTTATTGCAGTTTATAACCCCTAAATATATAATATTATTATGGAAAGTACCAGTTTATAACCCCTAAATATATAATATTATTATGGAAAGTACCAGTTTATAACCCCTAAATATATAATATTATTATGGAAAGTACCAGTTTATAACCCTTAAATATATAATATTATTATGGAAAGTTCCAGTTTATAACCCCTAAATATATAATATTATTATGGAAAGTACCAGTTTATAACCCCTAAATATATAATATTAATATGGAAAGTACCAGTTTATAACCCCTAAATATATAATATTATTATGGAAAGTACCAGTTTATAACCCCTAAATATATAATATTATTATGGAAAGTTCCAGTTTATAACCCCTAAATATATAATATTATTATGGAAAGTACCAGTTTATAACCCCTAAATATATAATATTAATATGGAAAGTACCAGTTTATAACCCCTAAATATATAATATTATTATGGAAAGTACCAGTTTATAACTCCTAAATATATAATATTATTATGGAAAGTCCCAGTTTATAACCCCTAAATATATAATATTATTATGGAAAGTACCACATAAAGTTCTTACCATCGAGACAGATGATAGCTGCTAGCAGCAGGATGTAAGAGACTTGGCAATTTCGGTACTTTTGTGACGCTACGTAGCATAAACTTTAACCTAAATGAATTCAGCCTACTAAACAAAAAAACACACTACACGGCGTCTATGCACTCACCATATCCTGTGGTAGGCCTTAGGCTAGGTTATAGGTATAGCATCTACTCACTTAACCGCTTCACCACTAAGGCCCTGATTTATAGTCCATGCACGTTTACGATCATTTCTGTATTCTATTTCAGCAAAACTACCACAAACTGATCTGAAATCTGGAAAGCACTCCATTAAAAGAGGGTAGCAGTGACATATTGAACTTTAAGCTCTCAGAATGTTGATAATTACTGGTATCACTATTGGGTATAGCATCACTAGTGTTACCTGTTTGATTGATAGTTTGATTACTGTTATTGTATACAGATATGATGGATAAACCCTCTGTGAGAGGCTGTGGTATATAAGGATGTGACTGTCTGTACTGAGGATCAGATTTATGTCCACCTAGCCTGAGACTAAGATTCGTGCACTTATGAGGGTCAGGAACGGTCAAAGTCAATAGGGCACCCCAGCCGACCCAGTGTCACCGTCATCACTGGAGGTTATGCTAATATCAATGTTGGTAGGCTGCGGTGCAGCTGATTGGCTAGATGATTGTATCATGAAAGATTATCAAACTGTACTGATTTTGATGGACTGTATGAGATTTATCTGATTTGAACTCTATCTAGTCAAAGTATACAACCCTCTAGTTCTGCTATGTAAGAATTAGTATTTTCACACGGAAAGGTACTAAAGTGTGAACACAACTCCTTACACACACCTAAATGGTCTGCGACTCCCTTAGGAAAATGAGAATACTGCTCCGGTGTTGTTTTATCATACGGGAACAAAATCATATCATACTTTCTGATTGCCAGACTAGCATCACGAGACATAGGCTGAGATATAGTTGTAACGTAAAGTTTGATGGTTTTGTTGAATACGCCCCTAGCCTGGGTGAGATAGTCATCTAAATTTAGCCTGTTGACCACAGGGTGATCAGATTATTGTTGATCAGACAGAACATACCTATTCACTGTATTCAAAATGAAGTTTTAAGAAAGTAGCGTGTGATTGGTCACACAATAGTCTGAGCTTTTTACTTAGCTGGCTGCAGATGGAGGAGAGCTTAAACTTAGCTGCTGTGTGTTCACCTTCCGTAGTGGTGATGGTTTGCTCCATAGTTCTCAGTCAACTGCTACTATGTCAGTAGGATGGTTCTTAATGTTTTGGTAACAGTTAATTGATTGTACCCCGTAACTGACAAGTAACAGGTTAGTAAGATGAAGCATTAGAATCATGATACAAGTGATATTCTGCACAATGTCTTACACAAAGTGTGAATCACAGGCTATAAAGTGGCAACATAGAAGTAACAAAGCCTGTGCTCACCATAAAATAATAACATCTAACTCAAAACAATTACATACAATGCAAAATGATCAACATAAATTCTATGGATGTAATAAAAATACGAGCCATGAAATTATAAAATGATTCTCTAAATTCAACCTGGCCAGTGCGTAGTATTACAAGGGAAAAGTTAATAATAATCTAGTGTTTAAAATGTACATGTCACCATCTTGAATAATGAATATGTTGATACTACATACAATTGTTGGTGTATGTAACCAGCATAGACAGGTTGAGATTCACTAGTTCTGGTATATTCTGGTATGAAGCTTCTACAAATGATAATAGTATGTATAATTATATAAGATTAGGGATGAGCCTTAGATCCTAACAGTTTGACAACTACTATGCTGCTAAAAAGCTATGGTGATTAGGAAAACCACTGATGAATATAATAATGTGAAGCCAACTCTCCATAATGCTAACACAAATACCATGTTGATTAGACCCTAGAGTTTACTTGGGATAATGCAAATAATCTTTATTATTGGAATAGGTGAAGGTTATGCATGGTCTGACAACTCCAGTCACACACCCATAACTTTGGATATATGATGGATTAATAAATATTCAGCTAAACAGATATATTATAATAGTATTACAAGTTCAGGGTGTCGATGGTCTACCATCTTTAATACGAGTCTGATACTGATGATGTTACTGAGATTGTCATGGAGATACAATAACTTTACAAATTTCTGTATTTCTAAGAGTGGATGATCACTGGGGAGTATCAAGATGATGCAATACAGAGAACAATACAGGATATGGAGATAACATGAGTATATCATATGCATATCTAGTTGCTAGGTCTGAACCCAGATACTTATCTATCTGGCATTGCTTTCTAACTACCAGAATAAATAAGGTAGCTGGAAACAGGATAGCAGGTTCATACATGGCCCTGATGACAGCTTATAAACAGTTGGTAGCCATCTAGAACATTCTAGAAACAAGACAGTAATATCTAGAAATAAATGAGGATGCAATAGGCTACAACCAAGGCTGTTACCAATACCTAGTAGGACCTCAATAGATGATAAGAACTGTATACAAAGTAGTCTTGTAGCTGGGCAAGGTATTTAAAAGGACATGCATACATTGCTAATGCAGAAGTTAGTAGTAGTGTCTCGTATTGTGAGTACTTACTGCTCTAGATACACAATTCAGTCACCAACTAATCTGTATTAAATCTCTTTACTATGATAAGATCTGTATAATGATGATTTTTTTGGAAAAAAGATTCATCATTATACAGCTTACATTGTACGTACTTACATTTTTCAACATAGATGACAGACACATCAACAACTGTGCCAATGACTACCCACTGGCATTCCAGATTAACTGTAGGCCTATATACGGTTATTACACCTGACCATCTCGCACTTCTCTCCATACTGCCAGGGTACTAGTTTTTTAACAGGGAAACAACTACATGTCTACCGGTGAATTCTGTGTTCACAAAAGATCAGTGTGAGGTACGATTTTCTTGAAGTTCACATAAATTATTTGTTAAGTACTTTGGATTGCTCAGTTGGGTCTCTGTCAGATAGCATATTCATGTATCAGTGTGAGTAGGCAATAATCTGAAAGGTGTACTTCAGTGACTCCAAATGCATTCATGTGACAGAGACCAGTACCAGACAACCATATAAACCATACATTCTGCCAACAAACAGATCATATTACATAACTTGAAGAGACTCTACAATTAAACTGAAGATTCAATACGCACGTACCCCAAATTCAGGAATGTTAGTGGCAACTGAGGGTCATCAAATGTGCCCTTTACAAGGAACATGAGAGGGTTAAACTTATTGGAAATGAATAACTATGCCTTTTTCAACTGAATGTGTGGAATTTGTAAATGTGAAATTGTATGAGATCTGGATCAGTGTAAAAACATTAATACTCTTCGGTTGGTGCAAAATAAGGGTTAAGAGTAAGATGGGTGACTAACCATTTCAGTGTTGCACAATTAAATGTAAGGTACTTGTATGGTGTTGTTACTAGATTCAGCATAAAGATGAACCTAATTATCCTAAAACTTCTATAATACAAAGTATGAACTGTATAAAGAAATCTACACTATTCAGAACACTCTTCCTTATGTATTGCACTTTTATATAAAAATAGAATGGTTGGATAGAAGAAGTGAACAAGCTAAAATGAATGCATACAAAATACTTGTGAGTTCCTCTATTCACACTCCACCGTAAGCTATATCAGAAGATCAACCAGTGTGTTGAACTTAATTGGTGAAACCATCTCAGTCTATTTTTCAAAATAATCAATTTTATCCATTGTAGTTTTACTTTTATAGTTATACTGACTTGAGGTATTATTATATCATATTGCTTGTGCGTCACTTCCTTACCATTAAAATACAGATATAGACTGTAAAGAGGACAGCTTTATATATTGGACTGTTTATTTAACCCTTCTATGTAACTTAGTTAATAAAAATGGTTAGCAACGGATTATACTCCTGAATGGATTATTAGGAGTGCTTCTGAAATTCAGAGCAACGAAGATTGCTGTGAATGTGTGACATCGAGAAGATGTTTTATCAGTATCGGGTGGCAGAGCATGACAGAGACTACTTCAGATTCCTGTGGTGGAATGACAAAATGGAGACAGCCAAGGTTTACCGAATGGCTGTGCACCTCTTCGGCACTAAATGTTCACCTGGTTGCGCCACATTCGGACTGAGATATCTGGCACAGAAACACCAAGACATACATTCAAAAGCTGCAGACTTCATCCAACAATCTCTATATGTGGATGACGGATTGATATCGGTCAGTAGTGAGCAAAAAGCAAAGGAGCTTATAGAATCGACCAGAGATCTCTGCAAGAAAAGCAAAATCAGACTACACAAATTTGTAACAAACTCACCAGAAGTGCTGGAAACTATTCCCTCTTCAGAAAGATCAGAGAACCTGCAGGAAGCGACTATAACCACTACTACTCCAACACAATTAGAAAGAGCATTAGGAGTACTCTGGTGTGTAAAAACGGACACCTTTCATTTCACCATACCGGTTTTTTAGGAGATGCAAACTAGACGAAAAATACTATCCCTGATAGCTTCAATATATGATCCGCTAGGGTTACTAGCACCTTTCATCATTGCGGGAAAGCAAAAACTACAGGAGCTGTGTAGACGCAAAGCTGATTGGGAGAGTGATCTACCATCTGAACTGACACCAATGTGGCACAAGTGGACTACAAGATATGGCGGAACTACGTATAGTAAGATCTACCATGATAGAGGAAGATGCTGCTAAGAATGAAATACACTGCTTTTTGGAAGCAAGCACCACCGGCTACGGTGCATGTGCCTACCTCAGAAAGATAAGTCAAAAAGGAGAAGTAAAGTGTAGTTACCTGCTTGGAAAAGCAAGAGCAGCACACCTCAAGATGATCACGATTCCGCGCATGGAACTTCAAGCTGCTGTTTTTGCCACACAACTAGTGAGTGTTCTTGAGAGGGAGCTGAAAGACTTCCTGCCTACTAACACTGTCACACACTACTTGTGTGATTCTATGATTGTGCTGAACTACATTTCAAATAATGCGAAAAAATTCAAAGTTTACGTAACAAATCGTATCTAGCGAATTCGAGACGCGTCAACACCTAGACAATGGCACCACATAGCATCTGGAAATAACCCTGCCGACTAAACATCCAGGAGTTCTGAAGTGAAGGACATAATTCCACATTGGATTAATCCACCAGATTTCCTTCAGCAGTCAGATATCAAGATACCTACACCGAAGCTGGAAAACACAACGGATAAGCTCCATGAAGCACGCTGCCTCTCCACCTCTGTAAAAGAAACACTTAGGCTTTTAGGGAAGATGGAGCGATACTCTAAATGGCTAACGTTAATCAACACCTTCACTGTATTCATCAGAGTTGCCGTACACAAGAAAAAACAAACTGAGAGAAAAGGCTACCAGGCTAATCATCAAAACAGCCCAGAGTCGACTGGAAAACGAACGATCTCAAACAGCTAGACCCGTACATGGATGACGATGGTATCGTACGCGTAGGAGGAAGGCTAAAATATTCTACCACTCTCACCAACAACTTGAAACACCCAGCAATTCTGCCAAAGACATGCCACATCACAAATTAGATCATACAGTACTATCACCGACTAACTTGTCACTCTGGAAGAGGACTGACAACTGCTACAATACGACAGAACGGAAACTGGATTACAGAACTATCTATCACAGTGTCTACGGTAATACACAACTGCGTAACATGCAAGAAACTAAGAGGAAATACGAAGACTCAAAAATGGCGGACCTACCAGCCGTACGAACGGAACCAGCCACACCATTCTACTACTTTGGAATGGACTGTTTTGGCCATTTTACGTCAAAGATGGACGCCGTGAAATGAAATGCTACGGACTGCTGTTTACATGTCTAACATCTGGAGCAGTCCACATAGAAATGCTAGACGACTTGACCACGGATGCATTTCTGAACTCACTCAGATGCCTAGTAGCCATGCGAGGCAACATGAGGTCACTCTATTCAGACAAGGGTACTAATTTCAGAGGTGCACAAACAGAACTGAAAAAAAGCCTGGCTGAGATAAATGAAGAGCTGCACAAAAAGCTAGCAACAAAGTTTGAATGTGAATTTCTTTTCAGTATCCCATCGTCGAACCACATGGGAGGCGTTTGGGAAAGACAGATTAGAACAGTGAGACAGTCTCTGGAAGGACTAATCCAGTAAAGACACACACAGCTCACTAGTTCTTTTCTCCAAACACCCTTCCAACTATTAAACAGCAGACCGCTCACAGTGGAAGATCTGAACGACCCCAACAGCCATCCTCTCACACCTAATCACATGCTGCACTTCAAATCAGATGTTTGCTTACCATCACCAGGATACTCCGAAGACGCAGATGCCTACTCTTGAAAACAGTGGCGAAGAATACAACATTTGGCCTACATCCTCTAGAAGAAATAGAGACTGGGATATCTGCAAACCCTGCAGCATAGACAGAAATGGACTGATAAGAAAGAGCGGCTGAAGGTAGGTGACATAGTTTTTGTGATGGATGTTAACTCACTACAAAACCAGTGGAAGCTGGCTAAAGTAACAGAGATGATCGAAAGCCATGACAGAAAAGCTAAAAGAGCGAGGTTGGCACTAGGCAACACTCAATTACATAGGCGAGGTAAACCCATCAAACGAGCTATGGAGATAAAAAGACCGCTGAATAAGCTGATCATACTGACTCGAGTTTGAAATCGTTCCTTCCAGAAAAAAATTCCGGGGGGAGTGTAAAGGACAGCTTTATATATTGGACCGTTTAGTTAACCCTTCTATTTAACCCTTCTGTTTAACCCTTCTATTTAACTTAGTTAATAAAAAGAAAAACAAATCAACCTTGTGACTCTAAATACATCAACATTGATGCCTTAACGAAGCTAACAATGCTGTGTCAGTGCGTGTGAGTGGTGTAGTGAAGTGCTTTGGCTGGGGTGCGCCTTCGCCGTTGCGCCCGGTCACGGGACAATGAGTGGTCGGCTGATAATTTCACTGCTCTTTTCTGGGTGAGTCATGCCTTAGGTTTTTCTAAGCTTTTCATCTAAAGTAGATCAGTTGGTCACACATGTCTCCGTATTTTGGTTGTGTTAATATAACGTGAACTAGACAACTACACTACCCTAGGACAATTGTGTATTCGCCTCATCTAACATTCGCGGAGTCATCCTCTCGCGAAAATTTCATGTGCGAAACTAAACTATCATAACGAATGAGCGTAAACGCGAAATTAAATAGCTTTGTTCATTGATAGTCCAAGAAACAAATGGCAGCAAGCGATCAAATTGCATTTTCAATCTCGCCCACACCATTCTACCTGCGGTTCACAATTACAAACTAGTCCCAAATTGAAATTTCTTTTTATCGGTGAACTGAACTTGAGGAATCTAATTATGTTTGTTCAACTGCATTTATTTTCACATCATTATATTTTCGCACTAATCAAAGCTGCGAAATTAAGTTGCAGCGAAATTTTACTCTGTATACTACTCACGAAACTAAATACTAGCAAAATATAACTGTCCTAGGGTACTCTATTCTTAAAGGTTGACTTGCAACAAAATTCACATTACCGTTATTTGATATGGAAAGATTCACCATGTCTTACTCTGTTGTGTTGTAGGTGCAAAATATGTGGAAAGGTGATTACAAGCTCTTAAATGCTCAAAAAACGAACAGAAAATCGCAGCCACACGAGACCGCCGTAGTTTGGATTCCCTTTTCAAAACGGTTCAAATGTGATGTAGTTGTGAGAGATGGTTTCTGTTTACACTTTCTTGCAACCTTATTCGTCGAAATATTTTCACAAATATACTTCACACATTCAATAAAACTATGTCTATTATTCTTACACGTCTATTTTATCGTCATCGTAATGCTGTCACTTTTAGCAGGGATATCTTATAACTTACCGTAAAAATTCGTTTAATTTTTTAGCCTTAGCTTGAAGGAGTACATACCATTGTCTGATAATCATGACGAGCCTGTTGGTCACCTGTGATAATCGAAAAGTGCTGCAGAAATTATTTGCGAAGTATTGGGTCACATGATCAGATTACGACTTGCCGATTAGACCAAGCCGAAACAAAACTGTAAAGTACCGAACATCTATATTTGATACGGGGTCTTCGGTAAAACCCGAAGTGTTTGTCATAAAATAGTACTACGATAAGTTTTACATTGAGCTTTGTATTGGCCTTTCAATTCACATGAGACCATATGTGACAAGATGATAACCAAATTTTGTGGCTACGTCATCGAAATAAAGAGATTCCAATCTATGGCGGCTTTTCGTTTTTGAGCTTTTAAGAGCTTGTAATCACATTTCCACATATTTGGCACTTACAACACAACAGAGTAAGACTTGGTGAATCTTTTGATACCAAATAACTGTAATGTGAATTTTGTTGCAAGTCAACCTTTAAAGATGTGGTTGCGTCAAAAAAATCGATTTAATGCAATTAAGACCCATAAAAGGCTAAAACATCAGCTACAATTTGATGCCATTTTTGTCTTTGTAGACCAACCCTGTCCAGAGATATATGCGTTTGAATGAGGCCCTCTTTTAAAAAGCTCACGTTCCAGCGGGTGCTTCTTTCGTGACGTCACAAGCAATACATCTGAAAAGAAACCCTGATCGATAAATATGAGGTCGCTTTCTTAGCCAATCATCAGCGCGAAATTTTTATATAGGCCGTAATAAATGTTATCACCTGTAAAACGCGTTGTCTGTGATCTCAATTTTAGGGATTTTACTCTATTAGTAAATCGCATGGACATCGATACTTGGACTAAATTAATTAACATCGTTACTTTAATAAATTGCTCGATCGACACGTTTTATTGGCGAACAACATAATTGTAAAAATTGCTGTAAAGTTACTGCGAAGGTGACTCCGTGTTTTCTTGGCATCAGGTAGTTAAAGTTTTACGGAGGAATATCGGAGAATGGAGGTAAATTTATCTTTCACTTTGAGTCTCCTATAGAGTTTCCTGTTGAGTTTACATTCAGATTATATTTCCCTGTTTGAGGCTAAAATGTAATTTCCTGCGCATGCGAGGTACGTATGTACAGTGAGTTCTTGACGGCTTCTTTTTAATCTTTAGCATCTAGCAATACAATGGCTTAGATTGATGAATATACTAAAGGTAATATTTTAGTACTCATTAATACATGTACTAATTAATAAAATTATAACTTTTTGCTATCACTAATCATCGTTTTATATTTTTTTATTGGTTCACCTAGCTACATTTGCTTCAAATTTTCTGTGGCAGTTTTATCTAGTAAATTAGATTTATGATTTGATTTTAGATGTTCACTTTTCACTTGTGGAAAGTGAAGAAAATTGATTGATCAATGCAAATCTTTAACTTCCAGAACCAAAGCTTCGAATCGTTCGCTTGGCGTACTTGTGCCTTTGTTAAACATTTATTCGTTTTTAAAATCACACTCGCAATCTATCAAACTCCCAATTTGAAAGCTTTCAGTAGATACACTTTAGAATGACATATCTATGAATGACATATATTTATTGCATTTGTTTTACTGATTACAGGATGTTCATGTGGTCCCACCCGCCGAAGCAGCTTTGTCAGTGTGGAAACTGCCATAAAGGGGAAAGAAAGACTTGAATGTGTGCTGCATAAACCATGATGTTTTGTTTGAGTTTGTTGCAATAGATGAATTTGTCTTATTGTATCAGCTAAAACTATGCGAGTGGCCACGACTTGATGAATATTTTTAATAAAAGCTTTATGCCGAGATGAAAATCTTTTTGCTCGTAAAAATTATATAATAAAATAATATTGTTGAAGATAATGCAAAACATGATTTGCAGAATATTGTAGTGAATTGGATACGGTATATGGATGTCCGCAGAACTAGAGAATGCGAGTTCAAATCCAATTTGCAGCAGACTTCTCATCCTTAAAACTCTATCCCTCTGTATATGCGTTTCGAAGACGCTGCTTGCTCATTTTACTTACGGTAGTAAGAAACTAGTTTTCGGTGTGGGCAATGATATACAGCCCCGTCCCAAGGATGGGCAACGGACATAATGTGGGCGGGTCTTTTGAGAGGCTGTATATCGTTAGTGTGAGTAGCGGCAGAACTGTGCTGATACAAAGACCTTATTCTACATAGTTTGCTTGACAGAATTACCGTAGACCGGTAGAATTGGTAATCGGTACTCAAATGTTTACACAGCACTTGGAGAAAGTGAGTAAGACAAATTTTCAATTTTCGTTATTTGAGGCCTTTGAAACATTCATAATAATGTATCTGTAGCGGGGTTTAAAATTTTATTCTAACCAACATGAGCAAATACAAAAAAAATATATGCCAATACAGCCGCGTAGGACAAGACTTTTATCGCAAATAGCTGATGTGAATACGAGATATATTGACAGATAAATCACGCGTGACATCATTTTGGGCAAGTCTGGGCATGATTTTTTAGCCTGAGCGTTTTTACCGCGATCAAATTTTTTCGATTTTAATCTTCAAGTATCTTGGCAATGAAATCGCCTAACACAACAAGCAACATATCAACTGATAGAGAAAAAAAATGCTTTCTTTTAAGATCAACTCAAATTTGACGCAACCACATCTTTAAGTGCAATGTATTTACCATTTAATATATCATCCAATTTCTGATTTGTTATTTTCTTTTCAGCCAACTTGAATTATTTGTGTATTGATATTTCTTAAAAATCTGTTTTCTTTATTACTTATTAGTTAGAAACCACTACAACGAGACAAATCAGACAGTATTTATAAGCTAACATAAACCTAGCCGTACCAGACTAATAAAGGGCAAGAGGTAATTACTAATCAGTTTTTTTTATACTGTATTTCTTATCGCATTCTTACCGATTTTTATGAATTTTACTCATAACATTGTGACTTTTATTTTAGCTTTCACGGTGCATACCAAAAACTGGCACGTGTAATAAAATAACCTATTCAACCTCTAAGAATTGTGTCTAGTCCTATTGCACCCGTAGACGCATACCCTTACTTATAACCTGGTACAGCTATATAGACACGTAATCAATAATAAAGCTTGCCTCTTCTCTTAGCATAATAATAAAAATACATAATACTAATAAGGGTGTAAAAACAACCCTCATGAGTTCTATCGTGGTTGATTCTGGCTGAAAAGGGGTCCGCTGTATTGGGTCGAAGACTGGCCTGATATTAGAGGACCAAAGAGCTGGCCAGGCTGAATTGGACCAAAAGCTGACTTCGAAGAGTTGGAGCGAACACAAGGGCCGGAACGGTAAAACTGAAAACTGGCCGGGGTGAATTTGACCAAAAGCTACCCAGTAGAGTTTGACCGGAGACTGGCTCGGTAGAGTTAGACTGAAAACTGGTCTGGCATGTGGCTTCAGCGCTGAGATGTTTGTTAACATGCTAAAAAGGGAAGAGCCACATGTCACATGACTGATATGGCTTTCCTGGTTGACATCTGCAGGTTCCTTGACATACTCAAATTGAGTCTTCAAGGAATGGTCAAATCAATAGTTGACCTTCATTCATTTGTGAAGCCATTTGATTTGCAGCTATCACTATTCACAAGTTTTATAAGTGACATTTGAGCAGATTGCAGCATTTTCTTTGCCTTTACATTTTTTTGAGATGAAAGGAGGACATTGATGTCCAACACAACTGTGGCTCCAACACAATTGAAGCGCCTTTGGTTGCTAGAATAGATGATGATTGGGCATGGCCATAAGTGAACTTCCTATTGACTTGTCATTAGCTGCCATGCAGATAGAACTATGTGTCCCGCAAGCCACAGGAAATGTCTAGATCTCAGAGTTTAAAATCAGAGCCAGAATAAGGACATCATATCCTAAAATGACTCAACTGGCACTTTGACTGTGTACAATATTGTCATCAACCTAGGCAAATCCAAATTTTCCAAGATGAACCTTATCAAATTTAAATAGCGATCTGACCTCATGCATGGCCACCTTTATTTAGCATTGAGATTAGCATGTAGCCAAATAGAACCAGACTACACAAAATTTTGAGTGCTAAAACCCAATTACATCAGTCATTAGAATTTTGGTGCCAACACATACTTTGTGTGCACTACATTAGTGTATGTATAATTACAAGTTTTTGTATTTAGTATTTTAGTGTACAGATATCGTTTAAAATAATTTACATTCTGTTTGCATTTACATTTCAATTTCGCGGCGTGTGTTCATTACTTTAATGATGGCTTAATCACTATTGTTTTATGTGAAAATACATATAGTTATGAAAGAAAAAACCTCTGGCATATTTGACTGATTTATTTCTAAAGTTTGGCCTTCTAGCAAAAAAGTTTGTCCATCCCTGTCCTAGGGAATCAATTCTGGCAAATACATGTAATTGAACAACACTCCCCGAGTCAATTTAGTCAATTTAATCGTTGCCGATAGTTCAACGTAGTCTGGGCTCCAATAACAATAAAACAACGATTGGTGAAAATCTCTGCCAAAGGAGTACAAAGTAGATATTTCTATGGTTTCGCAAACGGTCAAGAGAATTTAATTGGTTTTCCAGCGAAACGAAATTGAACATCGACTCGCTGTAACATTTACGGCGTGATAGCCATTTATAGAAATGTATTTGGATGCCCTACGAGTCTTGAATTTTGAAATGTGTAAAATAAATTTATTTTTAAAGTATTGTAGTGTCAATTTCTAATAGTTTGACTTATAAAGGCAATAATAGTTTGACGTGGTTCATACCACACCAGATATTTAGGAATACAGTCAAGTCAAGCATTTTTCGGATGCTAATATAATTAGCGGTGGTATAATAAAAATGAGTTAAGACAGCAGTGTTTTAGAATTCATAGTGTTAGCAGGTATACGCGTGATGTACTAGTAATTTAATGCTAGCATTTAATAGTTGTCTCTTGGTTTAGGACAAGGTTTGTGCAGTGAAATGTTGCGCAACTACGGCCAACCTAAAAGCGCAGTGACCTTTTACGCTGATATAACTCAAATGTTCAGTTCCTATTTAACTAATAGTCATACATCTTGTATTATGTGTAGAGCACGACCCAGCGATATCCTTTGTCCTTGCCGTGAATATAGTTTGACGAATATATGTCTCTCTCTCTGTGGCGAGTGTCTGTGTGGCTTGGAGGTCCACTACTGCATATAGTTAATGTCCTTTTCTATAATAGTGGTTTCATGTGGCCAAGTTTCTGTCTTTCTTGGAAGCTATCTTCTCCTAGCTCACCACTAGCTATCTCACTCTCCGCTCCTTAACATTTCCCTCTATATAACTAGGGTAAGTGCTAATATTAGATTAGTATACTCAATGATATACAGCCCCCCAGGGGGGCTGTATATCATTGGTATACTATAGAATTACATGTTACTGGTTGTCGTTAACAGTAAGTAAAAGTATAATGTTATTTGAAGTGTAGTCTGTTCAGTATCTCGGTATAGACTGCCCAAGAAAAAGAAATGCACTTGCTATTATACTGTCTTGTCAAGTGTGAGTTGTCTGTCACTAGGCCAACAATATAATCATGGAGCGGCAACTCCGAATCTCAATAATTATGTGACAAGCAACCCGGCACTGCTGAGAATAGTAATGGCTAAATGAATACAGTTACGGGCAATGTTTGAGATTTGGTTTTGGGGTTTGGTTTTGAGATTTGGGGCAATTGATGTATCAATGATAGTATATATAAAGTTGTGGAAATTGGGGCAAAAATCTCACTAATTTGTCACGCATTTTCATTTTTTCTTTCGTGTGTTTGCATGAGTCTCACGTCCAATATGTGAGAGTTGGCAGGCCTGGCGTGATGCCTGAATTATATGAATCTGTAACAGTTTTATTCGCTTTAGAGTCTCAAGTCTCTGAAATTAATCGAAGTAAAGTACCAATTTAGACTTTTTTTAACTTTCTTCATTACATTGTTTGACAGGCAGGCCAACATCGACTGGACATATGTCTGGTAACCCAAAGCCAAAAGGTCGGGAGTTCAACCCTCGTGCAAGACTCGCTGGTACCCAAGTTCATCATATGGTCAATGGTTCCTTTGCTGCAATTGTTGTCACCACTCTAGCATTTGGATACTGGTTTATGTGAGTGTGTAATTGTTTAACCAGCAGTAATACTAGTAATATTCACCAATAGCACTTGCCGTCTGCATTGTTTTTTGACAATAATAATTTTAAGGATGACAAGAAAGATTTTTAATGCTTTCCTTTCTCTTCTCTCCAGTTGTTTTGATTGCCCTCATTTCAGAACAAGCGGTGCTGAGAGACTCGGGTTTGATCGAACACCCAAGCGTAATAACTGGCCTCTGGAAGATCCTGAGGCTAAGGTTAGTCACTCTTAACCATTTCTCTATTTGCTGTAGGATTCTTCTAATTATTCTGTAGGACTTTTCTGATTGCGTTAAATATCAGCTAGCATGAATTTATGAAAATTTTGAGGCAGTTTATTTTTAGTGCATGAATCAGTACCTCTTTATCATAAGTGAGCTCAATATACCATCACATGGCTACAGTCTCACTAAGGTGATGAGACGTAATAGAGATGATACACCATTATACAATACAATTCAGTTTATTCTAAATAAATGATTAATTATTCACTATTGTTTTCTTTATTCCTGTTTGGATTTCAGTTGTTAAGACCTGCAACTACTATCTCATGATAAGCTCACTTACTCTTCATGATGGCAGCTGTTACTTTGTGTTGTGTAGATAACCCAGGCAAGGATTAAACGGATTAGAGAGTTGAAGTTAGCTGAGAAAGACCCGTACTACAAAGACGCAGAGAAAAAGACTACATTGTCAGCTGAACAGAAATAGACCGAGTCTCCTCTACTCCTTGAGTTCGTATCTGTATATATTATGTAAGGGAGTTTAGTTTATATATGAGGTTAGAAAGTACCACCTGTACCTTATAAGTAAATCTTTCATTCAATGAGATTCAAGTCTAGATATTATGTTAATTACTATCTGTGATATAGAATTTATACTTTTTTAGTTAGATGCGGTAGCTTTACCCTTCTATCTATCATAGATGCTTGTTTTTCTTTGTAGAAGGAGACAAAGAAACTTGGACTCAAATAACTATTATAGATGTTTGGGGTTCAACTGTCATCAATATGTTTGAGTTGGTTTACTGGATTGCTTGTTTATCTATCTACTGGGACATGTAAATAATTAATATTTTATTAGAGACTAACTAATTTCTCCCTCTATTGACACTAATCTTGGTCTCTTTAAGGCTCTACTTAATGCTATAAAATGCTTCCTCAGTTGATCACTAAGTATGAATGTAAGGGGTGTCAGTCAATATACATGAACCAAGGAGAGCTCGACCACCATATCTCAAGATGTATCACGGTTGCTGCCAAAAATCACACGGTGATGTCGTCAAAACCTACCACCCCTTCCACTGGTAAGTCTCTCTTTAGTCTATGCTGCTGTTTTTATAGCATCTGTTAGACTTTATATTAGAGCTGCACAACGATTATAAAAATTAATCGCGATTAATAACTGGTCTGAACCAGTTAATCTTCGATTAATCTTAGAATTAATCTAGCAAAAACTGCATATTCAAAAGCAAATAATACAGCTACATATAGATTAATTATATTTTAGACAATTGTTAGCAGTAGTACATGTTATGTACGATGTACATAAGTTACAATGGAATAATTATTATGAGTATGAAAACTGTCTATGAAAGTCTATAATTAAGTCAGCCAAAAGTTGAGGCAGCACAGTTTATTCACATTATCTGAATAAAGAGATTCCCTCTTCCTACATACAATATTGCCAGCTTTAGAGAATAGCCGCTCACAGGGAACGGTAGTGCCGGTAGTCAGTAGTATTAGTTGTTGTCTGCGACAGCTGGTGATGATTTCTGCACGGTAGGAGGAGAATTAGTTGAAATATATCCTAATGATGATGTGCTGTGGTGGTAAGCAAATTCTTTCTGGCATATACTGCACTTCGCTTTCTTGTTTACGCTTCCAACAACTTACAGAAATGCGCTACCTATGGTGGAAGACATTTTTCTGCTTTCATGTCCCAATAAAATGTCAATCTTATACTACTAATATTCTGAAGCTGAAATATGATTGTGATTTTTTTGAAAAATGGAAAAACACGTATAATTTACTTTTAAGAAAGTTTTTAAAAATAAACAAAAATAAACTGTAAGATACGTATTAAATAATACTGAAATCACTTTTGTTACTATTACATAAAAACATGTTCAAACAACTAACAATATGGCTGCCTACAGCTAGATCGGCACGGTGCTTGTGCATTGTATTGTATAAACAAGTTTAATGTTAGCGACTCAATGTGTTTTCATAGTTGAGTGCAAAATAATTGTGGTTTAGTTTATTGGCAAGAAAGGGTTGCTTGTCATAATATTTATTTGTTAGTAAATTAAATGCTAGTAACCTGCTACGTTAGTATTACTAACGTAGAGCACTAAACAGTATAAAGGAAAGGAACCACATCAAGATCATCATCTCGGTTGCATTTTAATTGAAGATTAATTGGCCCAACTCAGTTAATCGTTTAGGATATTTGTATTGGTCGCCGTTATTCGTTTAATTAATGCGATCATTGTGCAGCTCTACTTTATACACTTGGTCTAGTACTGGTATACACTATCATGAGTATTTACTCATCATCCGTTGTACATCATTGTTCCCTGATATTACATATCAGGGAACAATGCTTGTACAATGCTTGTACACCAACTGTATAACTCACTGTATATCCAGTGAGTTTATATAGTTGACAGAATCAACATGAGTCATGGCTGTCTTACTATGTAGATATACTATTAGGTAGGAGTAATATTAGCTAACATATTTTAGAGTACAACAGATATCATGGCTGTCTTACTATGTAGATATACTATTAGGTAGGAGTAATATTAGCTAACATATCTCAAAGTACAACAGATATCATGGCTGTCTTACTATGTAGATATACTATTAGGTAGGAGTAATATTAGCTAACATATTTTAGAGTACAACAGATATCATGGCTGTCTTACTATGTAGATATACCATTCGGTAGGGGTAATATTAGCTAACATATTTTAGAGTACAACAGATATCATGGCTGTCTTACTATGTAGATATACTATTAGGTAGGAGTAATATTAGCTAACATATCTTAGAGTACAACAGATATCATGGCTGTCTCACTATGTAGATATACTATTAGGTAGGAGTAATATTAGCTAACATATCTTAGTGTACAACAGATATCATGGCTGTCTCACTATGTAGATATACCATTAGGTAGGAGTAATATTAGCTAACATATCTTAGAGTACAACAGGTATCATGGCTGTCTTACTATGTATATATACTATTAGGTAGGAGTAATATTAGCTAACATATCTCAGAGTACAACAGATATCATGGCTGTCTTACTTTGTAGATATACTATAAGGTAGGAGTAATATTAGCTAACATATCTTAGAGTACAACAGATATCATGGCTGTCTTACTATGTAGATATACTATTAGGTAGGAGTAATATTAGCTAACATATCTTAGAGTACAACAGGTATCATGGCTGTCTTACTATGTATATATACTATTAGGTAGGAGTAATATTAGCTAACATATCTTAGAGTACAACAGATATCATGGCTATCTTTCTATGTAGATTTGCAAATGAATAGGTACATGCTTATGTTATCAGACATTTTTTATGAAATACTTTTCAGATAATTTCTCCTTTTAACAGCTGGCACTCTATCCAGGATAAATAAATACTCCTTTAAGACTCTAGAAAAGAAGCAGACGGCTTTGAAAGATGGAGGCGTGTCTCGTGGGGGAATGTTATCCAGTAGTACTGACTCACAAATGACAGAGACTCAGAGTTCAACCGTATTGTCAACTGTTATCAAGGTTAGTTCCATCAGAGCCCTTTCTGAGTAACTTAAAGGTTGACTTGCAACAAAATTCACATTACAGTTATTTGATATCAAAAGATTCACCGTGTCTTACTCTGTTGTGTTGTAGGTGCAAAATATGTGGGAATGTGATTACAAGCTCTTAAAAGCTAAAAAACGAACAGTTAATCGCAGCTACACGAGACCGTCATAGTGTGGATTCTCTTTCCAAAACGGCTCAAATGTGTGGGTGATGGTTTCTGTTTACACTTTCATGCAACCTTATTCGTCGAAATATTTTCTCAAATATACTTAACGCATTCAATAAAACTATGTCTATTGTTCTTACGCGTCTGTTTTATCGTCATTGTAATGCTGTCACTTTTAGCACTGATATCTTAGAACTTACCGTAAAAATTCATTTCATTCTTTAACCTTACCTCGAAGAATTACATATCATTGTCTGATGATCATGACGAACCTGTTCGTCATCTGTGATAATCGAAAAGGGCTGCAAAAATTATTTGCGATGTATTGGGTCACATTTTCAAATTTCGACTAGACCATTAGATCAAGCCGAAACAAAACTGTAACGTAGCGAGCATCTATATTTGTTACGGGGTCTTCGGTAAAAGCCGAAGTGTTTGTCATAAACTATTGCTACGATAAGTTAAATATTGAGCTTTTTATTGGCCTTTCAATTCCCGTGAGAACATCACATGATAAGACAATAACCAAATGTAATGACTACGTCAGAAAAATGAACAGACTCCAATCTATGGCGGCTTTTCGTTTTTGAGCTTTTAAGAGCTTGTAATCACATTTCCACATATTTGGCACCTACAACACAACAGAGTAAGATATGGTGAATCTTTTGATACCAAGTAACTGTATTGTGAATTTTGATGCAAGTCAACCTTTAAGGAGAACGCCACACTTCTAAATGGTAACACTTTATCTCTTCCAATGTACATCTACCTGTATTTTTATAATTGTACAGTATGTTGTTGTATCTGTATACCTTTGTTGTTATCAGTACTTCAATTATAAATACAGTGTACTAATATTTCAGATTATTATGTTCCAAGTTGCTACCATTTGTGTTGCTGTTGCCCAGAGTTTAAATACTCATTTTACATCCTCAAATATTTATGAGCTGTAAATACTTCAACCTTTCACGACTCCAAATTATACTCTACTATAGCATAAATTGGTAATTCATTGAGTAAACATTGCTGATAAAGTATGAAATGTTTTCCGTTATTTCCATATAGTTTCTTTGGTCATATTATGTTTCTTGAGCTCTTATTCAGTCCTATGTTCAGGTTATACCACTTAATTTACTTGATAGGTTACATATTTATATAGCTAGAGTTCTTCTATCAATAGATGTATGCAAGAGACCGTGCGATATATTCAACAGGTTGAAGATCCAAGCACTTTGCTAGATCTGACTAACATTAAAGATTCTGAACCCTGTGAATTGATGATGACAGATGTTACTGGCTGTGTACCAGCTACTGGTAAGGGATGTAGATGTCTATGGAGTATATGTTAGGCTGATACATCTCTCTATGTCTACAGTATTGGCTAGTGTGTAAATATGATGAGGCTGATAAGGTTAATAACAGCATTCTCATGTCAGGCTGGAGGAAACGGCAGTCATGTATTAATAAACAGACTGACATCTGGTTTCCAAGGATGAGCATATATGTACATACAGGGCTCAGCATAATCGTCCCCTCCACAGGAGGAGATAGTTGGTTACTTACAGCAGGCTAACTGAATAATTACTGATCATTTTTATCTCACACGTTATTCAGAGTAAGTTTACTAGAGGTCTTCCAATTAATCTCTTACCTTGAGTTAGTCTCAAGTAATATTTTAAGGACTTGTATTTAGAGGAAAAGCCTGGCATTTTACTACCTTTTTACCTAAAGATCTTAAATATTTGACTGAATCTGGAAACTTGCTGATTAAAATACTCACCAGCTAGAAATATAAAACTCTACTTCATCCACTCTGTTCATATCGATATAATAGAACGTTTACTGTTTAGAATTACCAGTCTCTCTAGAAGTGCTGGTACCTGAGACTCCTAGCACCCCGATTACCACTGACAGAGGAGAAGATAGGTCTGTTCTATCAACGCTAGCTGTCAGCAGGGTCAGCGGTACCCTCAGCGATTCAGAAGTTCCCTCTAGTAAAATGTGTACAAACATGCTTTCAAAAACGGAGACAAGGCAAGAGGCATTGGTAAGTGCTTGCAGGTTAATCAATGGTAACAATCATATTCAGATATATGAATTTGAACATCAAAGCAAAGTTCTGTAAGTTCTCGCTGTTAGCTTTGATGTAAATAATTGTTCAGCAACTCATTGAAAACCCTCCTTTATTCTGATAACTACTTCACACAAGATGACAAAACCACTACCATTCCCAAAATAGTCACTTTTACGAGTATATGGAGATTACATAACAGCAAGTTACAAAATGTGACATAATAACCTATGACAATGACTCCTGCATCGAGTAATCAGCTGAGACATGTACGGCTAATACAGTCTACAAGTATCTACTAGTATAGCACATTTCCTCTTAATCTTCAAGATCAATCCGAGTGTCATATACGTTGTTCGCATAAGGACTGGTGGCTGATTCTGTACTCACTGGGAGTCAAACTTCATCAGTTCCACCATGTTTTCTAAAAGCAGTCATATCTGAGTGATTATTCTGTTGAACATGATCCATATTGATGTCAATGTCACTCTCTTATTTTATCAACACACAATTTTCTTCGACCTCTAATTTACAGTCTTCAATTGTGACTCTGACTACCGATCTTACATCTGCAGTCTGCTGGTGCCGTCGATCCCTATCATATGGTTTCTCATGACTCCAATATCATAGTTGCTTTTTGTCTTGCTGTATAGCCTCTAGCATTCCTCGGTTTCACAAAAAGCACGTCCTGGCCTGAGAGGTATTTGAAATAATTCTGAGTTGGTCCCCTAGATCACTTGCCTTTGTTGTCCGCTCTTTATCATACGCAAGTGTGAACAGAGGCAGTCAGTGACCATCAGCATTTTACAAAGCCATCTTGTTCATGTCTTCGATCATTATCTCCTGTTCCGCTAAGTTTGTGTGGCATATCATCTTTTCTGGGCCATGTTGTTTCTTAAATAATGATTTTTATTCACCTTTAGTATCCCATAGCGATAATGCTGACACACCAGACAGTAACCTCAGTCACTGCAAATTCCATTTTCAATTCGCTAGATTTTTTCAAGTCACCTTATCAACCACTTCTTGGGCAGCTTGACTTGCACAGAGGCTAATTCCCCCATCTGATCTCTAGCCAGTGCTGTTGATCGGTCTATCGGCATCCAGTATCAACTAAAGGCTACTTCATAATCCACTATTTTAGTGAAGATGAATGCATGACCTGCTTTGTTAATGACATGGTGGAGGAACATCCGGTGCTGATGCTCCCTTCTTCCCATTTCTTTGCTAGTTATTCGATTTTTGTTATGTGTGTGTGAAAGCAGTGCTGGGCAGGGTGCCCACCATATCTGCACTTTTAACAGGCTCTCTGTGGTTTCCTGTTCTGTTCATTCCGGTAATTATGAGTCATAACTTGCCTCTTGAGTGAATAACAGTTGTATCTGTGTTTATTTGTATAATCTAATGCACACTCATTAGTTTGAGTAACCCGCCATGTCCTCACTCGAGGTACAGATTCACTCAGGCCTAACTATTCACCTGATGCCATAAGTTTTAGCTGAATTCACAAGCCAGCCATAAAGACAAGCGCAGATCAATATAGGCTCTGCATCAACCTGTTTGATCAGTGCCACCAACCAAAAGTATCCTAAATGTCCAAGTATCCAAATATACTGCAGTAGACTCTCCATCTCGGAGCACTCATTGTTTGGAGTTGTCTGCTAGTTGCATAGTAGTTCACATCAGTGCAATGCTGCTTTTAACTTGTCATAATGCTAATTCAGCCAGGAAAAGATACAGAAATGACTGTAGATCAGTGAGCTGATCAGTGTAACTTAACCACTCACTAGTTCATTGCTAGAGCTATCCTTTTAGAGAATGTCTGATATTTTTACTAACGTCATTTGTAAACACATTACACTGGACCCTAACCATACAATTTAAAGTTGTTCCGTTGTCGGCATTGTAAGGCAAAGATTTCGTATAGAGAGGTATACATACTGTACATATTAAAAATTAGTAACAAAATAATATGTTAACCTTAGTAACTATAGTTACCTACAGTAACTTTAGTGTATTTAGTGGTTATGATCTGCAATAAAATGTAACGCTACAATTTAATATATGCAGTATGTACCGTAAGGAGTTCTTTCTTTCGAGGCAGATATATAACACAAACATTGAATTTAACTTCAAGGAATTCAGCTTACTAAACACATGATTAAATATAAATTTTAGTATGTATTAACTATTTTACTGATCTTTAATTTTTTCATCGTTAAAATTTTATAACTTTCAGTGATAAAATTTCATCACCTATCAGTGATCAACTTATTATCACTATCGGCGTTATTCGTTATTGTGAAAATGAATCATTTTCACAATAACTAATAGCTGTTAACAAATACCGTACTTTTCGGACTATTAACCGCACCCTTATATAAGCCGCATGTGCTTCATTTAAAAAAATGATAATACAAGAATACATAGGCCGCACCTTTTGTATTGGCCGCAGAACTCAATACGGTGCTTTTTAACGCGGCAACCACTCTGCTAGTTAAAACGGAACAATTCCCTGAGGCACTGTTCCGTATTAACCGACGCTTTTTAACCCAGTAACAAAGCAGTACCGTTAAGCATTCTAATTCCGGTTCGGGCGCCCTAGCGGTAAAAAAAAAAACAACAGAATAGCCGCAGCCTCTAAATAAGTCACAAAAAAGTTGTGGCTGGTTGTCCAAAAAGTACGGTATTGCCGAACTGAGCGAGATCGAGCATCGTATTACTTTCATTTGTCGTTAGAGGGATTTCGGCGAATAGCATCTCGGCATGTTCGTTATTCCGACCTAATCAGCCCACCGACTGCCAAATTTCAATTTTGAGATAAATGTTGGATGATTTTGCATAGTGAAAAATATTTCGCATGGAGAGAGTGAAAAATCACTGTATGTGTAAAATGCTGCTCTACATTGCAGGGCAAAAAAATAGTATAACTGGGTCATTTAACCTGAGGGTGCACTGTAGCTGAAATAGAATGTTAGTTCTCATAGTTCGATCAGATGTAAATAAATGTTCAGCAACTTGCTAACATCACTCTATTATTCTGTTAATACTGAGATGTAATACACAAGTTAGTAAAACTAGTACTAATCACAAAGATACAAATTAATCACTTTTACATGTGTATAGAAGTTACATGATAAAAAGTGACAATTCACTGCATAATGACATGTGACATTGTTTCATGCATTGAATAGTCAGCCGAGATACTGTACAACTAAAACCGTCAACAAATATCGCATAAGTTCTTTATATGTTCCTTGTCTGATGCACAAGGCAGCATCACGAACTGGAGTTGTTTCTTTGCAGGCAGTAATAAGGTCAGGTGATTTTACCTGTCGATATTTGACATCATCAGATTTCTCTGATGCCACAGTAACAACAAGCCTTGCCGATATCCCTATTCACAAGGTGGTGTTGGCCTCCAAGTATCCTCAGCTCTCTCAGGTAGGAATCCTACAGACTCTCTAAAGTCTTGTTGGTATTTCATAAACTATTGTAAGGTCAAGGACGTGAGTCTGTCATTCAGAGCTTGTCTATAAAGGATATTCTATCAGTAAGAGTAAGAGATTTGTAATTATTCTCCTTGAAGCATCTTAGTAATAATAATTTAAATTGTTTCAATAATCTATTATTTGTTTTTGGTAAAATAGATATACTTTCTTACTATAAGACAGCGCTAATACTTTAAATTGACAAATGCGATCTTGAAGCTAACAGATTTAGTCTAGCCTAAAGATTTCGTCCTTTTCACCAAATCATTGTTTGAATTTGAGGATTATTTCATCACAGCATCGCTTCAGCCTTTGCTATCGCATCCATCCTTGAATGTCTAGGAGGGTTCGTCTCTGGAATGAGTAGAGTATGGTCACTCTTTGAGATTTTAACTACCGCCGGGGATAATCCAGCTTGTGTTGTAACTGCTAATTCACCCTCTTGTTATGCCGTTCATCGGTGTACTGCTTCATTGGTTAAAAGTGCTATCAGCTGTTGTTGTGCAGATTCTAGAGCTTCCTTTGTGGCTTGCTTAATTGCTTCAAGCTGTGGTTTGATCTTTCAATAAATCGACTAACTTTTTTGTGCAACGTTTGATTTTATTTTTACACCTTTCCTGTCAGGGCGAAATGATTTGCTGCCTGAATGACATTTACTTAATAACCATCTCCTCTAGGATAATGTACTCTATATTAGTTCATTAGTCTCAGCGATTAATTCCGTCAGGATGGATTCTAGAACTAGGTTAATATTTCTAGCGTCTTACATACAGCCTTGCTGATTCTCGGTAGTTGTATTCTCCCTTCAAGGTCAGATGCATCTGAGATCATGTTGATGATCATGTCCTAAGATCTTTCACTCTTTACAATTAGAGGCATTTCAGGGTGCATTTTTATCCCCATTGTAGCATCCTCCCCACAATAAATTTAGCCCTATCTCGGGCGAAGCGAACGTCGCCTATATTTTGCCCTCTTGTTTCAGTGGACTGATATTAAATATTTTGAATGCAATAAATCTGCTAACTTACCTCTAAGTTGTCAAACATCTCTTAATGAATGTGCATAAAGAAACCGAGAAATATTTCTACTAGTTGATATTTATTGTTTGCAATTAACCTGCGATGATATTATAGCCTGTGTCTTTCATTGCAATTTGTTGGCAATGTTATATATATATATACAGTCAAACATGGATAACTCGAACTTCAAGGGACCGAGCAAAAGTGTTCGAATTATCAGAGCATTCAAGTTATCAGAGCACTGTCACAAGTCCATATATTTACTTATTTATTAGTAGATACATGTACATATACAAACTATAATATAAATCAAAAGCACAAATGGCTTGTTTCAAATTAAATGCTTCTAATGTAAAGTTTAAAACGTTTTCATGAAAAAGTATAGAGATTTTTCTATCACTTGAGATTGGTTTGTTGTTTGAGGTGATGTTATTGCCAGGACGTTTTTCAGATTGACATTGGCAAAACTTGATCGTTGTTGAAATGCTCAAAAGAAAAGACATTTTTTTCTTTTGGGGTTTTACCCACGATCAATTTTGCCGTTTTTTCTTGAAGTTTATGCAGATTACCTTACTTTACCTGGGATTCGTTAAGAGCAACACTCCGAGGCAGTTCAATTAGAAGTTTTACGAGGTTTTACGGTACATTCTATATCACTCACGCTTTTTTAATAGATACTTATTGAATGTACACACGTATTCTGTGTTTAGGTCAAACGATGAATAGTATTTTGTAGCTCAGACAACGTATACGTTTAATTACAACATTTTTTAAGACGTTTTAAACATTCAACATTCCGACGTTGATTTAACACGGAATCAACGTCGGAAAACTATTCATCACGGGCTAGCCGAGTCACGCACTCAAGGATTTTCGCCACGCACATACAAAACAACATGCGATTTTTGTTTTGTATGTGCGTGGCGAAAATTCTTGCGCGCGTGACCCGGCTAACCCGTGCTATTCATCGTATCGCAGTATAAATCAAATTTCACCAAACTTTTAGAAAAGTCGTTGACAAAAATATTTTGCCGATGGTGGTAATAACGACGCTTATGAATTACGAAAAGATGAAGTTTACCTCTATGGCTTTGAATAAAGTGATTTTCTAAAGCGAAAACAACCGTTTCGGTAGCTGTTGGGCAAAAAAACAGTTCGAATTAACAGTGTTGAGTTCGAGTTATCTATAGCAATTTATCATTACGTGGGAACGGACCAAAGGAAATGTTCGAATTAACCAGGTGTTCGAGCTATCCGTGGACGAGTTATCCATGTTTGACTGTATATAACATTGTTGAATAAAAGCTCATTGCACTCATTGATATGTTGGCTACAGTTTGCAGCCAAAACTAGCTTTTCATATGTAATAAAAGAGGACTTATGAGCATCGATCTATTGTAAGCCGTGTTAAGATAGCCGCAGGGATGCCATTAAATAACTTGCTATAAATTTGCATATTTTAAAGTTATATAATGATATACTATCAAATGATACAATAATATATTCATGATTAAGTGACATAAACGAGCCATACTTATACTAGATGCAAAAACAAAAATTAACGTTTTTAAAATAAAAATATTTCCATAGTTTGCCCCATTAGCTGCTTTCTGATTGTTGATTTCGATGGAACGAACATCCTCTAGTTGTCCAATACCTTCCACAGTATCTTCTGGCCTCAAATCTTTTTTTGTACTGCTGAACTAGTCGATATTATCGTACAAACAATTTTTTGACAGCAAAACTTTTACGCGCTGCAATTAGCACAAATGCAACGCCTAAAAGTTTGCTCGCTCAATGTAACCTTTCGTCCAAAACTTGTAAACTGTTTCTTGTACATGTACATGTACATCAAAGTATTAGGACCGCATTAAACAAGGAACTACTATTAGTCTGAGACAGTTAATAATTATTTCTATGGTGTTGCTTTCAAAGTTTTAACGAAAAAAGTGAAAAGCCTTCAAGTTGGACAGCGAAAGAATTGATTGCTCCATGAATGATCAGCAGCATGCAAGTTGCTGTCTGTCTCCTTGATGGCTTCCCCAGTGCAAATTATTATGCCTATTAATTACCTTATTATGCCTGTTAGGAACTTTATTATGCCTGCTAGGAACCTTTTTATACCTGTTAGGTACCTTATTATGCCTGCTAGGTATCTTATTATGCCTGTTAGGTACCTTATTAGGCCTGCTAGGTACTTTATTATGGTTGTTATTACCTATTCGCAAAGGCCTTGTAATGCACTTTGGTTTCATGGTTGATATTGTTTTGCATAGTCACCATGTACGAGGTCTGATCCAAAAGTTCCCGGAATGGAGTTGTATACTCGTGCATATTCACACGATGGAAAAACCCATTGCAGAGTTGGCTGGGAAACACCTCTGGAGTGTTGTCACAAAATTTCAGGTTGCTATGACAATGCGTTCTCATGTGAGCTAACGATATGTCAAGGTCTGTCCGGTGCTTCCGTCTTTTTTTTAACAAATTTATCGTCATGCCTAATCAATCGGAACAGCGTATTTGCATTAAATTTTGTGCGAAATTAGGGAAAACAAGTACTCAGCCAGTTGAAATGTTAACTATTGCTTTTGAAGATGCTGGTCTATAAAAACACAAATTTTTGAGTGGTACAAACTTTTTTGTGAAGGTAGAGACAGCACTGAAGATGACGCGAGGTCTGGCAGACCAGCGTCGACAAGAACCTGCTCGTAAATTGACAGTGTGAGGTCACTAGTCATGCCAGATCGACGTTTAACCATTAGAGATATTTTGAGAGACTGGACTTATCTTTGGAACTGTTCAAAAAGTTTTAACTGACAATTTAAACAATTTTTTAACAAATTGAACGAATCGCAGCAAAGTTCGTGCCAAGCTTGCTGACTGATGACCAAAACGAGCTCAGGATGCACGCTTGCAACGATTTTAAGGAAGCTTTCAAGAATGATCAAAACTTTATTTTAAAGGTCGTAATATCCTTGTTTTTCCTAATTTCACACAAAATTTAATGCAAATTCGCTGTTCTGATTTATTAGACATGATGATAATTTTTTTTTAAATACCGAAGCACCGGACAGACCTTGACATATCGTTAGCTCACATGAGAACGCATTGTCATAGCAACCTGAAATTTTGTGACAACACTCCAGAGGTGTTTCCCAGCCAACCCTGCAATGGGTTTTTCCATCGTGTGAATATGCACGAGTATACAACTCAATTTCGGGAACTTTTGGATCAGACCTCGTATTTACCCTTCTATATCCTTGATGGTACCAGTTGGTATTTCCTGGCCATCTGTATGCACAGTACGGCCTTTCTTGAGGATTAGCCTTCTACATTTTCAATACCAAAGGTCATTCCCATGTCTTTGCTGTAGACTTGCATAAGGCGTATTAGTGGAAGGCGTATTAGTGGAAGGCGTATTAGTGGAAGGCGTATTAGTGGAAGGCGTATTAGTGGAAGGCGTATTAGTGGAAGGCGTATTAGTGGAAGGCGTATTAGTGGAAGGCGTATTAGTGGAAGGCGTATTAGTGGAAGGCGTATTAGCGGAAGGCGTATTAGCGGAAGGCGTATTAGCGGAAGGCGTATTAGCGGAAGATGTATTAGCGGAAGGCGTATTGGCGGAAGGCGTATTGGCGGAAGGCGTATTGGCGGAAGGCGTATTGGCGGAAGGCGTATTGGCGGAAGGCGTATTGGCGGAAGGCGTATTAGCGGAAGGCGTATTGGTCGAAGGTGTATTTGTGGAAGGCGTATTGGTGGAAGGCGTATTAATGGAAGGTGTATTAGTTGAAGGCGTAGTAGTGGAAGGCGCATTAGTGGAAGGCGCATTAGTGGAAGGCGTATTAGTGGAAGGCGTATTAGTGGAAGGCGTATTAGTGGAAGGCGTATTAGTGGAAGGCGTATTAGTGGAAGGCGTATTAGTGGAAGGCGTAATAGTGAAAGGCGTATTAGTGGAAGGCGTATTAGCCGAAGATGTATTAGCGGAAGGCGTATTAGCGGAAGGTGTATTGGTCGAAGGTGTATTTGTGGAAGGCGTATTGGTGGAAGGCGTATTAATGGAAGGTGTATTAGTTGAAGGCGTAGTAGTGGAAGGCGCATTAGTGGAAGGCGCATTAGTGGAAGGCGTATTAGTGGAAGGCGTATTAGTGGAAGGCGTATTAGTGGAAGGCGTATTAGTGGAAGGCGTATTAGTGGAAGGCGTAATAGGGGAAGGCGTATTAGTGGAAGGCGTATTAGCCGAAGATGTATTAGCGGAAGGCGTATTAGCGGAAGGCGTATTGGCGGAAGGCGTATTGGCGGAAGGCGTATTGGCGGAAGGTGTATTAGCGGAAGGTGTATTAGTGGAAGGTGTATTGGTCGAAGGCGTATTAGTGGAAGGCGTATTGGTGGAAGGCGTATTAATGGAAGGTGTATTAGTTGAAGGCGTAGTAGTGGAAGGCGCATTAGTGGAAGGTTTATTAGTGGAAGGCGCATTAGTGGAAGGCGTATTAGTGGAAGGTATATTAGTGGAAGGCGTATTAGTGGAAGGTTTATTAGTGGAAGGCGCATTAGTGGAAGGCGTATTAGTGGAAGGTATATTAGTGGAAGGCGTATTAGTGGAAGGTGTTTTAGGTTATCCTATATTTTGGTTGTTTTGTTCAACTTTGTCTCATTTCCATTATCCACGCATAGCTTCTTGTACACTAGGGCTTACCAGTTTTGCCCAACCACCTGTTCAATGGTGTCTATAGAGAGTATGCTGCCATCTTTGGATTCAAATTAATTGGTGTAAGTTTGCCGAGCTGGCAGTTGCCTTGTTTAACACCCATTTGTTATGGTACAAGTGCTACTCCGAGATAAATGGTCTATTTACGGGTGCTTGCAGGTGCTTTTAGCACTTGCAGGTTGAAGTCTTACTCACAGGTTGTCTAACATGTTCTCTATGACTTTTGCAGTTAATAGGTATTGCTTCACTGTGAGATATGGTTTACAGTGCATAGAATTAGCTCAAAACCTTTGTGGTTAATGCAATGGTTTAATTTTATGACAAGTCAGAAATATTTGTTGAAATTTTCTCTAGAAATCTCAATGCGTTCTGTTCTCTCTTGATGCAGGGTTTGCTCTCAGTGGGCACACTAGACATGTCTGCCATCTCCTACAGTCATGTGAGTGCCTGGCTCAAGTATGTTTACACTGGTGATGAGTCAGCCCTTCTCCAAATACCTACTGACAATGTCATGCAAATATCCCAGTATGTGTGTCTATTCTCACTTCCATTCAGCCTTTATATATCTTTGCTTATCACCTTCAAGTTGTGTACAACTCTGATAAATATTGATTTGTAGTTCCTACAGCTTGATGTAGGGACTATGATGTTCAATTCCTAAGTAGGGTAATCCATTTTTTCTTAATCTCTAAGCGTATCCTCTGACAAACAGGTACGGCTCTTATTATAGTAAAGATTTCACCAACCTCATTGGCTAAGTAACATATGAAATGAGCTTTTGTATGTCTTTTAATGTTCACTCTATGTTCGACTGTCGGCTAATTTGTGTACTGTTAAAATAATTTGTATCTCACAAGTTTCGTAACGTCGGGTTGTACAATTATTATTGTCCCTTCTGTGCGCTATCTGTTAGACCATCCTAGTGATTATCCCACGACCAAACACGAGTGAAGTGAAGCGATTGTTTGGGAGATTTATGATATATGCATATGTGCACACAACTCACGAAAACTATTCATCAACGGCCGTCCCAAACCTTTGTAACGAAATCTCATCAACAAATTTAACCATTTTTCAATGGGGCCGTTTAAGTATAATAATGACACAAAACACATATCAGCCTATTTAAATATGTTACCAAGTCTTCATTATTTGTAGACAATATCCTAAACCTTACCCATCTGATCGGATTATACATAAATAGATTAATTTGGCCTAAAATCGCTATTAAAACTTTGACAAGCTTTGAAAAACGTGCACATTTGACCAGTCTATGGCATTGTCCAATTGCTGAAGGTTTCTGTAATTAACGTAGAAGTACTGAAAAATAATCGTTTGTTCATTGCAGATTTTAAAGTAGGTAACTGACATTTTGGACACTTATAATGAGTACTTTGGTATTCCTACTGATATCCAAAGCAGTGAAAGGAAATGACGATGATATTTTTTCTAACGACTCTTATAAGATTATTGCAATGTTTAATTATAAGAATAATTATTCGATTTTATAAGATTTAATTATAAGAATAATCATTCGAATTTACAAGATCGAAGTATATAGTGACCGATGTTGGGCAATGTATTACTGTTATTATTTTTTCTAAATAATTTTGTTAAATAGATTTTCTAAAAATCTATATAAATATCACAACTTCTTGATATTGGTTGCTATGACGTTTGGAAATGTAAACAAAAATGTGCATTGGTTTTCTATTATTACTGTATTACTATATCAATAATATTGGTTATTCTAATAATATCAGTGCATTTTACTTCTAATATTGCATTTCTCCTATTGCAGGGGAGAGATATAAACATATAATCTTTTCCTTTCATTATTGCTGTTTGTTGTACATAATAACACCCAGTACATTACAGCTACCATTGCAGTTATCCTATTGCACTGCAGTGCCATTTGACTGCTAATATGGCATTTCTCAACCATCAGTACCCTTTCTTTTTTCCAATATCACTTTGGTCGTGGGCTGTATGACAGGGGATTTTCTAATAAAAGTAGCATTTGCTGATTGTTAGTACGACAGCTCAACCCCGCAAACTATATACTTATAAACATAGCCTTGCTGTTATAACCATGAATTACCTGTCATTTTCTGTCGAAAAGAATCTGTCAAAATCAAGAATCAGTCATTTGCTGTCACAGCCCCTTATTACTTGTCTTTTGCTGTCACAGCCCCTTATTACCTGTCATTTGCTGTCACAGCCCCTTATTACCTGTCGTTTGCTGTCACGACCCCTTAATACCTGTCTTTTGCTGTCACGACCCCTTATTACCTGTCATTTGCTGTCACGATCATGAATTAACAGTTTAAATGCTCCAACTCAATGTTGCAATCATCTTCAGGGTATTTATGGTGTCATAAATTTGATTTCAAAACTTTATTACATTTTTATAGGTTTATTCTCAAGTTTGCCTCAAGAAAGATCAACTTAAAAAACCGACGGGTAAGTTTAACTCTGCAGTTGGTATTAAGGTTTTATCCCACGACCAAACACGAGCGGAGCGATTGGTTGGGAGATTTATGATAAGGTGGTATTAAGGTTTTATGAATATAATATGGGACATTTTTTAAATAAAGCATCTGCCATGGTCAGAGTGGCTGTGCGTTGCATTTGATTAGTTTTTCAAATGGTATAAAAGCAGCCTCTATGAAACAATCACTGTTTCCATGACTCGAATGATACGTTTTGGGGCTGTGTGCAGCTTGACCCCCAGTAGGTAAAGTATTAGCCTAATTAATGACTCTATAAATAGCTACGCAGTCTTGTCACCTTGTCACGCTAACCTTAGCGGCAATCGTTTGGAACATTGGTGTTTTGAAACTGCTCAAATCAAATAAAGATGACTGAAGCGTGCAAATGTTTAGAATGGAATATCCAGCGATATCTTAATGCGCATGATTCGCATGTACCGTTTTCATCATTCACTAGCATGATGGATTCGATAAAGATTTGCGCATCGCAAAATTCACTTAGCTTATGGATTTATGCCGTTTCCATGATGCGGTTAACTTGCGGATTGGCTCAAATTTGTGCATTTTTTAAATAAAACATCTGCATTGGTCAGAAGCCGTGTAATCTTTTTTGTACAGAGTGGCTGTGCATTGCATTTGGTTAGTTTTTCAATAGGCAAGAAAGTAGCCTCTATGAAACTGCGTAGCCCTTTCTTTGTTCTTGTGTTCATGGAGAAGTACAAGGTGTAATCTTTACTATTTCTAGGTAGCCTCGACACCACGAAAGCGGCAGAAAAAAGCTGCTGTCAGCGGAGGGCCTGGTGTTAAAAGGAGGCCTGGCAGGCCAAGAGGTAGTAGAACTTCTGCAACACCCAAGGATGAAACCTATGCCATAAATAACGAATCTACTACTAGAGTACTTCCTCGTACCCATATGGTAGTATTTCTATACTGCTACTAGAGTACTTCCTCGTACCCATATGGTAGTATTTCTATACTGCTACTAGAGTACTTCCTCTTATTCTGATGGTAGTATTTCTATACTACTACTAGAGTACTTCCTCTTATTCTGATGGTAGTATTTCTATACTACTACTAGAGTACTTCCTCTTATTCTGATGGTAGTATTTCTATACTACTACTAGAGTACTTCCTTTTACTCTGATGGTAGTATTTATATACTACTACTAGAGTACTTCCTCTTAATCTGATGGTAGTATTTCTAAATTACTACTAGAGTACTTCTTCTCACTCTGATGGTAGTATTTCTATACTACTACTAGAGTACTTCCTCTTATTCTGATGGTAGTATTTCTATACTACTACTAGAGTACTTCCTCTTATTCTGATGGTAGTATTTCTATACTACTACTAGAGTACTTCCTCTTATTCTGATGGTAGTATTTCTATACTACTACTAGAGTACTTCCTCTTGTTCTGATGGTAGTATTTATATACTACTACTAGAGTACTTCTTCTTACTTTTAAAATTGTTAAAAAAAGAACATTCTTTCAGGAAGCATTAAACTATGTAATGTATATCTTATATTTGCATAATGTTCTAGGTTTCACGCAAAGCCTCATATTCATCAATTTACAGTCATACTTCAACTTACGAGCTTAATGCGTTCCGAGACTGAGCTCGTATGTCAATTTACTCAAATGTTGGTGCAATTTATTTATACATAGAACAATTAAATATATATTGATTGGTTTCCATACTCTAAAAATGCAAATAAAACACTCAAAACAAGAAATTGTAACAGAAAGAACGTGTTGGTTATTGTCTTAACTTACCACACGCTTTCAAAAAGAAACAAATAAAAAATAATGCAAGGAATAGTGATAAATTAAAATGTAAAATTAAATACATACAATAGCAGCCAACGCTAGCATTTGCCAGAGAGGGAGATATAAGTTATCCTTCATTACAACAGTTGACTTTGATAAATTTGGATTTTATCAAAGTCTTAAAAGACAAACTTAGAAGCAAATCTAAAAGCAATCTTTCATTTTTAACTTAACGTAATTAAAATTTCTTCGGCGTTCAGTTTGAAGTTTCTCGCTGGTTAGCTAATTTTTCCTTTGTTTCGCGTTCACGACTAGCCGGCCGTTTTAAGATGAACCTATCTAAGGACGTTTGCCTTTGTCGCCCTTTCAACATGTTGCGATTAGGACGAACACAGGTGTCGTCACAAAGGTTTAATGCACGACCACAAGCCAACTTGTCCGAATGTCTATTTTTATAGTTTTGATAGATAGCACCGGCCTTTTCAAATAGGCAGCGTCGTTTCAGTTACGCTGTCACTGGCCAATTGTTTATCTTTTATCCCAATGCCTGAGCCGTCTCTCCATCAACGGTCGTGAAGATCGCTGCGCCGTTTAGGAACTATGGTTAGTCCTTTTGTGAGCTAAATGCCCTGAATATAATCCTTCTGTTTGATGATTGTGGATGTATTTCTGTCATATTGCTGAGTTAGCTCAATCACGCATACACATTTCGCATATTTTCAATAATTTTCCGTTTAATATCATTTGTTATCATTTGCTTTTTCTTTGCATTATTTTTAATTTTACTGGCAAACTTTCAGTCTACGCGCACTACTTTTAATTCACATAATTCTGCACTGAAAAGCGCGCACAAAAGCACGGTACAAAAGTATAACCTGAGCAGTTAAAAAATACAGATTGATGCTGCTGTCATAAACACCTCCGGCATACTTGGCAACTGACTCACGTGCTCGTATCTCAAACATGGCTCGTATGTTAGTGCTAAAACTGGCTTAAAAGCTGGCTCATATCTCAAGTTTCTCGTACGTTGGAGCACTCGTAAGTTGAAGTATTACTGTATATTAGCTTTGGAATCTTTTCAGGAAAGAAAAGATTTAATGCCTCCTGAAATTCTTTCAGGAGGCATTAAACTATGTATATCTTATATTTGCATAATGTTCTAGGCTTCACACAAAGCCTTATATGTATCAATTTATATTAGCTTTGGAATCTTTGGTTTTTGTAGGTTACTAGACGGTCTAAGAAGTTTGCATCGGCTGACACATCGTCTGTTTCTTTGGTAACATGACTTCCCTCTCATTTTTGAATTGGCGCATTACAGCATTTGAACCTGAAGATGAGCTCAACTTTTGCAGATTTTAAAATCAGTTCTCTTGACTTTTAGGTTCCATCACCTCATAAGGCTGTGAACAGGCATCGAAAATCTGTGAATAATATCCGTAGTCAGAGATCAATGAATAATGATGAGTTTTTATCTGATACATCCATGCGTACTTCTATGCATTCTCCAGAAACGCCTATCGACCATTCACAGCAAAACTCTGAAATGGCTAACGAGTTGAACCTCACTGGAGCTCTTTCACCCCCATCTGCCAATAAAAGTTTAGAACTTCAAAAGATGTTTAACATTAGTAAGCCAATAGAGAACGATATTGGGGGTAATAGCAGTTCCCCGATTAGTAAGAGCTTTGACAACGCGATCTCTAGTAAATCTCCCAGAGGTCGGAATTATGCCAGAAAGAGCTGTAAGCCCATAAAGAATATTAACCTTTTAACTATTAGAGGCAAAGAAAAAGGTACACGAAAGTTCACTCCATCTCACTCGCTGTCAAAGAAAGCTGCCTTAAAGTATAGACAAGCTTACCAAACAAAAGGAGAGGCAATTCGATCATTTGATTACAATATTCACAAGTTTACAGACAACAGTCTAGTAAAAAAGAATTTTGGACTTTGTATAAAAAGTCAAAAAGGTGGTGGGCGGGGCCGAAAACGCAAACTACATTTTAAATCGAAGCGTAGGGTCACTGAAGATTCTCACGAGATGTTGTCTCCAAATCAATACCCTTATGCAGATCCAAGCGAGTTCTCTTCATTGGATTTTAGTCGTGTTCCTATCGTAGACATAGAAAAGCTTCCTCCTCAGAGCTCAAGTCACAAGAGTTCTTTGATTTCTCAGGAAGCCATAGAATATGACAGTTTGAGGACAGATGATGCCTGTTTTGGCAATGAGGACCAAATGAGTTCAACAGATTCGGTTACTGTGGAAACCTATGATACTAGTCCTATAGCGGTCGACCTAAGTACTAACAGTGAATCATTTGCAGGTACACCTTCAGCTGATGTTAAAAAAAAGAATCATTCCATCGGGAACTTTTTAGCAGGTACATGTAGTTGTCCAAGTGTTACACTGCTGTTAGTCAATGACGTTGTTTTTCAATTTTGTGATACACGGGAGCCTTTTTATGCAGACTGCCCTTATTTTTAAATTTTATAAAGAAATGTTTGTGATACATAAAAAATAGGCAACATGGAAACAGGTTTAGCCTTCATTCTTGAAGAAAGTGTGAGAGTGGCAGTCTGCTCAATTTGTCATATTAATTGCTGGGCAGACAAATTGGTAACAATTTTCTTGTGAAACGATTTAAGATAATTTGGAGAGCTTGTCCTCAGGCGCCAGCACAAATCGATAGCAAACTTTAATCTGTTTTGTTATCGCTAAGCTGCCCCCTCTACTAACCAAAAAACTCTCAGCCGTCGCAATGCATTCTTGTGTTCATCTATCTCATAGATGAACGCTATTTAATTGTACTTCTATCAACCGTGTATAAATCTCACAATAGCTGTGCATACATAATCTCTCATTTGTAACCAGTTTGGAAATATAAAACTACCCAATTTCTTCAAATTTGGCTGTGTGAGCTTGTATGAGGTATTGCTTATACAGAAATAAAATTTCATAGTCGGTATCATTTAAAATACATCAATCTATGAATGACGGGCAGATAAGTGATTGGTGGTTGGCACAAATATTGATTCATTCAAAGCTTGGTGTTTCAATTTAAAAGCATTCTTGGCTTAAAGCCTACATGATTTTCCCTCAATCAGTTGTGTTTAAACATGTTTCTTAGGACGTAAGGGTACCAAGAACTGTGTACTACCGGTATATAGAAATCAAAATTCTCCTGCAACTGTGTAGATTAATGTAAAATCAGCTCATCTCTAACCTTTTTGTCGTTATATTATATATCAAATGAAATTTTCAAGTTTGCAATACTCACTTCATTCAAGAGCATTTTCATGTTTCATCTATCTATTTCCCACACAGCTGGTGCAAAGGGTCTGTCAGAAAATACAGAAGACGTCATGCCCGGGCAGGTGCTTGATGGCGGCACAGTGGAACAGGCTAATGCTGATCATGGGAATGAACAAGATGTTACCATTCGTTCCGAAGATGCAGAATTTTTTGGAGATTCTTTAGAGATTACCTCACTTGACTTTACTAAACTCGAGCCATCGGTTGGTCCAAAAGATGTGGAAGTTTCTATGAACGAGGCTGAACTCAGTGAGTAGGAAAAGCTTTTCAAACGGATTATATAAATTGCGAAAGCTGCTAATATCGTGCCCGCTAATAATTTGTTTAGCCAATTAGAAGTGTTTCGTCGACGATTTTGGTCTGCATGCACAGCTCTGCCAATTCTGCGAATTCAGGCTAAATAATTCTGTGTTTTTCTGTTCATTTCGTGATTTCTGTCAGAATTAACGGAAAAATCTGCACATGTCGCAATACCTTTGGACCACAGAATATCTTTGTTGCTTTACCGCGGTGTAAAATGCTCCTATATTAAGCTTGGCTGTGAGTGTTTATATGTCCTACGAGGTTGGCACACGTCCTTATTCACGCACGGCTGGTACAAGCCTTCATGTAATACATGGTTGGCACACACCCTCATGTAATGCACGGTTGGTACATGACTATATGTTACCTATGGTTCTTCAAGGTTGACTTGCAACAAAATTCACATTACAGTTATTTGGTATCAAAAGATTCACCATGTCTTACTCTGTTGTGTTGTAGGTGCCAAATATGTGGAAATGTGATTACAAGCTTTTAAAAGCTCAAAAACGAAAAGCCGCTGTAGATTAGAATCTGCTTATTTTTCTGACGTAGTCATTACAGTTTGGTTATTGTCTCGTCACGTGATGTTCTCACGTGAATTGAAAGGCCAATAAAAAGCTCAATATAAAACTTATCGTAGCACTAGTTTATGACACTATGACACCAGTCTATGAGCACTTCGGGTTTTACCGAAGACCCCGTATCAAATATAGATGCTCGCTACTTTAAAGTTTTGTTTCGGCTTGGTCTAATCGTCAAGTCGTAATCTGATCATGTGACCCAATACTTCGCAAATAATTTGTGCAGCATTTTTCGATTATCACAGGTGACCAACAGGCTCGTCTTGATTGTCAGACAATGATATGTACTCCTTCGAGGTAAGGTTAAAAAGTTAAATGATATTTTACGGTAAGTTATAAGCTATCACCGCTAAAAGTGACAGCATTACAATGGCGATGAAATAGACGCATAAGAACAATAGACATGGTTTTATTGAATGCGTGAAGTATATTTGTGAAAGCATTTCGACGAATAAAGTTGCATGAAAGTGTAAACAGAAACCATCTCCCACAACTACGTCACATTTGAGCCGTTTTTCAAAAGAGAATCCAAACTACGGCGGTCTCGTGTGACTGCGATTAACTGTTCGTTTTTTGTGATCACATTCCCACATATTTGGCACTTACAACACAACAGAGTAAGACATGGTGAATCTTTTGATATCAAATAACTGTAATGTGAGTTTTGTTGCAAGTCAACCTTTAACTTTACATCTATCACAGTTGTTTAGGTACATTTGGTTAGGATTGTTGAAAGCTGACTGATTCTCTATTTTTTGCTTAGCTGTCTGGATGTAGCCAAGCTTTGCTGGCTTTTTTTGTTCATGTTTTCACTAGTTCTTCTCCTAAGCTCACATTTGCTAATTCATTGTTATGTAATCGCCGTTGGAAAGCTCCAGAGGTAAATGTTTGAGATTTATCAGGTGACTTACATATTTCTGGAAATATTGAAGTTGACCTAATGCTGGTACAAAATAGTTAATCATGCAGTTTTCACATACCGTACATTATTTGAAAGATTTTCCTATATTGACAACATATAGTTATTAAAATGGAATATATTCATTTGTTTGCACTATGTTTAGCATGTAATGAGTAAAGGTTAAAGGTCATGTATAACACATCCCATTTGATCATAGTATGATAGGACTATGATCGATGTAACCCTCAATATATTTGAGCTCACCTCTATTTGTTCATTTCTCAGGCCTGCCCGTTGCTCAGATGGACGACTTCAGAGGACTCGGCAGAGTTAAAGGAAAGCAGCTGTTTTTAGACGATGTCTCGCTGCCATCAACTCGATGTCGACCTAAAGCAGGCCTTCCTGGTAACTCGGTATCACCCAGTGTTTCAGTTCCACTCGCATCGCCAAACGCTTGGAAGTTAGCAAAAGATATGAGAACACCTCATCGCAAGGGCACACACAAGGCTTATGTCCCAAGTCCTTTCACACCAATGGACGACTTTGGAACTCTCAGTGATGATCAACTCAAGGTCGATAACAGCTAATTCTATCATCTGATTGGTCGATAACTCACTTTGATGATCATAGTTAAATATGAATTTACATAAAATTTTAGTAGATTTTGTCAGAAAATATCGATATTTTTTATCGTTAGCGATTGTTTTTGTTTGAGGTGATTTGACTGCCAGGATGTTTCAAGTGTAAAATCGACCCAACTTTATCGTGGTTAAAATGCTCATATCAAGTGAAAGTGTGATTATGATGTCTATAGTTGCAAGGAGACCGACAGAGTAAAGACATGTAATGTTGCAACTCGGATGCAATAGCAAGTATCAACTAAAGCATCGAACGCAACTAGTAACATGATTTCACTCAAATATTTTTAGTATTTTAACCACTATCAAGTTTTGTCAATTTTATTTTGAAATATCCTGAGGTAGTCAGACCTCCTGAGTTATCTTCTCTTGCATCTTCACTATAATATAACTAGTTTATCCCTTATTTAAGGTCTGGCTACACTCACCAACTAGAGGTATAACTGACTCCTTATTTAAGGTCTGGCTACACTTACCAACTAGAAGTATAACTAACCTCTTATTTAATGTCTGGCTACACTCACCAACTAGAGGTATAACTGACCCCTTATTTAAGATCTGGTTACACTCACCAACTAGATGTATAACTGATCCCTTATTTAAGGTCTGGTTACACTCACCAACTAGATGTATAACTGACCCCTTATTTAAGGTCTGGCTACACTCACCAACTAGATGTATAACTGACCCCTTATTTAAGGTCTGGCTACACTCACCAACTAGAGGTATAACTGACACCTTATTTAAGGTCTGGCTACACTCACCAACTAGAGCTATAACTGACCCCTCATTTAGGGTCTGGCTACCCTCACCAACTAGAGGTATAACTGACCCCTCATTTAAGGTCTGGTTACACTCACCAACTAGATGTATAACTGACCCCTTATTTAAGGTCTGGTTACACTCACCAACTAGAGGTATAATTAACCCCTTATTTAAAGTCTGGCTACACTCACCAACTAAAGGTATAACTAACCCCTTATTTAAGGTCTGGCTACACTCACCAACTAGAGGTATAACTGACCCCTTATTTAAGGTCTGGCTACACTCACCAACTAGAGGTATAACTGACCCCTTATTTAAGGTCTGGCTACACTCACCAACTAGAGGTATAACTAACCCCTTATTTAAGGTCTGGCTACACTCACCAACTAGAGGTATAACTGACCCCTTATTTAAGGTCTGGCTACACTCGCCAACTAGAGGTATAACTGACCCCTTATTTAAGGTCTGGCTACACTCACCAACTAGAGGTATAACTGACCCCTTATTTAATGTCTGGCTACACTCACCAACCAGAGCTCCAACTGACTCCTTATTTAAGGTCTGGTTACACTCACCAACTAGAGGTATAACTGACCCCTTATTTAAGGTCTGGCTACACTCACCAACTAGATGTATAACTGTCCCCTTATTTAAGGTCTGGCTACACTCACCAACTAGAGGTATAACTGACCCCTTATTTAAGGTCTGGCTACACTCACCAACTAGAGGTATAACTAACCCCTTATTTAAGGTCTGGCTACACTCACCAACTAGAGGTATAACTGACCCCTTATTTAAGGTATGGCTACACTCGCCAACTAGAGGTATAACTGACCCCTTATTTAAGGTCTGGCTACACTCACCAACTAGAGGTATAACTGACCCCTTATTTAATGTCTGGCTACACTCACCAACCAGAGCTCTAACTGACTCCTTATTTAAGGTCTGGTTACACTCACCAACTAGAGGTATTACTGACCCCTTATTTAAGGTCTGGCTACACTCACCAACTAGATGTATAACTGTCCCCTTATTTAAGGTCTGGCTACACTCACCAACTAGAGGTATAACTGACCCCTTATTTAATGTCTGGCTACACTCACCAACCAGAGCTCTAACTGACTCCTTATTTAAGGTCTGGCTACACTCACCAACTAGAGGTATAACTGACCCCTTATTTAAGGTCTGGTTACACTCACCAACTAGATGTATAACTGACCCCTTATTTAAGGTCTGGCTACACTCACCAACTAGAGCTATAACTGACTCCTTATTTAAGGTCTGGTTACACTCACCAACTAGAGGTATAACTGACCCCTTATTTAAGGTCTGGTTACACTCACCAACTAGAGGTATAACTGACCCCTTATTTAAGGTCTGGCTACACTCACCAACTAGATGTATAACTGACCCCTTATTTAAGGTCTGGCTACACTCACCAACTAGATGTATAACTGACCCCTTATTTAAGGTCTGGCTACACTCACCAACTAGAGGTATAACTAACCCCTTATTTAAGGTCTGGTTACACTCACCAACTAGATGTATAACTGACCCCTTATTTAAGGTCTGGTTACACTCACCAACTAGAGGTATAACTGACCCCTTATTTAAGGTCTGGCTACACTCACCAACTAGATGTATAACTGACCCCTTATTTAAGGTCTGGCTACACTCACCAACTAGATGTATAACTGACCCCTTATTTAAGGTCTGGCTACACTCACCAACTAGAGGTATAACTGACCCCTTACTTAAGGTCTGGCTACACTCACCAACTAGAGGTATAACTGACCCCTTATTTAAAGTCTGGCTACACTCACCAACTAGAGGTATAACTAACCCCTTATTTAAAGTCTGGTTACACTCACCAACTAGATGTATAACTGACCCCTTATTTAAGGTCTGGCTACACTCACCAACTAGAGGTATAACTGACCCCTTATTTAAGGTCTGGCTACACTCACCAACTAGAGGTATAACTGACTCCTTATTTAAGGTCTGGCTACACTCACCAACTAGAGGTATAACTGACCCCTTATTTAAGGTCTGGCTACACTCACCAACTAGAGGTATAACTGACCCCTTATTTAAGGTCTGGCTACACTCACCAACTAGAGGTATAACTGACTCCTTATTTAAGGTCTGGCTACACTCACCAACTAGAGGTATAACTGACCCCTTATTTAAGGTCTGGCTACACTCACTAACTAGAGCTATAACTAACCCCTTATTTAAGGTCTGGCTACACTCACCAAATAGAGGTATAACTGACAGTTTTATCTCTACCGACGGAGACCAACATGGTTGTTGAGCAAACCACATCAGCAATGTTTGGTATCATCAGTTATACATTTCTTATGATGCGTTTTGTCAGTGTGTAACTACCCCTGGATAGATTAATATTGTCAGTGTGTAGCTACCTCTGGATAGATTAATATTGTCAGTGTGTAGCTACCACTGGATAGATTAATATTGTCAGTGTGTAGCTACCCCTGGATAGATTAATATTGTCAGTGTGTAGCTACCCCTGGATAGATTAATAATGAATTTCTGTTGTGCAGAAACGCCTGCGGAGCTTTGGTCTCAGAGACAAAATGAGTCGTAAGAGGATGGTGGCAGCTCTCACTCAGATTTACGTCGAGACTCACCAGTATGAGACAGATACATCGGCTGACTTCACTGTCCATCCCACCCCTAGCAGAAAGACTCTCCCATCCCCTGACTTCGCTGTCTATCCCACCCCTAGCAGAAAGACTCTTCCATCCCCTAACTTCACTGTTCATCCTACCCCTAGCAAAGAGGCTCTCCCATCCCCGGATCGAACTTTAGAGGCTGAGCAAGACTTTACTCCAAAAGTAAAGTGAGTGCAAGATGCTGGATGCCTTCAACTCACTTTGAAAAACTTGTTATATTATTATCTAAGCGCTTTAGGAAAGTGGCATTTCTAATCTTTGCAATATTTGTATTAGTGTTTAACAGTTGTTCAAAGGCTTTCTGTCAAGGTTTTGGCTAGACACATATTACTGTGTCAGTTTTCAGTAAATGGCACACTCTACGCCAGTTCTATAACACAAGCTTCGTAAATATAATATGGAATAGTATGTCCTTTACCTGTCTGTGATTGGTTCAAACTATCAATATTGCTTGTTTGCGTCTAATCATTTCATATGTGAGGCATTTTTGCAGCGTTTATTTTCAACATTTATTCAACATTCTGCTAAAATAATTTGTTTCCTGCATTTTAGAAAAAGGTTCGTTTAGCTTTAATTTTCCGGTGATTTGTCAATTTTTGACTAATGCGTTAAAATCAGTCGTAGATGACTCGGTTTTCATGACCTTATATGGAGAACTAACTAGCTCTGAAGTTTGACAGTGAAATAAGTTCACTAACTGCTATTGAGTACAGTATATAGCTATAACATAGAAGAAAGAAAATGAATATTGTGTAGTGTTCACAAATTTACTAGTTACAATCCTTGGCTTGCTGTCTCACCCCAGCCAGTCACTGCTAGGCTTTTGGTGTTATAAAAACTATTTTTCTTAGGCTTGGAAACATAACCTTTCTCTTAAAAAACTCAAAAGTTGCTGCACTGTAATCACAACTTTAGTATTTTAGAACATCGGAATAGATCTTTGTTGAATATCAATCGCATACCTATTGGCTAGTAATTGGAAACCAATAAATAAACAACTAATATAGTCTCTAGGTTTCCAAAACCAATATTTTGCGCCTTCATTGAAGCAAAAGCTGCTTTTCTGGCATGATGCGCAGGAAAATGTACCCAAAAGACACTCGGTATGTCCTCTTCTGTAATCACTGCCATAAACATGCGTTTGGTTCATTTTAACCTACAAATCACAAGGACAGTAAAAGACGTGCGTAACAAACTTTGTGGAAGTTCATCCTTAACGGATGGGCAGTTTCCAGCAGAGTGCTATTTGTTGAAAGTGATGACTTAATACTGATATATATATAAGGTTTTACTAGTTATCCCTTGTACTTGCCCTACAGAACTGCTGAACGATTGCTTTGTATCAGCCTGCAAGGTGAGTATATACTTCTCGAATGCACATCGACAAGCATATTATAGTCGCTTACTCTACGTTCTGGTATTTTGGTTTGTAACCAATCACAGCCATGGATGAACCGCTGCCTTTCTATAAATGACCAGTCGATGGCTGAATGAAGTCGAGGCTTCCCATCAGCATCTCTCATCATTACTTTTTACGAACAGTCTACATGGTGTTCTAGCTAAAATGGTCTGTACTTTTTGTAGAAAAGAGTCTACAGTTGATATTGACCCCACGCAATCCGATGAATTGAACAGCTCTTCTTGCAAGGTCTGTATTCGCTGACAGTTCATTGATGTAGCATATGATCTCACTGGATTCTTTTGACCTTATAATGATCAACTGCTACTGTACAGCCGATCCGTTTGTTGTTGGTTAGGTTGATGGTGGAGGTGACAGGAAATCTATAATACCAGCATCTGTAGCAGATATAAATCGACTCCTTGAGGAGGTTGATGTGCTGTTAGATGATGATGAAATGGATGATAGTTATTCCAGGTTAGTAAGACTCTCTAACTACAGTAGATGCTCCTATAACATGTACATCCTATAACCTAAATTCCATATAATGTAAAAAAATTATGCAAAGTTTTTTCTTCGTACTACATGAAAATTCCAGATAACTTAGTGTCAAGTAGGGGCAACTTCTCAAATTCGATTTGAATAGTAACATATTACTTGTGAAAAAGAAGATGTGCGCGTAGCATTATATATATTATACATGCAACTTCCATGACACTTTAGTTCGTTGTGATAGATCGTCAGATGTGTCGACAAAACAGAATAGGTAGCTGCGTAATTGTTCATAAATAAAAGCGATAGATTGGTGCAGGTGTTACAGTGTCGGTCCACCAATCTGAATGTGACAAGTTGGGAATATCGCCGAAAGGTATCTTTTATCCTAACCTTGACCCCAAGATACAGATATACGACGGACAGGTTGTCTATCTGTTTTTGTAATAAAGTATCTTTTTGTTTTGCTTTATTGTAGAAGTATAATATATTTGTTATTACTTTGTTTTACTTTCCTGAATAGACTTTGCTGTCACAGATAGTTGATTAGCTGTTATTGATCAGAAAAAGGAGGCAAGTTGTCAACGCAAACTAGTAATATTACAGCTATGATACAGACTACAAATTCAAAAGTTCAGTCTAATTTTTCCATTTTGTATACCCAAAGGGGTGTGTTTGAAAAAGTTTTGGAACGGATTAAACAATTTACATGTATTTTACTGTTCTTATAATGTAAATTCCCTAAACATTCCTGGAACAGATTAGTTACGTTGCAGGAGCGTCTATTTTATGAGAGGAAGGTACAAAATAATGTTTAATATTGAAAATGTGCGTTTTCCATCAACTTATTGTAAAATTACTGCATTTATAGTTCATAAAACCAGTGAAATTGATCACAAAAAGGAGGCAAGTTGTCAACACAAACTAATAACATTACAGCTATGATACAGCCAACAAATTTAAAAGTTCAGTCTAATTTTTCCTTTTTGTATAGCCAACGGTTTGTGTTTGGAAAGATCTTGGAATGATTTACAACGATTTACGATTAAACAATTTACATGTATTTTACTGTTATAACGTAAACGTTCCTGGAACGGATTATTTACATTGTAGGAGCGTCTACTGTTCATCTCTACAACCTCCTTGCTCCGCTTCTCTTGTTTGACTAAGTTTAGACACCAGCTGCTGTACTGGGTGGCTAGCATTTTAATGACATTAGTTTGGAGTCATGCCACCTTTTTTAACAGTGAGCTATCTAGGAATCAATGTAGACATTGGCATCCGGCTTAATCTTTAGGTCTATCGAAGCACACCAGGTGAATCTGGTTTAGAGTATCATTGCGTTCAGGTTACCTGCTCATACTATAGTATTTATTATTGAATATAAGTGATCGATAAGCATTCTCTAGAGCTCACGGGTATCCATAAACATGGAGTTATCTTTACATACTGCGCTCAACCATGTGACAGTGTAATTACCCTGTGAGAAGATGCTCCAGGGCTGAGTCCAATTAAAACATTTTCACTAAACATGTTCATTATGCGACAAGCTTTCAGTTATTGTAGTTTACAAACACTTGTAAAGACTGTGGACCATACTTTATAATGATCAACAAGAGGCATACATGTTCTTATCTCCAGTTGGCAGGCCCTCATAAACTGGTTTTTTACACACCATCGTGTATCCATTCATCAGAAAGTACTTTATTTCTTCTACAAGGATACTGTAATTCTTCAATTGTTGGGAGTGTGTGATTTAATTCAGAATGCTACATGTATAAGCAGACCACCCACCACATATCCCCTGCACAGACCCTCTCTATGTATCCCTCCACATATTCTTTGTGCAAACTCTCACTGGGTACCCCTGCCCGTGTCCTCAGTGCAGACCCTCTGTGTGTACCCCTCCACGTATCCCCTGCGCAGACCCTCTCTCTGTATCCCCTTGCAAATCTTATGTGTTTACCCTTGTTTGTTTGAATTCCCCTATGGGGAATCCTGCGCGTATCCCCCTATGTGTGTACCCTTGTTTGGCACCCCCTTTATACAGTGAGATTCCAAGGTAGCTCTGCTTGATCTCATACCATGCTATGTAGTATGTACATATAACGTATGCTCATTGTCTATATGCACAAGCCCTACATACACATCACTCATACCACCTACACATAACCATATGCATACACCTTACGTATAGCCTTAGCATATCAACTATACATCGAGATTTCAAAAGAGCCCTGTTATACGTCATTTATAAATAATAAATTTGGAGTTGGTTTCCCTAAGCTTGATAAATCCCATCACTGTTGCTGATGCATCTGGTTGATATGAGCAGCTCCCTGGCCATTTATCAGTTAAATAAATTACCTCACGTCTGGTCATCTATATTTCTTGCACCTCAACACTTGGAGTTATCCACTCTTTATATAGTCGTGCCAATCTATGTATTAGCTCAAGTATGGAAGCAACCAGCAGGCATGAAGAGCTGTGTGATGAGGATATCACGAGTGGGTTAAACCTTAGCTCTCCACAAGACATAGAAGCAAGCTTATTCTCCCTGATCAGGCAAAATAAGGAGGTCTATGACAGAGTTTTGCGATATGAGGTGAACATGTTTGTTTTTGTGTGTTCATTGGTTAGGATATTTAGTGTTATATACATCTCAAGTTGATGATTCTCGCTTTGAAGCAATGTTGAATATCATCAATTGTTGTACCTGCAGCCACTACATTAGCAAATGCACACCTTTCAATAGCTATCGCTTTTATTATAATACCTTGTTGTACTCATCAGTCTATGGTATTGTGCACATCGAGCCTTCACATGTTGCAACATTGTCTGCTTTTCCACTGTTTAACATTGTCAGGTCTTTTATGAGGAGGCTGTTACCTCTGTAGTATCACTCTATGATAATACTAGCATCACTCTATGATAATACTAGCATCACTCTATGATATTACTAACATCACTCCATGACAATACTAGTATCACTCTATGATAATACTAGTATTACTTTATGATGATTGTAGCATCACTCTATGATAATACTAGTATCCTTCTATGATAGTACTAGTATCACTCTATGATAAGACTATGAAATATTTAGTAACTAGTGGAATGCACGGCATTGTACGGTTATTAAAAAGCAGCTTATTCACAATAACAGGTAGTGTAGTTGCCTGCTACTTGCCATTAGCCTGGCTTATTGCCAATGGCCAATTTGAGAAAGCTGGTTATCTACGGCTCGTGCTAATATATAGAATGACGTTGTGCCGTAACAAAGAGCAGTAGCATATTTTCACCCTCATAGCAACATTTATCGCTTAACGAATCTGTTAATCTCGTGTAGCCTAATTGGTAATATGTTTGCCTGGTGTATGGGAGGTTCCGAGATCAAATCCAGCATGAAAGATATATTTCATTCCTAAATGTAAATAGCTTTAGCTGGAGAAACCGAACTACACACATGCACATAAACTTCAAGATTTATATACGGTATATACTAGCTGTGCGATCTGGCATTGCCCGAGTATTAAAAATCAGCTTATAAACAATGAGAGGTAATGAGAGTTGCCTGCCATTTGCTATTAGCCTGGCACATTGCCAATGGATAATTTGAGTAAGTTTACTAATAAGAGCTACCGCTTTTCATGATGTTGCGCCATCATTTTGCGTCGTGATTGAAAGCGGTAGCCTATTTGCTCTTAATTGTTAGAGCTGAACAATCACGACAAATACACGCATGACCAATTTGAAGAAATATATACCCTACAGAATGAATTTATTCGCGGAGTTATATTTCGCGAAAATTGTCTTCATGCATATTCGCGGATGAATTTATTCGCGGCTGAAAACTGCCGCTCTCTAGGAAAAGTTAACTCTATTGCGGCTAGTAATAGTTATTACTACGCATGCGCACACGCCGTGTTTCAGTTTATATTTAGTTTACAACTGCGAGGCGATCATGCTATTCTACGGTAAACAATTTTTGCTGCGTCCAGAGGTTTTCACGAATATTCATCGCTTTGGAGGCCTTTGATAAGCCAACAACTTGCGGTAAGTAATGTGTTTTTTTCAAAACCATTTACTAAATTAGTTGAATTTTACTTTGGTTCTTCGGTAAAACGCAATACTACCGTATTTTTTCCATCCGTACTGCTTCATTATTTGTTTTAGTGTGAGAGAGAGATTTTTCATCATACACCGAAGAACAATGATTGCAAGGGTGGGAGATGTCATTCTTAGAAGATCACCAATCATTTAGGGAGGTCTGGAAATTGAGGTTGAAGTGACCGCAGCTACTTACGAGAAGAATATATCTGTTTTTAAAAGGAACAAAAACGCCTTTACGAGCACAAATCTTTGGCCAACCGGCAGAACTTGGCAATAGTAAGCCACGAGGAGAGTTCTGATGATAACTTCCTTACCAGCCATGTAGTAGCCAGAGAATCGCCTTCAACACCTACCCAAGACAGTGACAGCGACAGATTTGCTATTAGTAAAATAACTAGTCAGAAAGCACCATTACACGCTAGTATTCACATATCAAGAGTACCAGTTTAATTTTATTGCTAGACAACCCCCATATGGACTAAACTGTTTATATTTACTCCATTCATCGTTTGTAAAATTTTATTTGTATTTGAAATATTTTATTTGTACACTCAAGTTTGTAATAAATTATAATATATCTATACATGAAATAAAATATATAATTTAATCATGTTTGCTACAGCGATATCAAGGAGTTGTTGTCGATGAAGGGGTCTAGGTTGACTGGTTGCCTCTCTGCCAATATTCCTGCCTTGATGAATATTACTACTTGTCTCTAGTTTTCGTAATCGGAGTAGGTTGTTTCATTCTCAATCTGCAGTAAACACAAAAAAGAAAAAATATTAACGAGTGTTGAGGAAGTACAAAAACAATAGTTGAAGTATTTGATGAAAGCGATCAGTTTTTAAACAAAAGAATTAACTAATGCAGTTGATTATGGAAAAACGTATCTGCACTGCAAATCAAATACATACCATAATGTCCAGATCAAAATCATGATCGTCCTTGACTTCGGTATTAGAGATTGATGAATTGGATTCTAATGTAGAAAGACTAGGAGAGCTTTTTTGCTATGCTGAAGCCATGCCGAATAACTTGGTAAAAACTTTGAATAATTTTGTAAAGTTTGACGCAATGGCAATAAAGCTCGAAGCCTGGCGATGATTTTAAAAAAGTTTTGGAACTCGGCTACGTTTAGTACTTCTGCCTCGTGGCTATTTTCGCGATGACGCCATTCTGCATATTTGTGACAACCCTGAATAATTTTGTAAATAAATGTGATGCGTTGCCAATGGTGTTAGCTCAAAGCTCAGGCAATGATTTTAAAAATGTTTTGGAACTCAATTACGTTTAGTATTTACATTGAAAACTAGGCTAGCGACTAGTTTTTAATTTGATGCAGTAGTTATTCTCTCTTGTGATTAAAAATAGAACTAATTATTCACTGAATGTAATAATTCACGGGATTGACTGTTCGCGAAATCGCGAATTTTTATGTCCAACGAATATTTTCATCCTGTAGGGTATATGGAAAATATAATTGAGGTAGTATTTGCAGTCTCTTGCGTAGAAGTACTCAATAAGAAAATAGAGCAGTGAAATATAGAAAAATGGATCTCTATAGCATCACTCTATGGTCACGCAGCTAAATTGCTGCAGGTGACACTGAAATATTGCTTTATGCTGTTGCTAACGTACGTAAATCATTTATGGTGACGCAGATGGTTTGAAGCCTGATTTCATGCACAGACGAAATGTGTCTTTCCCCTATGCATTGACGATGTGTCATTTCAAAATGAACATGTAGATATACATGTAGATATATTACTCTATGTCGATACAGATATATTGCTCTATGTCGATACAGATATATCACTCTATGCATATCTGCTGCAGATGATACAAAAGGAGGAGCTACTTCAACTAATCCAGTCAGCTGGTATAAACTGCTCTGCCAAAGATTTGCAAGCTTTCTGTTTTAAACAGGTAACCAACAACACGTCTGGTTCTTTCATCATCTCCACTCTTCTGTTCACTGAAATGCTTACTTTAAACAACTTGCCTAGGCAAATGCCAATACCTCGCAACTCACCATTTATAGTTCTTGCACCTTAACACTTGGAATTATCTGCCCAATATAAGTAATATTCCAATATTTGTATTAGCTCAGGTATGGACAAACTAGTTCAACTCTTTTCTGTATAGTCAAACATATAATTTCGAATGCTTCTACATTCGAAAGTTTCAACAAATGCTGTAAAATTTGAGGAAGTGTTTGCTTCAACGTAGTAATTTTTAACATATAACAACACAAGTAATTTTTAGCATATATCCTAATTGTTGAAAACTCTGACAGTTTTGTAAATGAAAGCAAAACAAGCTGGTAAAAAATAAAATTAAAATGGCGAAATTAAAGTTGTGTAAATTGAGTTACTTTACTCAATATCTAATATATCTTAGGATGTATTTCTATAATTTTATTGCTGAACCTACGCATTGCAGAGCCTGCACATCCTTTAAAGAATAGAGAAAGCATAATATTATTATGCTTTATTAGTTATCTTGAGGTGTTGACTGATGTTCTAAAAAAAGAATCAACAAGATTGACCAACCAGAAGCTGAGATATAGCCAGCCAAACACAGGTCTACCTAATAAAGAATCAGAGGAAAACCCTTCGAAAATTCCGAAAACTGTGACGTATAAAATCGACTTAATGTTCATGTGCCGGAGTTGCGCACCCTTACCGCCGTTACGGATAATGATTGTTTTGGCTACGAGATGTGAAACGCTTCTCGCGATAGTAAATAATTTACAGACTAGCTCTGGTTTCTCAGGAAAATCAAGCAAACATTGTGTGGTAAAGGCATTTGTCCACAACCCCTCGCCATGATTTTTCAAAACAGAAGAGCAGATTTTGACTATTGTGCTTCAAATTTTAACTCGAGCTCCACGAATATGCTCCGAAGATCCTCTGTTCAATGAACGGCGCGTGTATAGTCTATATGCGACATCCGCGATTGCAGTTCGTTTAGAATAAGAAATGAGAATGTGAATTTTTGTTCATTCATCATTTTTCTACTGTGTATCTACTGCAGCATTCAGTTGATTTTCATGATTATCGTCACTATTAACAGACTGTAAGTTCACTACAGCCATAATCTTAAAAAGAAAAACTTGACCGTGCTGCTCTTGCTGTAAGAAAAGAAAACGATAACTTTTCATTTGATTTTTCTATTGATCTATTATCTTATCTATGATTATTTTTTATGATTAATATAATAATCATAATGCATATTATACAAAATAATAATATAACTGCGTATAGAATAAATGATGTAACTAATATAATTTGTAGAAAGTGATAGCAGAATGTTGCGAAATACTAGATGCGTGTAATTATTTTATTCTAAAACTAATCTACACGTCAGAGGGACTGGTTTGGAATTCTCAGAGCAATGATTGTTAGGCCCAATTTGATTGTTCTATACTTCCAGGGATTAAACCAATTAAAACGCCGTGATTGTTATGGGAGAGCGCATTAGTTGGCTTAATTGACCAATGGCACACAAGTCGATTTCATACGTCATATATTGATGATTACCAAAACAGTTATGTTTTTTGGTAGACCTGTGTTTGGCTGGCTATATCTCAGCTTCTGGTTGGTCAATCTCCTTGATTCTTTTTTTAGAACATCAGTCAACACCTCAAGATAAATAATAAAGCATAATAATATTATGCTTTCTCTATTCTTTAACATGTTTCCAAGGTACATATGCTGGAAATAAAAATTCCTTTAATTCTATCATTATGATTTAGTTCTATAAATGTAGTTCTTTACATAGTCTTGTATAATGCACATACTTTCATGTTATATATAACCATTACCCTGGCAGTCTATGATGTTATATATAACCAGTACCCTGGCAGTCTAGGATGTTATATATAACCAGTACCCTGGCAGTCTATGATGTTATATATAACCAGTACCCTGGCAGTCTATGATGTTATATATAACCAGTACCTTGGCAGTCTATGATGTTATATATAACCAGTACCTTGGCAGTCTATGATGTTATATATAACCAGTACCCTGGTAGTCTATGATGTTATATATAACCAGTACCCTGGCAGTCTATGATGTTATATATAACCAGTACCTTGGCAGTCTATGATGTTATATATAACCAGTACCTTGGCAGTCTATGATGTTATATATAACCAGTACCCTGGTAGTCTATGATGTTATATATAACCAGTACCCTGGCAGTCTATGGTGTTATATATAACCAGTATCCTGACAATCTATGAGGTTATATATAACCAGTACCCTGGCAGTCTAAGATGTTATATATAACCAGTACCCTGGCAGTCTATGGTGTTATATATAACCAGTACCCTGGAAGTCTATGGTGTTATATATAACCAGTACCCTGGTAGTCTATGATGTTATATATAACCAGTACCCTGGCAGTCTATGGTGTTATATATAACCAGTATCCTGACAATCTATGAGGTTATATATAACCAGTACCCTGACAGTCTATGGTGTTATATATAACCAGTACCCTGGCAGTCTATGATGTTATATATAACCAGTACCTTGGCAGTCTATGATGTTATATATAACCAGTACTCTGGCAGTCTATGATGTTATATATAACCAGTACCCTGGCAGTCTATGATGTTATATATAACCAGTACCCTGGCAGTCTATGGTGTTATATATAACCAGTACCCTGGCAGTCTATGGTGTTATATATAACCAGTACCCTGGCAGTCTAGGATGTTATATATAACCAGTACCCTGGCAGTCTATGATGTTATATATAACCAGTAGCCTAGCAGTCTAGGATGTTATGTATAACCAGTACCTTGGCAGTCTATGGTGTTATATATAACCAGTACCCTGGCAGTCTATGATGTTATATATAACCAGTACCCTGGCAGTCTATGATGTTATATATAACCAGTACCCTGACAGTCTATGATGTTATATATAACCAGTACCCTGGCAGTCTATGATGTTATATATAACCAGTACCCTGGCAGTCTATGGTGTTATATATAACCAGTACCTTGGCAGTCTATGATGTTATATATAACCAGTACCCTGGCAGTCTAGGATGTTATATATAACCAGTACCCTAGCAGTCTATGATGTTATATATAACCAGTACCTTGGCAGTCTATGATGTTATATATAACCAGTACTCTGGCAGTCTATGATGTTATATATAACCAGTACCTTGGCAGTCTATGATGTTATATATAACCAGTACTCTGGCAGTCTATGATGTTATATATAACCAGTACCCTGGCAGTCTATGGTGTTATATATAACCAGTACCTTGGCAGTCTATGATGTTATATATAACCAGTACCCTGACAGTCTATGATGTTATATATAACCAGTACCCTGGCAGTCTATGATGTTATATATAACCAGTACCCTGGCAGTCTATGGTGTTATATATAACCAGTACCTTGGCAGTCTATGATGTTATATATAACCAGTACCTTGGCAGTCTAGGATGTTATATATAACCAGTACTCTGGCAGTCTATGATGTTATATATAACCAGTACCCTGGCAGTCTATGGTGTTATATATAACCAGTACCCTGGCAGTCTATGATGTTATATATAACCAGTACCCTGGCAGTCTAGGATGTTATATATAACCAGTACCCTAGCAGTCTATGATGTTATATATAACCAGTACCTTGGCAGTCTATGATGTTATATATAACCAGTACTCTGGCAGTCTATGATGTTATATATAACCAGTACCTTGGCAGTCTATGATGTTATATATAACCAGTACTCTGGCAGTCTATGATGTTATATATAACCAGTACCCTGGCAGTCTATGGTGTTATATATAACCAGTACCTTGGCAGTCTATGATGTTATATATAACCAGTACCCTGGCAGTCTATGATGTTATATATAACCAGTACCTTGGCAGTCTATGATGTTATATATAACCAGTACCTTGGCAGTCTAGGATGTTATATATAACCAGTACCTTGGCAGTCTATGATGTTACATATAACCAGTACCTTGGCAGTCTATGATGTTATATATAACCAGTACTCTGGCAGTCTATGATGTTATATATAACCAGTACCCTGGCAGTCTATGGTGTTATATATAACCAGTACCCTGGCAGTCTATGATGTTATATATAACCAGTACCTTGGCAGTCTATGATGTTATATATAACCAGTACCTTGGCAGTCTCGGATGTTATATATAACCAGTACCTTGGCAGTCTATGATGTTATATATAACCAGTACTCTGGCAGTCTATGATGTTATATATAACCAGTACCCTGGCAGTCTATGGTGTTATATATAACCAGTACCCTGGCAGTCTATGATGTTATATATAACCAGTACCCTGGCAGTCTATGATGTTATATATAACCAGTACCCTGGCAGTCTATGATGTTATATATAACCAGTACCCTGGCAGTCTAGGATGTTATATATAACCAGTACTTTGGCAGTCTATGATGTTATATATAAACAGTACCCTGGCAGTCTAGGATGTTATATATAACCAGTACTCTGGCAGTCTAGGATGTTGTCAGACGTGCTGATATAGTTAGGAAAATAAGCGGGTGCACAAATACTCTAGAATCTGTGAATGTTCAGTGCAGCTCAGCACGCCGAGCTGCTTAACCAAATGCTATGAGTTAAAAACCTGCTTGATGCAATCTTTTTCTAACCTCCATCCGTAAGGACGATCGTGGCTTCTATTATAAAAAATATTACTTAATTAAGTATTTATTATTCTTTTTGTTTTGCTGAATTTAACATGATGTGTTTTCAAAACAACAATTTCTGAACATGCGAAGCAAATATCGAAATGTATTGGCTTCACATTTTGAGGTTTGACTGTATTAAGCAATTAGTTTAATGATAAACCAAGCGACAAATGCAATCAGGTGACAAGTATTTTACAGGTGGCCAGTACGTACTCAAGGTTACCAGTACATAGAAGTGATATTTACGTATTGTTAGCCAATACACATTGGTGACCCATACACGCATGTGACTGGTATACACAGGTGATTTGGTATTCAGTTTTATCTGATAGATTTATTTTTAGTGTCTCCCTATCCAGAACAAGCACAGCCAACGAAATAGGCAAAGAAAGTTGAAAAGGCAGAAGAAGCAGTAAGGAAAGTCTGAAACCATCAGTTGCACGTATAACCTACATTGACAATGCTCGAAGTAGTTAACCGAACTCAGCTAAATACACTTTTAAATAGACAATCTATTGACTGCCTTTTCCTTTCATTGACATACTGTTAACCTCTGACCTAGCATTTAGCCTTATGCTCTTACTTTGCCATTGTAGATCACCTCTATTATCTGCACCTATTCTCTGTTTAATATAATATGACAGCTTAGATAGCAATTGACTTGAGTAACTATTGATGGCCTTTTATCGTATCATATTACAACATTTTGTCTGCATGCATATACTCAGTTGAAGAATAGTGATAACTATGCCAGTCCACTTTGTTTCAATATGGTTGTTTAATAACACATATAATGAAGTCTCTCCTGCTCATCGATGATTGCGCATGAAGTAGATTGTGAAAATACTGGAAACCAATTAGGAATCACTTTATGAAGTTCACTTTACTAAAGGAGCTGGTAGGCATATCGGGACCAGCTTAGTTCTATATTCAACTATCTGTTTGTAATCATTTTCTCTAAAGGTCTGTGTCATAATTAATTGCAAAATTTTTCTCTAGTGAATTTGTTTGTACCGTAAGTCCATATGCTCAAGCCGCGCGGCTTGTCGTTGGGTGCGGCTTCTGATTCAAGGTCATAGGCCGCGGCTAAAGCCAAGTTTTTAAAACTTATGTGAGGCTTAGGGCGGCGTCTCTATAAATGCGGTCTCTGCTCAGTGCCGCGCTATAACCAAAAAATCGCAGTCATTGATACACTTAGGGATTTTGGCGACCTACTCGTTTATTTTCAAGGTCATGTTTATGGAATACTTTAGACTAAAGAAGAATTTATTGCTAATGTTTAATTCACTGCAGTCGTAGGTTGTTAAACCGTTTAATTCTTGACCGGCATCTTTCCATAAACGTGAAGCTCTCTAACAGCGCAATAAAAATCTAGCTGAGACATGGCAAGTAAGTTCTTGACGCAAGGGTTTAGGAATTTTAATTCCTAAAACCCTGAACTTGGAAGTAAAAGAAAATTATTTTCACATATACTGATATAGCCTGTTTTTCTCCTCAAGAGGACGGGGGTATAGCGAAACCCTTATCAACACTCTCGCTTCCGAAGGGGTCAAGGACGACAAAACCTCAGTCATTAGCCGCGGTCTGTGGGCATACGCGGCTTGTTGGAGGATTATTTTTTCTTTCGTGATTCATCTGGTTTTGAGCACAAGCCGAGCGGCTTGAGCATGAGGACTTACTGTATGCGCCTTGCTGGCAAGCAGGGTCAGGGATTTTAGTTGCAGTTATAGCCTTCCTAGTAATTAAACCTTTCGCAAGTTCAGGATAACATAAGAAAGTAGTATGTAGACAGGCGCACCTCTGCGTGTGTTATAAATAGTAGAAATGAATTGTTCCTATTTATTGTTTTAACTTACATCTATATAAAATGCAAAACCAGAATAAACTCATATTTAGGTCTTAAAAATACAGATCTATCTTCGTTTTCAAACTACAAGTGCTGAAGTTCATTTCCATCTCGCTTCCCTCTCCTTTTACTCTTTCTTTTTCCTCACTCCTCCATTTTTTCCCACTCCATCCCGTCTCACTCCATCAATTCTCACTCCATCCCTTCTCACTTTTTTCACTCCATCCCTTCTCACTCTCCTCACTCCATCCCTTCTCACTCTCTTCACTCCATCCCTTCTCACTCTCCTCACTCCATCCCTTCTCACTCCATCCCTTCTCACTCCATCCCTTCTCACTCCATCCCTTCTCACTCCATCCCTTCTCACTCCATCCCTTCTCACTCTCCTCACTCCATCCCTTCTCACTCTCCTCACTCCATCCCTTCTCACTCTCCTCACTCCATCCCTTATCACTCTCCTCACTCCATCCCTTCTCACTCTCCTCCACCCCTTCTCACTCTCCTTACTACATCCCTTCTCACTCTCCTCCACCCCTTCTCACTCTCCTCACTACATCCCTTCTCACTCTCCTCACTCCATCTCTTCTCACTCTCCTCCACCTCTTCTCACTCTCCTCACTCCATCCCTTCTCACTCTCCTCACTCCATACCTTCTCACTCTCCTCCACCCCTTCTCACTCTCCTCACTACATCCCTTCTCACTCTCCTCACTCCATCCCTTCTCACTCTCCTCACTCCATCCCTTCTCACTTTCCTCACTCCATCTCTTCTCACTCTCCTCACTCCATCCCTTCTCACTCTCCTCCGTCCCTTCTCACTCTCCTCACTCCATCCCTTCTCACTCTCCTCACTCCATCCCTTCTCACTCTCCTCACTCCATCCCTTCTCACTCTCCTCACTCCATCCCTTCTCACTCTCCTCCACCCCTTCTCACTCTCCTCACTACATCCCTTCTCACTCTCCTCACTCCATCCCTTCTCACTCTCCTCACTCCATCCCTTCTCACTCCATCCCTTCTCACTTTCCTCACTCCATCTCTTCTCACTCTCCTCACTCCATCCCTTCTCACTCTCCTCCGTCCCTTCTCACTCTCCTCACTCCATCCATTCTCACTCTCCTCACTCCATCCCTTCTCACTCTCCTCACTCCATCCCTTCGCACTCTCTTCACTCCATCCCTTCTCACTTTCCTCACTCCACCCCTTCTCACTCTCTTCACTCCATCCCTTCTCACTCTCCTCACTCCATCCCTCTTCACTCTCCTCACTCCATCCCTTCTCACTCCTCTCTCTCATATGCTTCCTTCTCATTCTTTCTCTTGTATAAAAAGGCTCATTCCAAATTTAGATTCCGAGCTATTTTTAAGGATAGCTAAAGCTAGGATTTCAAACTACATATCTTTTAAAACATGCAGAGAGCATCCTTTATCTTACTGAAGCGGTTCAGTCTATCTAACAAAGAAGTTTTGTTCTCTTGCTAATTGTAGTAGCCTGTGTTCTCTTGCTAATTGTAGTAGCCTGTGCTACTCGCTAATTGTAGTAGCCTGTGCTACTCGGTAGCTAAACAAGTAGGTTGACCTCCTGTCTGCCATAAAGAGTAGCATTGAAGCAGTGCTGGGTGGTTTAACTGGGTGCCCAGGTCAATCGGCTAGAACATTTTACCAATAATCGTGGTAACAGTTGGGAAGCTGAGTTATCTCTATAAACTGTTCTCATATTATTTTCCATATAATTTTTCTCTGCTGAAAGCTATCATTACTCAAAAGATAAGAGCGCTTACCAACTCAGAGCCAATTAAATAGCGTAAAACCTCTATTTGAACTTTATAGCTCTTTATTTTTCAACCCTTCCCATATAATAGCGGCCAAATAGAGGTGGCTGTCAAATATAAATGGCGATCAAATAGAGGTGGCGGTCAATAGAGGTGACGATCAAATAAAGGTGGCAGTCGAGTAAAGATGACATTTGATTAGAGGTTTTACGGTGGTAGCTACTTGCTATTAGTTGTCTGCTAGTTGTGCTACCCGGCGTTGCGCGGGTGTTAAAAATCAGCTTATAAACATTGAGAGTTGCCTGTCACTTGCTATTATCCTGGTACATTGCCAATGGATAATTTGAGTAAGCTTACTAATAAGAGCAAAGTTATGCCATGGCTTTGCGTCATGACGGATGGCGTTAGGTATTTGCTCCCATATACCGACATATATCCCCTAATGAACCATCAAGCTCGTATGGCTGAATTGGTAAAGCATCGGACTAGCGAAACGGAGCTTCCGCGATCAATTATTCTGCGATACAGTTTCTTTATTCCAAGATTTTAATAGCTATAGCTGGAACTGCACATAAACTTTGAGAAATATTTATTATATATAGATTTAACTTGGCTTTATTTTAAACACTTGCCATTAGCTGTCTATTTAACATGACATCATTGTAGCTACTTGCCATTGGCTGCCTATTTAACATGACATCATTGTAGCTACTTGCCATTAGCTGTCTATTTAACAAGACATTGTAGCTACTTGGTATTAGTTGTCAATTTAACATGACTTCATTATAGCTACTTGCCATTAGTTGTCTATTTACCATGACTTCATTGTAGACACTTGCCATTAGCTGTCTATTTAACATGACTTCATTGTGGTCACTCTCCATCAATTGTCTATTAACCGTGATTTGGCTGTAGACACTTGCCGTTGGCTGTCTATTAAACATGACATTATTTTAGCCACATGCCATCAGCCGTCTATTATATGTCACATAGTTTCAGCCACTTGCCATTAGATCGATATTAATCGTGACATCATTGTAGCCACTTGCCATTATCTGTCTATCAAACATGCCATCGTTGTGTTCCCTTTCATTAGCTATTTAGACATGACATCATTAAGGTCACTCACCGTAACCACTAGCCATTGTTTGGCTATTTTTTTACTGCAAATGCTTGGGCAGCATGAGTTTAGTTGATTTGACAGAATAGCCTTTCCTGTCACCACCAGGAGCATGTTTTGAGAAATTAATCCCAAACCATTGGTCAGGTGCTCTAAGCTACAGCAGCTCAATGCAAGTTGAGCTCACATAACTGCATTGAGCTGAACTCAATGTTACTAAACTTATCGCACTGGTGATATGAAGTATATAAAACTGCATCCTAGCTGGCACTTCAGTGACTTGATATGTGCTTGCAAAAAGCAAGGTAAAACCTTGGTGATAGTTGCAGTGATGAGTGCACTAAAAACTAATTGTGACATCATTATTATGACAAATTTATAAATAGAGAGATGTGTGACAAGAGGTCTAAACACTAAGAATAAACTGGTAAAAACTATATAAACATTATAAAACCAATAATCAATCAATGATTGTCACTAAATAGGAAGCTAATAAACTTATGATTAATTTACTCCGAATCACTTGACTTGATGCAATAATAGGCAAAACCGAGCATGCAACAAAAGAAGGTGCCAAAGAGGAAGACAACTCCGAGCAGAATCCACTTGACCATAATGTCCCAGTAGGTGAACTCGTAAACCAGTTTGGGGCAATAGAAAGACGCATCGTAATCGGCAAAGTAATCATTAGTGCTGAAGCAGTTAGGTGTCACTTTGTCCTCACAGTTCACCATACGAGTCACCCAAACTGTGCCTAGGGAGTAGCAATAATCAACTGTTTATGTACTTGGGCGTGCGTTTATACCGAAAGAAGTAAAAAGGGGACAGGTTGGAGGTAGACGAAGCAAGAAGGGAACAGGGTGTAGGCCAGGGGTCTGACAAACTACTGACAAACAACAACACTAATACAGGTAGTACACCTTATAATAATTTATGCGCCAATAAAACGGCCAAAACTATTTTTTTGTTCTTTGCAAAAGTAATTTTGTTTTCTCAGCAGTTAAATCATTATACATGCCACACCATTTCGTTTTATGTTGTAAACAAGGTACAAAAGCATTAAAAGCTAAACAAAAAAGTTACATGTAGTATTTATTTTAATTAAAAATATCAAAGGGGGTTTGTGGCTCCCACTGCGTTCTTTCCTGCGAAAAACGGGTCCAAATGGCTCTTTGAATGGAAAAGGTTGGAAAAGCTCGTCCCCTTCCAGACGAAGCTAGAAGGGGCCAGGGTGTAGGCGGACAAAGCTAGAAAAAGACAATGTGTAGGTAGATGAAGCTAGAAGGGAACAGAGTGTCAGTACAGGTGGTGAAACAGATGTGCAGCTTGCCTAATTACCATGACCAGCCTCTCTTCTTATTTCCTTTGCATCACATTTACTTACTTTCTACTACCCAATTTCGAAGATTTTTAAAAAATTGGACCTTAAGATGTTTGCTAACGTTTATCTATAACTTGTCACTTCAATTTTCTTTTTATTTTGTCACCACTATCTTTCTGGAATCCATGATATTAAAATCATAAACTAGATGATATTAATCACTGGGTAATATCACTTGAATTGCATACACTGTAAAACCTCTAATTGAACACCACCTTTATTTGAACGCTACCTCCACTTGACCACCAATTTGACATTCTTTGATCTTTACAAACCCATAATAGCGAGTGATTAGTAGAAAAGTGTCCACAACATCGAACTAATAATGACTCGGTAATATCATTAACAAGTAATTATTTCATTGTCCATCTCCAAAGCATTTTTTTTCATTAACATTTTGAAAGCAACACCATAAAAATAATTTATAACTTGATAATTCGATGTACCTGAGAAACGGTTTACATCTACGACGGTATATGAGTGACTAGTTTTAGGCTAAATGTTGTGTTTAATACACATGCGACTAAAGGTTTATCATTATTTGTGCGAAATACAATTTGTAAAAGTGTTGCTCTGTCAAAAAAAAATTTTTGTGCGCGGATATCGACTAGTTCCGCAGTGCAGAAAAAAGGTTGAAGTCAGAAGACATTGTGGAAGATATTGAACAAGAAGATTTTCATCCCATCGAAAGCAACAATCAGAACGCAACTGGGCCGAGCAAACGATGCAAATATTTTTGTTTCAAAAATGTTAATTTTTGTTTCTGCATGTAATATAAGTATGGTTCATTAATGTGACTTGTTATTTGATATATATATATATATATATTTGTAGCATTTGATAGATTATCATTATATAACTTATAAATATATAGATTTATAGCATGTTATTTAATAGCATCATTGAGGTAATCTGATCTTACGATGGATGCTCGTAACTTCTCTTCTATTGCTCGTAAAAAGTCAGTTTTGGCTGCAAACTGTAGCAAACATACCAATGAGTGCAATGAGCTTTTGCACAACATTGTTAAGTAAAAATATAAAATGAAAACATGCCTTCTAATTTAAAATGAAATAAAAAAATTGAAAGCTTCAACCAATTGCAAAGCAGGACACAGGCTATGATATCATAAAAGGTTAATTGCAAGCAGTGGATACTAACTGGTAAAGATATTTCTCAGCTTCCCCATGCATATTTATTTAGAGGTCTTTAACGAGTTAGAGGTAAATTGGCAGATTTATTGCAGCCAAAAGGTTTAATGTCACTCCACCCGAAGGAGAGGGTAAAATATAAGTTACATTTGTTTCACTCATAAAAGGACTAAACATATCTTTCCGGAATTCTGATGAGCCATTTGAAAAATACAACGCCAGCCTTTATTGAAATGCCACCTCTATTTGACCATCACTATAGAGAAAAGGATGCAAAATAGAGCGCCATAGCATTCAAATAGAGGTTTAATGGTATATGTATCAATTTAGGAGACTGCAACATTTTGAAAACTTCTGACATTGTATGCTAGCAATACTTTGGATTTTGAGTCAACTACTAAAATATTACATCATGAAAGTTACACATGAAGGTTTGACAATACAGCAATCATTCACTTATTCACTTCTACACGATAAGTGAAAATCAAAACAATAGAAACTAGTGTTTTAAGTACATGTAGCAGCCAAATCTTAACACCAGAACACTTCAACTGCTTTATAAACATATCGTATTTATTTCCTATGTAATAACAATAATATAATAGGATAATAATATAATAGGTAAATTGAAGTTATCTTAGGACTTTCAGTTTATAATTCAACTTCAGTCCCAGTTGAAACCAGAGAATGCACTTACGGAGTACGGGTATAGTTTGCACTTCATTTGGTCTGAATATTCGTACTTGTAATTAACTGGGTTCATTGTAAGAAGGAAATCACATTTGTAAATGTATGCTATGTATTTACAGTAGACGCTCCTATAACGTAAATTCCAGGTAACGTAGAAAGTTTATGCGAAGTTTTTGCTTCCTACTGCGTAAAAATTCCATATAACGAAAGTATCAAGTCGGCGAGATCTCTAATTTGATTTGAATGGTAGCCTATTTCGCCGGACTTGCGAAAGAAAAACCGTCGTGCATATAGCGTTATATATACATATATATATATATATGAGAGTAAGATATATATATATATATCTATATATATATACAACTTTCAAGACAGATAGATCTGATCAGATAGATCATCAGATGTGTCGACAAAACAGAGAATAGGCAGCTGCGCAATGGCTCATAAATACAAAGGCGATCGATTGGTGCAGGTGTTACTGTGTTGGTCTACTAATCTGAATGTGATGAGTTGGAGCATCGTCGAAAGTTCTCTTTTATCCTAACCTTGACCGTGGTTACAGATAGACGGTGAACAGGTAGTACCGCTCCTTTTATAGTAAAAATGTTTCATTGTTCCTTTATTGCAGACGTATAAAATACTTATTATTGCAGAATTGACTTTGCTGCTTAGAAAAAAAAGCAAATCACTGTAAATGAATGTCAAAGATGTGCGCTCCCTATCAACTTATTGTAAAAATCACCACAATCATGGTCTATAAAAATAGTGAGATTGGTCAAAAAAAGGAGGAAAGTTGTTGAGGCAAACCAAAATACTGCAGTTACGGTACAGCCCACAAATAAAAAGAGCTGAGTCATATTTTTCCCTTTTTCATGGCCAAAGAGGAACGGATTAGCCCATTTATATGTATTTTACTGTTCTTACAACATAAAATCCCTATAACTTAAATGTTCCTGGAATAAATTATTTACGTTGTAGGAGCGCATACTGTACATGTATTTCAATTTTTTAATGTTTTTTATTTACATTTTTTTACAAACATTTATTAACTGTGAATTAATGACACCGCAAAACGTTCGCTGCGACGTAGCAAGAGACTACTGCATGCGAATTTGAACTTGCCTTGATATTATACAGCGCAGTATATCAGCACTACTCACCAGCTATAAGCCAGGCAAGTAAAAAGACCCCATTAATAGAGTTGCAGCAAACGCCAATAGGTAGACTATCATCATCATCATCAGAGCCTACAAGTGTATAGAATAAGTGTATAGAATAAGTGTATAGAATAAGTGTATAGTATAAGTGTATAGAATAAGTGTATAGTATAAGTGTATAGAATAAGTGTATAGAATAAGTGTATAGAATAAGTGTATAGAATAAGTGTATAGAATAAGTGTATAGAATAAGTAAACGTATACCGTAAGTCCTTATGCACAAGCCACGCGGCTTGTGGTTGGGTGTGGCTTCTGGTTCAAGGTCATAGGCCGCGGCTAAAGCCAAGTTTTTAAAACTTACGTGGGACTCAGGGCGGCTTCTCGATAAATGCGGTCTCTGTTCAGTTCCGAGCTATAACCATATCATCGCAGTCATTATACACTTTTATGTACGGGGTTTTTGCGATCTACTCATTCATTTTCAAGGTCATGTTTATGGAATACTTTAGACTAAAGAAGAATTTATCACTCATGTTTAACCCACCACAGTCATAGGTTATTAACACCTTTTCATTCTTGACCGGCATGTTTCCATAAACGTGAAGCCCTCTAACAGCGCAATAAAAATCTAGCTGAGACATGGCAAGGAAGTTCTTGATGCAAGGGTTTAAGAATTTTAATTCGAACTTGGAAGTAAAAGAAAATTCTTTTCACATGTACTGATGTAGCCTGTTTTCTTATTCAAGAGGACGGGGGTATAGTGAAACCCGTCTCAACACTCTCACTCCCGAAGGGGTCAAGGACGGCAAAACCTCAGCCATTAGCCACGGTCTGTGGGCATACGCGGCTTGTTGGAGGATTATTTTTTCTTTCGTGAGTCATCTGTTTTTGAGCACAAGCCGCGCGGCTTGAGCATGAGGACTTACGGTATAACTGTATAGTACAGGTGTATAGTATAAGTACATGTATATAACTGTATAGTACAAGTGTATAGTATAAATGTATAGTACAAGTACACATATATAAGTGTATAGTATAAGTGTATAATATAAGCACACATGGCTTAAGTTCACTAAGTTATACATATTCAAACTAATCATCATTGGTTTAGATTTAGGAAGAAACTAAACTGACAATAATACCTACTCAGACTTGTACTCAGACTTGTTTCACCCCAAACTCACTTCTTGCAGCGGTAGTTCCTCCACCACAGAAGCTGCAGAGAGCGATAAACACACCGGAGACAATGAGGTAGATGGGCAGGTACTTCTCAGCTGGGCAGTCATGCACGTACTTGGCACCTTCAAGTTAAACAAACATCAAAACTTGGCTTTTTACCAATTGGTAGGAGAGCAAAAGTATGTCAGACATATACCTATCATGATATAACTAGTTCCTCTACTCATTCATTTTTTTCATACTTTGTTTCAAGGTCACAGCCTTAGGCCCAGCCTCCTAGCTCCAATGAGTATTTTTTATAAATTAAGGCTAGCTTGAGAGGATTGTAACGAGTCCATACAAAGTGGCAGCCGTCTTCCGCTGACTCCCCGCCTTCCTCAGACCGCTCATTCTACCAAATTCTTACAACTTCCTCTCCATACCCCATCTGTAGCATTTCTAAAGATTTTGATTGTGTTCTTTCTAGTTTCACCAAAAAACCTGACAACTATTGCAAATGCATTATGGAAAACTTCCATAATTGTAAAGATTCAGGAAAAGCCTGAGGCTGGTTTCAAAGCTTCTTAAAAATGACTAAATTTTGATATAAACATAACTAAACAATGTAATTAGTCTGTAAACGAAATTATAGCAGCAGTGTTGGAACCTTTTCATCACATTTGGTACACGCAAAAAAACTAACAGCAATAATAATATAATAATAATAACCAGGTAATAACAACAAAAACATTTTAATAAGTTGAACAGGCGTTTATTAATGCCAGTCTACAGACCAAAAAATTCATCTTTCATTAAGCCAATGGGTCGACAACACATTAGCATGCGTTGTCGATACGTTTTTTCAAAACAAACATATTTGTCTATATCAGTAAAGGTAAAACCAATGCACCAGTGATTGACTAAAATGGCTCATAGTGCGATTTTCGTTCAATTTATTTCCCATTCCAAGCTAATTGTGGACAAAAACTTGGATTTCAAACAATGACAGCTTTATATAAACCACTACTTATATAATGACAAAGATATTTTTTGCTAGTAATAGATATATGAAAACCTTTAGTATAAATCGGAACTATTTGCAAAACATTTCAAATAATTCATTCAAAAATTAAATCTTATAGTATCTTTTTTATAGTTTACGTTAGTAGTATAGGAAGGCATTTTTCGACCTGCTTACAATTAAATTTATATAACGCTTTTGAATATGCTTACAATGCAATTATATAGTTGTTTTCGTTCTGCTTACATTAATTTCAGGCGCGTAGCTCAAGCGCCTACCCGCCACTGTTTATAAAGCTTTGAATATGCTTACAATGTAATTATATAGTTGTTTTCGCTCTGCTTACATTAATTTCATGAGCGCAGCTCATCCGAGCACCACCCACTGTTAACGCGTAATTATCGTGCATATTTTACGTCCTTATGCTAGCCTAATTACAATGCGAATAGTCTTTTTAAATCTGCTTACCTTGTACCTGCTAATCTGGTACATCAAACGCGTAGCCTTAAGCCATGACTTTAAACCGGTTCACATTATTTCCATAGGTAATAATGTCAGACTAATCCCCTTCATCTTTCTAACGTTCAACTATTGCCGATACACAATTTCCATCGCACTCATTTGTCAAGTTTTCCGTTTAATTAGCCTGACCTCAGATAACTATTAGACTACGCTTCTGGTTCACATTATTACCATACTCATTTGTCAAGTTTTCCGTTTAATTAGACTGACCTCAGATAACTATCAGACTTGTGGTTTTGCAAATGTGAATCCGAATCAGATTTAAACATTTGAGAATTCATACTTGTCATCATTCTGCCCGTCACGATGGCTTCTAACTCACCTAATTCAAACGATAAATCGGAGTCTTTCTCACCTAAATCTATCGATACATCGGACAAAACATTTAAGATGAAGGGGGTACAGACCCTTCGTGCAGAACAATTTTATCCTCTCAATGTACCGAAGAAACCCGTTGCTATGGTAAGACCGAGCCTAAAACTGCTACCTCCTTTAGGACCTCTAGGAAGAGGTGAACGATTTCTCAGGCGTACACAGTGAGTATATTCGTTTTTTATTTCTTGTCAATTTTTGGTTTTTTGTATATTCCTATATGGATTACTTATCATTAGGCTATAAGCAAACATTATCCTTTTTAGCGAAGTACCAGAGAACAGTATCATATATCCGGATCATTCGCTTTATGATCATTATGTCAACAAACATAGAAACCTTTACAGGTATGTATAACTTTATCTTTGAATTGATACATACACATGATTTTCTTGATTAAATTTGTTTATTTAAACGTGATAAAATAAAAGAACATGAATAAAATTGATAACTAAAAATAAAACAGATCATGATAAAACTGAACTTATCTGTGATAACACAAATGGAAAATCGATAATCTTTAAGGAATTCACATCAGCACTGGGTACATCTCGATATTTATTCTTGATATAATTGAATATTACAGCATCGTTTTCAAATAAGTCATTCTCGTTATTTAGCATATGCACAATATGGTCTAGTGTATAACCTCTGGCTATATGTGTCAGAAAAAATATCACGTATTCTCCGCACACAGTACTCATTGGAGATTGTAATTGTATGTCGTTATGATGGAAATCGATGCAGTTATCCAAGACATCTCCTATTTCGGGTAAACTGGCTGGCGTTCTTCCAAAACTGTCAAAGTAAATTCCTCTACCGTCTTTGGTCTTTACGACACACACCCAATGCTCACCTCTGTGATTATGAGGCTTGGTATTGATCACCAATGAGCATGGAAACTTTAGAGCTGACATCGGTATCAGATCTAATGGAAACACTCCCAAAAAGTTCATTTCGTTTACGTTTGGGTCAGATCTAAGTATTGCGTATAGTTGTTTGCTATCCATGATCTTCAACTAAAGAAATTTGGTAGCACTGCTCTGTTCTTGTCAATCTTTATAGTTGCATCAAACTCTGCGTATACGATCACGTTTACTGGTACGTCTAAGCCACTGTTGAATTTTGCTTCAAATCTTATGTTACCTTTCTTTAATACATTGAAAGATCCATCGTCATCCAATGAAGGTGTAAGATCAAAGGCTAGTAGCGAATAACCATGCGCGTATTCTGTTCTATCAATTCCAATACCTACATCTTTGAAAGCTTTTCCTGTACCCTCTATTAACGAGAAGTAACTTCTAAGAAACTGATCGTTTGAAAAGTCGGTAAAGAATGGCTTTTGAGGGACCATTTTTCCATCGACTAGCAAACTGCAGTATTTCAAATTCTTATGTTTAAAATTGAATGGGTTGTATTCAAAGTTTCCTTCAAAACTGCGTGCATCCACCATACCTATGACTATTCTCTTTGGCAAGATACCGTTAAACAGATTCTCTTCATTACATGACAGAGAGCCTGATGGTATGTTGAACGACTTCATGGTAACTCTTCGAATAGGATACAAAGCTGGCTTCAGCTCTTTCTCTAACATTTCATCTGTATGCCATCATTTATTTTGACTTTTCTTACAAAAAAAGATGCATTAATTATCTTGAGTTTGAAGCCTGAAGCACCGCCTGACATAAGGATTAGTTTATCCGAGTTTTTGATTAAAGTAAGTTTCAGATCTACTCCGTTTAACAAATATCTATTCTGAAAAAATATGTCCGAGTGAATTTTTCCAATCAACTGAACTGTTTTACTTTTCTCTGTTAACCTTTTTCTCTCAACAAATCCTTTATTACTATCATTACGAGCCTCCATTGCATTAGCCGTATCTTTCGCAAACATTGACATGGTAAGTTGTGATTGCTTTGATTCGTCACTATATGAAAGTAATGTTTCAATCATGGCTCTGTAGTGGTAGAGGTTTGAGGAATCTGTGATTATAACATCATTTAAGCTGACATCTATTTGTTGAAATAATGTCTGTCCTATCAAATTGATAGGAGCTACTTCTGCGTCATCATCGATATTGCTTCCATCAGCTTTTGTTATTTTGACTTCTAAGTGAAGATAGCTTGATTTTAGGTCCATATAATAATTTGAATCTCCAGAAACAAAAAACTTGATAGGAGAATCATCTTGTACACTAGAAGTAGGTATATGCTCAACATGCATTCCTTCTTCTATGGACGCTTGGGTGGGATGATTGGAGAACAGTTCTAGCTCCGAATTGGAGGCCAAGCAGCTATTTTCAAATGTATAAGACATTGTTAGACAGACGAAAAAGATATGTTATGTGTACCGATAACATTGATACACTGAAACATTAATAAAAGTCTTAACATTTTATAGTATTGTCAATTCTGTCAGAGGTTATATGAATAACGATGATTGGCTTTAAGAAAAAATATCTCTTTTCGATAATCGTGGCCTTTTACGCTTGCTTGTTGATCTCTTTGCACCACTACTTGGTCGTTTCCTCTTTTTGGTCTTAGGAATAGTTGATAATAGATAACTAGCAGATTTATCTAGTAGCTTGTTTCCAGCGTTTTGGGCATTCATTCTGATCGAATGTTTTAAGTTTTTGCCTTCGAGTCCATCTTTTGCTACGTTTATTCCAGTTTCAATAGCTGTTTTTGCGAGTCCTTTAGCCCCTTGCTTCAATGCTGGTAGTAAACTTTGCATCATCCCAGCGAATATGTTTCCTAAACCATGACCTTTTTGATATCTTGAACCTATGTAAATCGGTACATCGCTACCTCTACCAGTTTGATTGTACATTTCACTGTATTGTTTTGCTACGGTTGCGACATTGAGAGGTGTTATCGACATTTTTGTTATCTGTTCAGTTGATCAGTTCGCCTAGTCTAGTGTACACACTGTACGTCCATAGAGAAATGGAACGATTTCTCCAAAGTCTGTGCATATATAGATTGAAATAGTCTTGACATTGTTTTGAGAGATAGGAACATATTGTACATTTTTAAACTCTGTACATTGAATATTCCAATGTCTTCCTGTTACAGGAACCGCCCTGAGTAAGGGTGCTTCTACATCTCCTATGGAGGTATACCTAGCGATATTACAGTAAACGAGGAGATTAAAAATAGTATCAACTTTTATGGGTTCTGCACCTTGTAAAATGAATTCCGTAGAGAGGCTTCCCGAAACAGCATTTGACTCTGTATCAACTGTATCAGGAATGGATGCAGCCAAAGAAACTACATTTGAAATTTGTCCATTGTTCGGACAGAGATTTGATAGGTGTTTCAGGTAATCATTGACTTTTTTGGTGGGACATCCGAGTATATGCTCCAAATTTTCACCGAACTCAAATGACAAATCTTCGATATCGGTCAGTCTTATTTCACATAGTCTCCTGACTTCATTAAATTGAAACGAAATAGAGTTGGAAGTATCTTCATCACAGTGTTTTTTGATTTTATCATTCAAGTGCTCTAAATGTTTTTGAGGAGATGTATAATATCCATCATCTACTTTCATTTCTGTAACGATTTTGTTCTTTGTAATTGAAAAATGTGCTTTTGTTACGTTGTACCACGATTTGGCAAATTGAATTTCTGTAAGACCAACTTCCCATCTACCATTTGATAGGTTAAGCGTTTGAGGTAGCTGAACTGAAAACCTAGCTAATGTATTGTTTGGAAAATTATCCATTGAAGCGTTAGAAGGTACCACGACTCTCATTTTTACTCAAATGAAAAGTGGTAAAGATTGCACTAGTTTTTATAATTAGATATTATATCTCTCTTATCTATATACGAGTTGAAACTGGGAGGATATCCCAACCATTTCACAAGAAGTTGTGTTTTACCATTTACTTTTCTCTGTCCCAAAATCGATTCAATCTTATAAGTATTGTTTTGTTTTTCTACTTTTTGTAGCTCTGGTTCATACCACGTTCCTTCCAATAGATTCCCTGAGCTATCTTTGAGAGAATATACTGGAGGATTTGTAATACGACAATCAGCAATAGTAAATATCTCTTCACTCCATTTAGGTAAGTATCCTTTTGAAAATGTTGTGCTATATTTTGAAATTCTCACTGTATCACCTATTGAATATCTAAAACGTATCTCGGGTGGCTTAGGTGTGTCTGGGTTATATATTTTATGCCATATCATCTCACTATTTGCTTCAGAAACTTTATTAGGTGGTAATCCAATCGTAGAATGAAATGATTCGTTGTAAGATGAAACAAGATCTTCTAGTATATCTATATATCTGTATGAATTAGTGTGTGTGAAATATCTAAACAGTTTAGATTTGATAGTTCTTTGCAATCTTTCGATTAACGAAGCTTTGATTTCTTGGTTATTCGTGGTATAGTGGTGTATTTTGAACTTTTTTGTAACTCGCTTGAAATGTGCATTAAAAAATTCACCACCTTTATCTGTGTTTATTTGAGCTGGTGCGATAGTCTCTAGAATCATTTGCTCAAAAGCTCGAGCAACTTCCTGACCCGATTTTGATTTTAGTGGTTTAACAGCTGCCTGTCTCGTGAAAACGTCAATTCTCAATAACATATATTTAAAACCATTGTTATATTTTTGTAACTTTGATAAATCACCCAAGTCTAGTTGCCATAGACTATTAATTCCAGACACCACAAACTGTCTTCTTTTAAATTTCCTTTTCACAGGTTTGTGTAAAGTGTAGGTATCAGATTGATTTAACCAATCTTCTATCAGATTTGGAGCTACTTTTGATTTTAGAAGTTTTGCAAGTCTAGCTTTCCCTGTGTAACCAGCCGGGCTTTTAACGTTATAATAGGTCTTTTCTAAATATCGTTTTTGTTGGTTTTTTCTACTCTTCATTTTCATGAATCGAAGGGTTCCCAGTCATCAATATCCTTCTTTCTTCCTCGAGTTTTAGGTTTCATCTGTGAGCTTTTTAGAGTGGGAGATGATTTTATATTTCTTTTTTTCGGTTGCCTTTTAGCGTAAGGTGAAGTACTCTCTGACAGAAGACCAGCGAATACTCCCCATCCCTTTGGTCTCACAAATTTTGTATGAGGATTCACTGCCTTGTCAAGAAGGTTAGAAATATTACTTCCAGGAATTTCCTCTCCTCGTATCAATACTTCTCCTGTATTAGTATACTTTACATCATCTTTCAACGTTCCTAAAAGTTGTTTCGCTTTTGGTTTGTATCGATGATCAATTCCAGCATAGACATCATAAGGCGTTTTCGTTGATTGTTCTTCTTTTGCTTGTAGGTCATTTGCTGACTCAGCATTGTCAACTTGTATATCTTTCTGAGGTGGATCGGTAATTCGCGTGGAATCTATATGTTGTTGTTGGTTAGTATTATATTTCTGTTGATCTAAATTTCTCCTCGGAATGTTTCTTGTCTGTGTATTTTGAAATTCTGTTAGAGCCTGGTTGTATTCTGACACCTTTTCGGATTCAGTCAAATACGGGTTATTAACTATAGCTAACATCATTGCATCTATGTGTTTTAGCTCTCTCTTCTCAATAGGTTCGAGTCTAGACTTAAAGTGAGGCGATGACAATAGCTGATCTATATTGGTAGAATCTATTAACAGAAACTTCTTAGCTTCAGAGCTCATTTTCTTTTCTTCTTTATAGCGCTAGTGATAACTGGTATTAAAGAGCCAATTAGTGGAGCTAGTAGACTTGTAAGAAATCCTCCTTTCTGTATAAGTTCGCGTTTCGATTTTTGTGTCGTAGATTTTTTAGCAATTGCTCTTATATTCGTTTTATATTTTGCTAGTCTCTTCTTATCTTTAGGCAATAATTTTACTCTACCCTGCAATACGTTATGACAAATGTCTGAAATACAACTGATGAGTTCTGGTTTGGCGGATTTGAGTACTGAACGGGTAGTGTGTTTATCACAATTTGACAAGAGTTGTAGCATTGGCATATGCTTCTTAACCCTTTTAGTCATGATCCGTACTGCTTAATGAATAACGTTCAAATGGTAGCCTCGTAGATTTTGAGATATAAATATAGGTATCATTGTTTGGAAATATCGACGTTCTTAATCTCAAGGAATCTGGAGTGTCTTGTTTTAAATCAATTAGTAGATAACCATATGGCATTGAGGTAGCGTCTCTAAATGAGTCTATCATAAATTTAGACTGTCCTTTTCCATACATTTGCCTAGCCAAAAATGATACTTGATTCACATCACGAGGGTTTCGAAATAATATTAAATAGCTTGAATTGAGATTCATTGTTCGAACGTGTTGATTTTTATGAAATAAGTTCTGTGTCAGAAACACTACACTCATGTTTCTATGGTGTACGTATTTAGTAAATATCTCAGACATATCTTGGTTGACTTGCTCCATCATATCGTCGTAAATGATCAGTTTTCTAATTGATTTATCAAGTTCATTCACATCAATCATTCCTTCGTGAAACGTAACGTTTGTAAATGTATCGTAGAGGGGTTGATATTCCTTATAGCATAGGTAAATTTTTTCAGGTGGAGGATCTATCATTTGCTCTCTGCTGGCTAACAACTCAGCAATCCATACCGATTTGCCAGCTTGACTAGGCCCCGCTACTATAGCAGAAAATGGATGGATCAACGGAAGTGTCATGATAACGAATAAACTAAAGATGGTCAGTAGCTGACATATATAATGCACAAACTGCACAGATCGTGAATGACGCTATTAAAACAAACGTTACAGCATTAGTATGATTGGATGATGATTTTAGATGCATCTGGATCCTGTCTATGAAAGGATCTATTTTGTTAATTTTTCCTGTTGATGCGTATAATTCGCACAACCTTACTATAAAATAAAGAATTGCTAGAAGATTTCCTTCTGATGATTTTGACTCTATTAGTTGTCTGGATACTATATCTGCTAGCTCAGCATAGTCCTTTCTTAGTGATAATATAGCAAGTTGTTTAATTTTATTTTTCTGTTCATTGTTTATCAGCTGTAGCAAGATATTGAGCGTATTCAGTGATCTATCAATGCGTTTGTCATGACAATGAACATCTCCTCCATTGAGTTTGGACCAAACAAAGAAATATAAATGATCAGTTATCGATTTTGTTATTTCTTTAGCAAGAGCCATGGTTTACACGAGTGGATAGCAAGAGAAGAAATAAATAAAACTTACAAATACTTTACATTATATACACACAAACATGCACAAATTATACAAATAATCCTATAAATGGGTAGGAAAGGTCGTTACTCCATTTACGGCTACTTTCCTCTTTCCATATAGATAGTTTAGACCCTTTCTCTTTTGAATGTATGTAAATATTTTAGGTCCTTTTATACGAAAGCCACGATTTGTCCCTGTTGATATCTCCTGATTAATGAGAACATCCCTATAATCCTTGGATGTCAGCGCATTATGTCTCTTTGATATCCCTTTCGAACTATGTTTACTTTCGTCTCCTATGCAGTAGTAGCATTTGCTACACAAAGCTATCACTCCATCACCTCTCCATTCAGTGTGAAATTTACCAACAGTACGTGAGTCATATTTGGCAACCGTCTTGCAACAATCTCGAGCCATCCATTTCATACCGCTAAACATACAATCAAAAAATGATTGTTTATGTAAGGGACAGTATTCAACAGCAAACCACTTATCGTAATCACACATAAACTGTCTCCTTTTCTCTGGAGGAACAGCTACGAATAGATTTGGCTCCGAGAGTGAGAGGTACATTGAGTCTGTGTCACATTGAATTAGTGAGAATTTGTCGAATGGAATGAAAACCAACAAGAAATCAAAATAGAATTTCAACAACAACAATTTAGCGTATTCCAACACAAAGAAACCTATCTGAATTGGAATGTCAAGCCTGATTGATTGTTTTGCGTGTTGAACCTCAGTCACGCCATTCATCTCTTCCATTTGTCTGAAACCTTTCTCATTCACTATAGATGCTGCTGTCGTTTCTGTCAATTGATAGAACGATATATCAGTATGCTTCTCCTTGTTGACTAATGTCCTCCCGTAGGCAGAGTTTCCTACAATACAAATAGTATATGTAGATCGACTAAATTATTTGTGCATAGTTTGTGTAAGAGACTAATCTAATAAGCTTACCCATTAGTTTGCATGAATCTGAGATGATTTTCTTTTTAGGATCAAGGTCACCCGCGCGTCTGGCTGCCATGACTTCCTGTCCGAATTCAGTGAAACATTTCTTTGGAGTATATTGGACTACCTGGTGAACTGATGTAACTTCTAATCCATGATGCAGGTACCATTTCAGAAGTGGAGTAGCAAAGAGCATTTTCTTTCCGTAATAACTGTTGAGTAAAGTTTTGGTAGGGTTTTTGAGTAATCCATTTTTAGCTGCAAATTTTTTCATGTGTTCACTCAAGTCATCTCTTGACATAAAAGCGTGTTTGCATACTGGTTGATATTCAGAAAAAATTGTTTTCAGGTGCTCAGGTGTTCTGATGTCGCATTCAACCATTCCAAATAATTGACCGCTTTTCACTTCTGCAATGATTTGTTTCTCAGTCAACTGTGGTCTGTTATCAACGATGAAAGGTCGAGTTTCGCAAAACTTTTTCAGCTCAGCATCATTCTTTTTCATTTCTAGGAATTCACACTCCCATATATGGTGTACAGTGTATCCAAGCATCTTCAGATAATTCAAATTTTGGTAAGTGAACAACTGATTTTGTAAATCTTTCATCTTGTCCCCGTGTTTACCTTTTGGTGAATGTTTACACATGTGTGAGTGGAAATAACATCCTGATAGCTGCATTACGTGTTCTTCATTACCTCTACGAGCGTATCCGTCAACAGGCAATTGTCTACCCCCACACCTTTTCTCTAACCCGTTGAACATGTGCTGACATTCTAGTTTCAAAGTTCTTTCCATATGCAGTATCCACTCTGTTGCAAGCTGACCGTGTTTGTTCTTCTTTTCGATTTTGAAATCATTGCATTTTCGTCTTCTGACATATGCTCCTGTTGGCATTTCACGCATCAAATTGCTTAGGTACATTCCAGATATATCAAATCCGAGACACACTTTTGTGCATTTAGCTGCATCTCCGTAATATTCTGGTTTGATTTTTGTTAAATCTTTTTGCTGATGTCGGTTGAAGACCATTGATAAACCTCCTCTGATATTACTTCGAACTAGGTGATATAGATCCTTATCTCTTGACCCGTATAGAAAAAGTGGAGAATCCTTGTCTTTAAGCTGTAATAGTCTTCTAATGGCAAGCCCTGGCATGGAAATTGCCATTTTAAAATCTAGGTTTTTGCTTTGGAAGAATTGAGATTGTTTTTCTAGAGCTTGGACAAACCCTCTGCAGTCTTCATTGTTGTAGTATATTAAGAGATCTTTGAGAGTTTTCATTTTGCGTGAACGCCAAATTTGTTTGCAGTATTCATAATCTTCCTCGCTAATGCCTTCTTGTTTCAATTGACTATAAAAATCTTCTCTCTTTGGAAATGTGGTTTGTTTGAGTAAATCTAAGGATGTAAACTTTTCATAAATCCAGAAAAATTTCTTCGCTTCAACATCCATTGCTCTCAGATAAGCTGAATAGCTAAACCCAGGTGCAAGATAGTTTGTAACGTCTAAAAAGCGAAGTTGATCAGTTTTCAAGCACATGTATGCATTCCCTTTTTTCACTGTGAAAGAAATAATTCTGTCGTGTTTGATTAAATATTGGAGTAGTTCTTCCTTTATTAAAGGGATGTCATAGGCACCAGAATTGAATCCGAACACGAGTAGTTCTTCTAGATATTTTTCCAGATCCTCTTCTAGTTTTTGAAACTTGAACTCTAATGATTGTACATCATCATCTCCTGTTACATTTTTTTCCGTCTCTATCACTTTGGTTCGTTTTTTATCGATTTCAATGAATATATCTTCGTACTGAAGTCTTAGGGTAGCGTAGCAAAGTTCTGACATTTTTTCTAGGTATTTCATCATCCTAAAGACAACATCGTAAGCATTTCCATTCTCATTCACAAAGCAGATAGGTTCTGCGAAGCCTGGAACATTACTTGCTATGCTGACAGATGCTAGTTTATGTTCATCTTCCCATGTCATTGTTTTTGTATCCTTAGGCAATCTAGACTTGTCAAAATATGCTTCAGTATCAAAAACAGCATAAAACGGGTAATGTCGTCGGTCATCTTCTACTGTGATGCCATAGTCATCTAACTGTTGAAAGATAGTCTTCGGTAATGAACATGTACCATTTGGATAAATGAATCGTGTGACATCAGTGCAATTAGCTGCGTGCCTATTGAGTATTGTAGCTGTTCGAAAAAGCTTGGAACAGAATGAACACTTGTATGACTTTGTGTATAAGCGCAATTTATTGATGAAGCAAAAATGTCTATCTTCCAGATGTAGAAAAAGTTTCTCATTATACTTCGCGGCAGATTTTCTCACCAAGTGAACTATTGTTTCGTCATTTGATTTTTCTAGGCGGTATACAACAATAGACATTTTGAAGATTGTCTCAATTTTAGGAAGGTCTTCGATAGATACTCCCATAAATTTACTTCTATCTAAGTTTGTTGATTCGATGTAGGTATTGAAACATTCTTTAGCGCATCTCTCCATTGTCATTCTTTTTGATTTCACCATGGCTAATGCTCTAAAGAAACAGAGATTGTCGTTATATGGTTGTCCACTGTTATCCTTTTCAAGAGATACTAATGCTTTATTGTTTCGTATATAGTCAGGTAAAACTATGCAACATCCAATTGGGTGTGATGGAATTGGATAAACGTAGAAAGATATATTAGTTAAAGAATGCATTGACCAAGATGTATCAGGTCTTTGTCGAGTCACAGATTCAATCATGTCGTGATCTTTCATCTTCTCAAGGAAGTTGTTAAAATCATCAATAGTTTCTATCAATACAGGTTTATTAAATAGTCTGTCCTCATTAGGTGATGCATGGAAGTAGCGAATCGTATCCTCAACGTTTTTCATTAAAATACACCCGACTGCAGCATTGATTTTAAATTTATATTGTTGATCTTGATAGATGGATTGTACCGCTGAAGTTTCCAATGCGCCTATCATATCGTTATCTTTGATCATAATATTGTAAATTCTAGTGTGCTTGCGAATAAGCGAATAGGTCTTTATAGCCTGCCAATTTTTATGCATCAGTTCTCCGATTTCCGGACTATTAATCATGTCTGAGCTGGGTATGTTGTTTGTGTCAGTTGGAAATGAGGCAGGTCTTATAGGTGTTAAACGGTTCACTTGGTTATCCTAAAAGAAATACATCATGTTTAGTGGAATAAGAATATATCTCATATAATCCATTATTCATGAAACTTTCAAGGAATCATTCGTACCTGTTGACAATCGTGTTTGCTATGGATTGATGTTGGGATTACTTGCAGACATTTTTCGCTTCTTTTGGTGTGTTTAATAGCCTTATGCCTTGATAGGGATTGTCTATGGGCGTAAGACTTTGAGCAGTCTTGACATGTAAATCGATCTACAATAGTTTATTTTTCCGTTGTAACCAACAAGTTGATTTTATGCTCAATAATACGTTAGCTATGCATTCTGGATTAGGTATTTGTGCGTTGATGGATTGTCTTGTTGACATGGTTAAATAAACGATCTTTATTGTAGTATACATACATATGTGATGGTAAGCGTAAAATATCAGTATGAAGTATATAAGTGCTTAATAACGTAAAATGTATATAAAAGTTTTCAGTTTTGTCAATCATAGGATGAGTATAGGTATATCAAACAATTATAAAAGTGTTATATATAAATGTTTGAGGTGTAAGTAGTCAACATTTTCCCCTTCAGGCTTACAAGTTTTGACCAAATTGAATTCTCGGTTGCCCTGAGTGCATCATACAATCCTCATCAGGCGTATAATCTTTTGGACATGGCTTGATTATGAGTTCGCTTACACTTAAACCCCAAGCGAAATCGTGGTATCTTGAAGAACTTTTTATTGATCGGCTTCTGATAATTGCTTCCATCATACAATTCTTATTTTGAAGTTCAGCAATTGGTAACAACTTTTCCTCACCATCTTCAATGGCGTTCACACATTTTTCTTCTTTGATGTTTAAAACGGTGTCAACAAATGGTGATACGAATTTGCTATCAGGGTTTCCGTAAAACCCTACTTCACCTTTCAACTTTTTGTTGAGCCCATCTTTGAATTTTAGTAGAATTTCACTTTTTTTGACAACAATGTTTGGTGAGCCTGAAGGGGAAGATTTAGAGTAGAATATCTTGATTTTCCCATACATAGGAGCGCTTTTAAAGTAAACACGTTTGTCTGAATTGTATGTAGCGTATTTCATTCCTTGTTTTTCAGTGACAATCGCTAGGTTATTATAGTCAAAATGATGCAGTTCGGTTAGACACGGGCCAGCACTCTCGTTACCTATTCCAAACAGGTCATCTCCTACTGGTTGAGTAGCAATCTCAGATGATGAGTTTCCTTTTTCGATTGGACGTCTGCAAATAAACAACAGTCAATGTCAAATCTGACACGGGTATCATTTTAGAAAAAGAAATTGTGAAAACATTAATAATATGGTAAAATGATTACCTAATGGTAGACTGCTCTGATGTCTTTTTGGTTTTTTCTAAGGGAGTGCCATCTTTCTCTTCTTCATCGCTGTAAACCAAAGAAATCATTTCAGATAAGTATATCAAAACATACAATGACGGAATAAGGGGTAATGAAAAATCGTTCAATCTGAAAATGTCTGCGGTTAAACAATACTGTTATAAAGATGATCCATTAACGGTAGCAAAACATTGATAGCGAAAATGTCGAGTCTTCCACCATGGTGGATTAAAATCAGACCTTTACCACCTTTACCACGCATAGATGAAGAATTATTTGGGAATCATATTTATGAAAATATTTCTAACAGTGCTGCGATATACCAGAATATATGCAGATTACATGCTAAGCAAGTGCATCTGTCATGCAACATTTGCAATCGGTATGTTTGAATTTTATTACCTTTTTCGTTTCTTGGTTGTTTTCTTCTTATCGCTGAGCTTTTTTATTTGCTCTTCCAACTTCTTCTCAAGCATTTCCATTCTAGCTTTTTGACTGCAAATTATGAATATTTCTATCAGGAAAAGTTGTGTTTCGAAGAAAGAATTATATCCTAACAAATGACTAAATTTTCACTCATCTTAAATAACTTATTAAAAAATTTCTACTTACTCTGAATCATCCATTGTTCTGTATGAGCGTAGTCCGGAGAAATATGTTCAGCAAGTTTATGTGTCTGTCAGCAAGCTGTAGATGAGGAGTCTTACAGCTCCAGCTTTTTATATAGTAAGGATAACTGCATGAATTCTAATTTGCGGTAGAATTCGATTAAAATAGGTAATTGGATGAATTAAACATGAAAGGAAATCACATGTTATTTGGTAAAACATGTAATTTCTTTTGCGGTTTTTTCGATTAAGATCAGAATTTGTCTAATTTACGGATAGGTACTTGTTATTTTGTTTTTAGACAGAGAACTATTTAATTAGTTTTGTGGAGTTCGTTAGATTTGTAACAGCTTTATCTATCTTCAGGCGGAGACGAAAAAGATAAAAGAAATAAAGGAAGCAAAGAATGCTCATTAACTCTATTTCAAAGGTAGGAAGTATACAGAACAGAAACGCATTGAATTGTTACGTATGAGTTTGTTCAATTATATAATTTATTTTTGCGATACAACTCATTAAGATAGGAATTTGTCTAATTTAAGGTAGGGTAGTTGTTTTGGTTTTTTTTTTTAATTGGTTTTATGGTAATTGGTACATTTGTAATAACGTTACCTATTTCCAGGTGGAAACCAATGAGCTACCAAATTGACTGAAGAAAAGATCATCGATTGCAAAGTGTTTGTATTTTGTGAATATATATATATATATATAATAAATGTCAGCTTATCAAAAGTAAGCCTTCATCGCTGTGCAATTTAGGTCAACATATTCCATTCTGTTGAGTCCATCTTTAAAACGTAAATTGTGCTTGTTTGTATTTATAGCATTTATCGATTGCTTTATCAGTACTTTCTGGTGAAGGGATAATTTTTCACCGAGTTTTTTTTCGAACCTTTCTTTCATTGTATCCGAAGGCATTGTGTTCAGTGTTGGAATCCATTCGATAGCATTTTGTCTTTCCAAACTATATTCCATCTATAATCAAAGATATCAAAAAAATTGTGTATTCGAATCACAGAAACATACATGAGTAAATTCATGCGTATTAAATGTTTGCGATACTCACATCTTACCTTATATTTTGTTAAAATACGACTGTTTTGACCAGTTGGACAAGACTTGATGTGTTGAGTGTTTGAGTAGTAGTGTCATGAACTTTCTCTGTACGAACAGATGTGTAAATAACCTCAGCGAGTAGGCAGAGAGCAATGATAAATATGAGGCAAAAAACACGTATAGACATGTTTTTAATTAGTCGAATGGTCTCATGGCCATCGAGGTGCTCAACTTGATCAGTCAAGGGAATGGAGGGTGGAATAGCATTTATGTTTATAGTAGCCTCATCAGCTTCATCGCTCGCATAAAAATGTGTGGATGAATCATTTGTGGACATTATGGCAAATAGTTAGTGACAAACTAAATGTTCTTATGATATCTTTGGTTTATATATTTCAGATGTAGAACGTTAAAGCGAGAATAGGTGAGAAGTATTTTGACCTATTGCATTGGTCATCTCAAACGCCTACAAATGCATAAACATTTGTCCGTGTTGCTAATCACCAATGGAGTAAACGAACTGTTCATTTAATTAAACGTCAAACCTTGAGGTTACCTATTAAAAGAAATGATTAATGTAGGGTTAGTCTGACATTATTACCTATGGAAATAATGTGAACCGGTTTAAAGTCATGGCTTAAGGCTACGCGTTTGATGTACCAGATTAGCAGGTACAAGGTAAGCAGATTTAAAAAGACTATTCGCATTGTAATTAGGCTAGCATAAGGACGTAAAATATGCACGATAATTACGCGTTAACAGTGGGTGGTGCTCGGATGAGCTGCGCTCATGAAATTAATGTAAGCAGAGCGAAAACAACTATATAATTACATTGTAAGCATATTCAAAGCTTTATAAACAGTGGCGGGTAGGCGCTTGAGCTACGCGCCTGAAATTAATGTAAGCAGAACGAAAACAACTATATAATTGCATTGTAAGCATATTCAAAAGCGTTATATAAATTTAATTGTAAGCAGGTCGAAAAATGCCTTCCTATACTACTTACGTTATAGGATTACGTGATGAGGTTAAATAATGTTTATACATGGCTCACGTCATTAATAAGTAGCATTTTTGCTTTGATCAAAATATATAGCACTGCAAATAGCCGCTCCATTATTGCTATCGCAAATTTTTGATGACCAAAGAAGAGTAAAAGGTAGACAATACTTGTATAAGTGTATTGGAAAGTCCAAGTGATGACATCATGGCCTTCCCACGCCTGTGGCCAATTTTTATTGGTCAATCTATTTGTCAACACGACGCATTGGTTAGTAGTGTGGTGGTGTGTAGCAACAGCAAATACCGTAAAACCTTTAATTGAACGCCACCTCTATTTAAACTCCGCCTCTATTTCACCGCCACTTTGACTATCTTTGATCTTTATAAACTCATAATATCCAGTGATCAGTAGAAAAATGTCCACAAAATTGTATCAATAATGAATCGTTTACATCAATAACAATCAATTACATGTATCTCGTTGTCCATCTCCAAAGCTTTTCGCTTTTTTTGTTAAAACTTTGAAAGCAGCACCATAAAAATAATCAATAACTATCTGCCTCAGGCTAATAGTAGTTCATTGTTTAACACGGTCTTAATACTTCGTAGTACATGTATAAAAAAAACTGTTTGAAAGTTTTGGGCAAAAGGTTACGTTTAGCGAGCAAAACCTTTACGCAATACATTTGTGCTCAATACAGCGCGTAAAAAAAAATTGTTTAGAAGCTAATCTCTACTAGTTCAGCAGTTCAGAAGAAGAGTTCAAGACGGAAAACATTGTGGAAAGTATTGGACAGCTAGAAGATGTTCGTTCCATCGAGAACACAATTAGAACGCAGCTATCCAAGCAAATGATGCAAATATTTTTGTTTAAAAACGTTAATTTTTGTTTCTGCATGTAATATAAGTATGGTTCATTTATGTCACTTGTTCATGAATATATACTTGTAGCGTTTGATGGATTATCATTATATAACTTTTTAATTTGCAGATTTATAGCATATTATTTAATGACAACATTGCGGTAATCTGATCTTACAATTGATCGACGCTCGTACCGACTCTCCAACTGCACATAAAAAGCTCGTTTTGGCTGCAAACTGTAGCAAACATATCAATCGATGCAATGAGCTTTTCTGCAACATCGGTAAATAACGGTATAAAATAAAAATGTTTTCAAATTTAGAATGAAATAAAAATATCAGGCGAACTAATTGCAAAGAAAGACACAGGCTATAATATCATCGCGGGTCAAATGCGAACAACATCAACTGGTAGAGATATTTCTCGGTTCCTCAATGCACATTTATAAGAAGATCTTTGACAAGTTGGAGATTAGTTAGCAGATTTATTGCATTCAAAAGGTTTAATATCGCTCCACCGGAAAAAGAGGGCAAAATATTGGCGACATTTGCTTCGCCCATAAAAGGGCTAAATTTATCTTGCCAAAATTCTGACGAGCCATTTGAAAAACACACCGCCAGCCTTTGTTTGAACGCCACCTCTATTTGAACACCGCCTCAAATTGACGGCCACTATAGAGAAAGGGTTAAAAATAGAGCGCCATGGCGTTCAATTAGGAGTTTTACGGTATCTATTCTACGCTTACACGACGCATTTTGGCATTTAGCCAGCATCTCAAAGGATTATAGGGCAAAAAAGTGATAACGCAACCATGAAATTAGCTCGAGGGGGGGGGGGTATATCATTAAAGTATACTCATCCCAACGAGCAAATAGTCTTACCTATAACAATCTCTGCGATGGGTAGAGCCAAACCAAGAATCACCATGACAATAACCATAATCACAATGAAAACCACTCCAAAGACTTTGTTAAAGCATTTGCTAGTTATCTTCTTGGCATAGTCCTTGACCCCGTCCGAGCACTCCCTCTCTTCTCTTAATACACTGAATAGGCTGCTGTAAGAAGGAGGGGGAGGACCTTGGGATTCAGCATTCGGATTTTGGGATTCAGGAGTTGGGTTTTCAGCTTTAGTTGAATCCTGGGCTTGAGAAGCTTCAACTGGAGAATCAGAGGCTATAGGAAATTAACAACTCATATTTTGACATTAATCTATCTTCAGAGCAAAAACGATTTTTCAATGTCCTCTTGTATCGATGTGTGAAATGGAATATGTCTGCCAGTATTTTGATGACATAGTTACTACCAACTACCTCCTTCCATTCATTAAACTTATTGTATACTAGGTGAATGCCCAGCAGTGGGTATGGAATAAAGGTAATTATGAATTCACGAAGCCTACTTTAGTAGGTATGCCACTGTTAGTTCAACTTTTCTCCTTAAAACTTGGAGTTATCTTCTACATGCCATTTTTTTATGATACCGGTAAGTGACAGATATGGCAATTACTTTAAATTTTATCAAACACAAAACATCTTTGTTATAAGGTAAGAGGTCAGTTATTTAAATACTTATTCAACGGTTAATCAGGTCAATGCTCAAACACTAATAACATGTTCAAACACTAATGACATGTTTAAACGCTAATGACATGTTCAAACACTAATAACATGTTCAAACACTAATAACTTGTTCAAACGCAAATAATATGTTCAAACACTAATGACATGTTCAAACGTTAATGACATGTTCAAACACCAATAACATGTTCAAACACTAATAACTTGTTCAAACGCTAATAATATGTTCAAACACTAATGACATGTTCAAACGCTAATGACATGTTCAAACACTAATAACATGTTCAAACCCTAATAACATGTTCAAATCCTAATGACATGTTCAAACAATACTAACATGTTGATACCCTAATAACATGTTCAAACACTAACGTCATGTTCAAACACTAATAACATGTTCAAACACTAATAACTTGTTCAAACACTAATAACTTGTTCAAACACTAATAACTTGTTCAAACACTAATAACATGTTCCAACACTACTAACATGTTCAAACACTAATAACATGTTCAAACCCTAATAACACGTTCAAACTCTAGTGACATGTTCAAACACTAATAACACGTTCAAACTCTAGTGACATGTTCAAACCCTACTAACACGTTCAAACTCTAGTGACATGTTCAAACCCTACTAACACGTTCAAACTCTAGTGACATGTTCAAACACTAATAACACGTTCAAACTCTAGTGACATGTTCAAACACTTATGATGCAAAGACTAAGACTCAAGATAAGACGTTAACCTAATTAACACATACACGAAGGCTCAAGGTAAGACATAAGACTAACTAATGCATCGAATACGGCCAAGGATAAAACATATATATCACTAAATCATAGACTAAGGCCCAGAATAAGACGTAAACCATACTATACTAATTTATAGACTAAGACCCAAGGAAAAGCTATACAACTACCTAGTACACAAACTAAATTTGTTTACATTACACATAGTCTGAGTCGGTGTGGTGGCTACACCACATTTTTTTATTGTCAGCTCCATCTCTGAACCTACCTACATGGGACTGTAGGAAGGCTATGACAAAATCCTTTCATTGCTACTTTATGCTTGTAGTTGTTTTACATACAATGTAGTTTTTCATTTGTATATAGTTCACATAACATATTTGGTTCAATACTAAAACTAATTACTCGAAGCATTTAATGTGCAGTTTGTATTTTGTGAAACAAATTAAATGAAATAAACACATGAGAATTTTGACCTACATAGCATATCAAATAACGTATTGATTTCGTAAGTCAAGCTTAGACTGGACTGAGCCAAAGTGATGGACTAAGGCTTATAATGCTCACAACGCTTATAACCTTGACTGATGTAACACAATACAGATAATAATCCATGAATGGGAAGCATTGTATTTGCTCACACTTGAATATACTTTCGTAAAGCAGCACGCCTGCTAAACCTTCCATCAAACAAACAGAATCGGTATTGAAAGAGAATTTCAAGAGACTGGAAGTCCACAGCTGTAGAGTTGCTCAACTTTGAATTGCAAACTAATTGTGTCATGCGAGCCCCTGAGCTCGGGCTGACCTGAATTATAGAAACTTAAAATTTTGTTTACCGAAGTCGATATGATTTTTCTACTGAACCCTCAAGGTCAAACTAGCAGCTTCTTAGCCATGCTACTCAGGAGAAAATTGTAGAAAAACCGGCATAACCATTTTAACTTGGAATCAAAGGATATATCATGAAAAAAGTGTTCTGCGCAGTTCAAATAACTTTACAGAATAAAATAAAACAACTGTAAAGGTTTTAACTGTAAAATAATTAGCAAGTAATGGCAAGATAGTTTGTTCTACTACAATTATTACAATGAAAAATTATTTGATACTGATACAACCAATACAAACTGGAAAACAATAAAATAAAAATCATGACTATGTTGCATTCATAATAACAATGAGTGCATAAAAATGTGTCTATAAAAAAAAGATTACTGATTCACCAAAAAGCTATCCATTGAAACTTTGAATTCAACGATAATACTGTTCTTCTCGATACTGGTACAAATGTAACAATGAGATACAGAAATTGAATACATTAGTGAAGTGCACGAAGGCATTTTATCTGACTGAACGAATAGCGAAAATGTAGATAACAACTCTAGAGAGGGAGACATTCTATCTGCTATTTTGAACCATCTGCTGCTATACATATCTTGAGAATGTCCACGTGAACCGTTTTATGTTATACAGTTTCTAGTGATTAGTCTCTGCAAATGGTGGAAATTGATATTTTAAACTGTGCCACTACAGTTGCACATTAACGACTCACTTTACAACTTGAAAAAGATTAATTGATTATAATCTTAATAACAATTATTAATTATTATTATAATTATTATTATTATTATTAATTATAATAATTATTAATGATTATAAAACTTTTAAAAAAAATGATCAAAAGAAAAACAAGCGCAAAAGGTAATATTAATTAACAATAAAAAGTACATTCTTAGCTTGTAACTGCAATAGGAATAGATAGAATAATTACAATAATCAATTATAATAATTAGGTATGAATGAAAAGGATGACTTAGCACACTGGTTAGAAGCGCTAGTCTGTATAGACTTGTCAAAAATCTTATGATCAAATCCAGTCGAAAGCAGATTTTCCTGTACAAATTTTAAACGCTGGCATACAGACTTTGAGATTCACATTCATAGATAACTAGAGTGTTGGAATAGGTCAGAGATATGTATTTTTTCTAGGGGGATGTTTTCCTCTGGAGTCATTACAGGTCCGTTGTGTGCTTCTACACTTTTCAGGTAACTGCTAGCGCTCACTGATGGTCACTTCAGGGATCACTACCAACCACCTGAAGAGTGCAAAAGCACGAAACAGACTTGAAAAACCTCGACCTGAAAAAAGATATGTAACTTAATCTATTCCAACATTCTAGTTATTATAATACTATTATTCATTGAAACATAATGAAAAACTTTTGCACAAAAAATCTATTTTTAATCAGCATATACAACATTTACTGTTCTAACTTTTAAATGAAGGTGTGTGTATATTTCTGTGTGTGTCTGACCAATACGTAATTCAAATATTTGAAAACTTGAGGCATAGGGAAAATAGATTGTTGAAAAACATTTCTTACTTTGATGCTACACAATTGGTTCAAAATTTGAAACAGCTTATAAACAGTGACAGGTAATGTAGTAGCCTTTGGCTATGTTTTTTTTCCCAATAAATTTGAGTAACTAAAGCTAGTATTTTAATCTTTACTATAATAACAGCCGTTTCCATCTTTCCATCTGGGCGTTAAGAAAAACTATTACATCGTAAGGGAATCAAACCAGTACCTATGAATGTGCAGAAGTAAAGCCAAGCGCACTACCACCAAGCCACCTTAGCGGTAGTGCGCTTGGCTACCACACACGCAGTTGAGCCACCGTAGAACAACTGTGTCTATAATCCCTACACATCTCTAACATCGCTTCAAACTGCAAGTGGTGTTTTTGGTAAAGTCTAGGCATGTATTTCTCTTCTAGTAGTTCAAGCGTGCTAGTTCGAGTTCTTCTAGTAGTTCAAATGACCGGATTTTAACCAATAGCTACATGTATAACTGTAAATACGACAGACAGACGAGCAAACACTTAGATTTATGTATATAGATGTATGTATTCGCCAGAGTGTAAATATACATGTGCATAACACTATGTATATTTTTATACACTTGCTACTTACATACTTGCTATAGCATCGCTATAGCAAGTACTATGGTGCATAACATTTACTTACGTGTACATGCATATACGTACATGTATACGACAATATATGTATAGATATATACTTATGAATACATGTAAGAACATCTCTGTAGACATACATATAGGTATATACATCTGTGCATATTCATATATGAGCCTGTTTTAATTTAAAAGTTTACTATTTAGTTTAAAAGGTTTTATGACTAGGTGGGCAGTGCCTCACATCACCATAAACTTAAGTCTCCTTCTTTTAATAAATGCTCTCATTACTAAGCAGCTCACAAAAGTATGCATTTCAAGTGCTGCAGCCAATTATAATACAACTAATAATCACACAGTGTGGCAACTATTATTAGTCATCCAGGTTTAAAAGTAAACAACAACTACTATTTTATGGATTAGCGTTGAGCTACGTGTTTAACACACCCATTATATGATATTATAGTTTTGCGGTGTTTCATACTCCCGTGTCACACCATCTGGAGTATGTGAAGGGAATTCTAAAAGACTACATTTTTCATCTGTCCGAATAAAAACACCAGCTACAGGAACAGATCATCTGAAGTGCCCAAATATTAACATATTGGGGGATATTGCAACTAAAGAAACAGGAATTAACTATTTACCAAAACTAGATTCAGCAAACAGGAAGGAGCCTTTTGGATTTCACCAGGGTTATGGCACATTAGACCAGCTCTGTCATTGCAGTGCAGTACGCAGTAATTTTGCAGTGCATTACAACTTTCTAATGCGCATGGGAAATTTACTGCAACTGCATTCCTATTGTAAATTTTTTACTGCAGTCTACCACATATTCACTTCCAAAACGCATTGCTTAAAACCCAGCAATTCATGCATACTGCGAATGCATAATACTCCAAACATGAGACTGTACCGCAAATGTGTACTGCAACTGTGCATTGATGTGAAGTTGTTGCTGTCTGTTGACACTAACACAATGTTTAGCAAACTCATAAACATGCACTCTAACTCTCATGTCATTTCAGAATAGGAAATCGGACAGTATCACTGTTTTGATGAAATTGGGGTTCTGAAAGATATTCCCATTAGTATTATATATGTAGTATATTAAAAGCATAAACTCTCATTTCAACCATATATACAACATGCTGATTGCGATCAATTTGTTTGCCTACTCTTACTCAAAGCTTGAGCAGTATTATTATCTTGCAATTCTGCTGTGTTAAATTCAACTCACTACTTGATTCTGTGATGAGTTTTCACAAAAATGTGCTGTGCATCTATATACAGTGTAACGCAAAAGTTCCTACTGCATCTAGTACTGCGAAATGGACACTAGCAACACTCCCACAGCCTCCAGCACTGCATATTGTTGTGCAGTAGTTAATACCGCCACTGCACCAATACTGCATACAGTGAGTTGAAATAATTAGTACTGAATGTATACTGTGTACTGCACGGTAGTGAAAATATGCAATGCAATTATACTGCACACTTGTAACATGATTTGTATTGCCACTGCACTGCTAATGCAACTACTAGCAAGTTTTCTATGACTGTACTGCATTTTACACCTTGGCTTCAGTGAGTACTCAGCAATACGCAGCTAAAATATTTTTCGTAATGGTCAAAACCCTGGATTCTACAAACCTCTACTGCACAGGCCAACATCACATTGATAAAGAAAAAACTTAAACGAATGTGCGCAACTTCATCTCCTTTAAAAAATAAAAATTCCATTATATTTTAATCCAATGATATAAAACCCCCATTTCATATCATTTTTTATATCATTTTTCATCTTTATAGTGTTTTATATCATTGTTTTGACTGAGGGTCAGTATATGACAGATGAAGTATGCTACTGAATTGTACCATCTTTTACGTTTCCTAGTTTATTCCATTTGTTGTGGAAAGAATTTTGTGCTAAATTGGTATGAATGTATTAATGAAAATATATAAAATAACTTTATCTTAGACTATCAATGTTATCCACAGCATCAAAACATTTACTATTAGCTCTCGTATAGTATGGTATTGATAACAAAATATTTTACTAGAAAGGCAAGCTTTGCAGTCAGCACATTATGCATTATATTAAAAATGCCATAAAACCACTGTAAAGCGATTACAACCTAAAGTAAATGTATAATCGTGCTTTCCTGGTGTTGTAGTTTTATTTTAATGCTTGCTAAGTAGCCTATGTTTTATTATACTTATGCGCTAAGCGATGCTGTTAACGAGTGGTCACATTGATCTATATTTGTCACCTTCAGGATCGTCAGTTCCCATTATAGTAATCTCGTTGACAAAACTGAATTGCTAATCATTTTAGTTTGTCACACTCGTGTTACACTTTCTCGGCAGTCGTACTTCCAGCGTCGTTATTAACCTCTATCTCGAGGGGCAGGCGTTGACCAGGTTTGGCCAGTGTTGTCTTCTAGACGCGGTACTATGTTGGGCCAAGTTATGGACCAAGCGATAGTTTCGAGATCTTTGTGAATTTAGGCACACGCCTTAATTTTCGAACAAAGTGGTTTACTCGACTACGTGAAGGAACAAAAACGCGAAGCATTTCATAAACATTTCTAAAGAATGTTTTCGCTTCTTAGCACGTACCTAATTGGTCTACAAATATTGGGGCTACTCATAGAGTTATCTTCTCATAGGAGGAGATAACTTTATAGGGCTACCTAATGTTTGTTTGAGATTAGTCGCAGTTCTTGAGTGCAAAGGACGTATAATGTAACAGCTCATAATAGGGTTATCTACTCGCGGAAACATAAGTCTTACTTATGGGTGCAGACCTAGTACGTAATGTGGTTGAAGCATAAAGTTATGTATTAGAGATCCTTGAGGTGTTAAAAGCTGTCTGGTTACCTAATTTTGTAACCTGATCAAATGTGCACTTAACACAAGATCATAGGAACTTATGAACTCATTATGAACTCATTATGAACTTTGATACTGCCAGACTATATTACTATAATTTTATCCATTCCTATCTTATATATGGCCTGCATGTGTTTTACCCTACAACACCTGTAAAATATACCAACACACTATTTATTTTACAAAAAAAAGCTTTACGACTTATATGCAAAGACCTAAACATACCCCATAAAAACCATCACTTACCACTTACCAACTTAATAACAAGCACTACCGGTGTTCTTCCCTTACCTAAGCTATCACATTACTTCACCTGCCTCACTGCTCATTCAATACTCCACGATACCTGCCCTAAATATCTCAGCTATAGCTTTCAAACCGTAAACCATAGTCACAAAACCAGAAACAGATTCAAATTACCTAGTGCCATAAACCACAACAAACTCAACAGTAACCTGCTAAATTCATTTAATAATCTCTGCACTTATTTAAGAACTCTTCCTTTGCAATCTTTTAAAACAAAACTCAAACTACACCTACTATCCTCTGACCAATAATACCATTCACCATATAGCCTTACCTATTTTAACCATTTTATATTACACTTTGTTTTCATGATTGGAAAACTGTTGTCATATATTTGTATACTATTTTCACTGAGCTATTATTTGTCCACTTTTTGTTTAAACAATACTCATATCAATCCTCAAGCTTGCGTTCTACATATTTTATGCATTCAGTTCTAATATTATTATATTAGTTAGACTATTCACGAGTTTTTTAGTTAGACTATAGTTTCTTTGCGGTCCCTTTTATTTTTTTGTTGTACACCGCTTTTTAGTTAGTTTACTTGCCGTGGTACTTTGTGGAAAACATATTGTAAAATATGACTATTGATTACCACAATAAAGATTGCTCATATATATAGGATTTGTCGCGCATGTCTACCAAATATTTTTCATAACCTTTTTTCTTTAAAAAGTTGAGTTCTGCTAGAACATGGCCTCTGGACAGTCATGATCTGATAGATCTCCGTTGAGCAGACAAGAGATTGGCATAATTCTGAACATGCACACCTGAAAGCTTTGCATGATAGCCAAAATAAAATAGTTACTGAGAGAGCTGAGAATGGAGGCAAACTATGATTGCTGAAATATGAAGATTAAGCAGACAGAGAACCATGAGCGATGAGTGAAAGAGTGGAAGGAAAGCAAAAAGAGGATGAAGGGCTGAAGACAAATATATATTTCAAAAGCCTAGTACAGAAAGCTGGCAGCTAAAAAGCTTGATTTAAAAAAAAAATTTGAGTTGAAACTTTCTGCTGTTACAGTAGAGCCCTGTATGAGATGCCAACATTAAAATATATATCCATGATGCAATTTTTTGCGTTATTTGTCTTAGGGAAGAAGTGTTGGGGCAACACTATCAGCAGTAGCTTGCTAGCAATTGGACCTAATAATGCCACGCAAGCACACACCTGGCACGTTTGCCTTGAGGAATTGCCCTATACATGTATTGTGTAATAGTCACAGCATCCTTGAAAGTGAGATATGAAAAAGTCTCCGATGAGCTTTTCTTTGCTGCGGAGATGCAAGAGACAGGTTTAAAGACAAACTTACTCATAAAGTGAAAATACAGCATTGTTAAATGTTATAGAACGGCTTGATAAGATTCCCTTTGCACTGTAGGCTTTGATGCAAAGCGCTGTGAGATTGATGACGCCTCCATATTTTGGATGAGTACTATGCTAAAAAAAAGATGTTTAGGGGCTTTAAAAAAATAGTTTCTGTAGGTCAACTTGCTGAAAAAGGATGTGGACTATTTGATCAGAGTCAGGCAACAGAGCCCTGCCATTAGTAGCCAAAACACGAAATCTAGCGATAGTATGCTATGGTTTTGACTTTCAACTGATTGAGAAATTCAGCCTTGAAGAGAGAGCTGGTAGCCTTGGCTGATTGAATCAAGAATATCTCTCAAGATTTATGACTAGCGGAGTTTTTCTAACCCATACGGGCGGTACCCGCATGAACGGTGTGAAATTGCATGAAAATCTATCAAGCTGCACTGTTACTGATGATCTTTAGAATGCTTATTTTAGAACAGGAAAGCTTGTAATTGTAAAAGTAGCTATTACCACTACTATAGTGAATACTTCATTGAAAAAAGCTCCGGTTATCATAGAAATTGGGTCTCTTTTTTTGAGAGGCTAGAAAAGGTTTGATGAACATAATGTTATTAAAGAATAAATCTCGGTTCAAATTCTCCTTATTCTACAAGCAGTATGAATGATAAATACTGTATCTGGTTTAGCTTGTACATGGTCACGTTAAGTTTTTTAGTGAATTGTCTAGCTGATACCAACATTTCCAGCATAAATGCTCAGATAGTTGATGTAGGTACACGAACTGAAATAACTCTGGAATGATGTCATAGCAATACCTTTAGTATGCCATACAAATGGGTAAATATTATGTCAGTATGCATAGCAAAAATGGCTCATAAGCGTTCTAGTGTGTTTCTACATGTTAGGATTAACACAGTAGGCCTACTAGCTTTAGTTGTGCTTTTTCCCATGTGTCACTAGAGCTGAAACCATGGAAATGTTCTTTCATTGTGTAGATAAAGTTACATTTCAATGTTGAACCATGACATTCATCTCATTAGAGATTTATGACCGCAATCTGGTGTTAATAGAAATTGTCTTCTCACTAGTTAAATAAGCCAATAAGTTCTCTCTTTAGCTACCCAGTATATGCTAATGAGTATATGTATATGCTAATGCTCTTCAACATGGGCGTGATTCTGTTTGCCCCAAATTTACACTGAAGAAATGTGTACTTTCAACGTACCACATCCACATAGCCTGCAGGGCTGCCCGGTCATTACAGATAGGTTAATATAGTATGTCTTGTTATTCGTAACAGCATAAACATTTTATCATTGCATCGAAAAAGAGTCAACTATATAAAATAAATGAGCAATAATAGAAAAATGGTAATAAAAGTTCAACCAAAATAATCCATGAATTACAGATCTGATGCGTTATAAGAGTCTTCCAAAGCTAGCAGGTTACTATGGTAACAAGCAGGTAAAGTGATTAAGAACATGAGCTATTCGAAACTTCAAACATATCACGCTGCAATACTGATATATGGCGAATAAAACACACTACACATTGCTTGACATTAGACATATGCGTTCCGATCAATCTCCTTCACTAGACTTGTCTGTGCAGCAGTAAACACAGCACAAGACGCAACAACAGCAGGTACCGAGGACGACAAAAACTCCAAGCATGATCCACTTGGCCATAATATCCCAGTAGGTGAAGTCATAGACGAGCTTCAAACAATAATCAGCACTCTGGGATTCAGTGACATTCGTAGTGAAACAGTCCGATCTGTCTGTACCTTGACACTCCACCATCTTCGTTACCCAAACCGTTCCTACAAGTAACCTTACTGACTTTTTATATCAATAAGGAACTGCGGACTTTGGAGTTGTGCGCTCAGTTGGACATTGACATTTTGAAAAATAGAGATTAGCCCATCAAAGTTAACGACATTAGACTGTACATTAAAGACTGGTACACACTACATCGCCGTATGGTAGTGTTAATCACACAATACTCTTATGATCATCTGTAATAATAATGTTCAGACTATCACAAACCCATCCGTGTTTACATCAGTGAATACTAAGGGTTGAAAAAATAGAATGATTTTTCTCAATCCTGATAAAAACCTTCTTTTGTTGATTGTTATTTTAATAGATCTAGTTGTCTACAGTGGCTTACTGAATCCTGTTCATATCATGCAGCTAGAAAGGTCAGAATTGTATATCGTATGTTTAGGCACCCACACTAGATGTTGAGAGTTATTAGCGCAATGAATCGAAGTCCGGCCTGGCTTTGAGTACTGAAAAGCACTGACAGCAGACAGAGCAAGAGAAAAAGTTGATTAGAAGTTGTCTTATCATGCCCTACTCATTACTAGCAGTACTAAACTGCGCATACGACTGATCATCTGGCTGTCAATGGAGTTACCTTTCTTAATGGTTATTTTGCAACTGCACAATTAGTGACCTTGTTAGCGCTACGAGTATTAAACCATTGACCTAATTCACATGAGCAAAAAATGGTAAATTGTTCACCTAGTTAACGTTATGGGCTATAAGCATTAAACTGTTGACCTAGTTAACGTTATGGGCTATAAGCATCAAACTGTTGACCTAGTTAACGTTTTGGGCTACAAGCATTAAACTGTTGACCTAGTTAACGTTATGGGCTACAAGCATTAAACTGTTGACCTAGTTAACGTTATGGGCTACAAGCATTAAACTGTTGACCTAGTTAACGTTATGGGCTACAAGCATTAAACTGTTGACCTAGGTAACGTTATGGGCTACAAGCATTGAACTGTTAACCTAGTTGACACAGCGGGGTACAAGTATTAACCTATACAAAGTGTTTATTTTACATGCAAATTGAATAAATTTTCGAGCCTTCTTTTCGTTTGGTAAATATTAGCTTACTACAGAAAAAAGATCAGCATTACTGCATAGATAACCCTGACCTAGGAATTACGATACCCTGCATGAGACTCTGCAACTGAACTCTGTACATTGAAGAACGCAGTATTTCTCTAGTTACCAATACTTACCAGCTATGAGCCACGCAATAAGAAAACTTCCAACGAGTGAGTTGCAGCACCCGCTTTTCTTTGAGGACGAGTCGTCTTCATCAGAATCTACAATAGAAGTATCATCACATTCCTAGACTCTACAATAGAGGTATCATCACATTCATAGACTCCGCTACTAGCAACCAACCGAAAAGGTGCACACCAAGAATTACACAACATGGATGTTCGACGAGGGAGATTAACTCCCACAATACCTTGGTCGAGAAAGAAGAGTATTTATGAGCAAATTAAACGACCTATGTCAGTTGCATACCATTTCTACTAGCTGCTTTAGAACCTCCACTGGTACATCCAGAGATAATACTGAAGACCCCTGATACGATCAAGTAGATGGTGAGGTACCTTTCAGCTGGGCAGTCGTACAGATACTTGGATCCTGCAAGATATGCGATTTCACCTTGACATGAAAAATAATAGGTTTGTAATTGCTTTTAATGCATCATGACTTGAAGACAAACCTGCACAAAAGTTTTAGCAAACTATATCAGAAAGTAACGGTGTTGCTCTATCATTTATGATTGTTTTTGATGTTTGAGGTAATCTGACTGCCTCGATGTTTCAAGATTAAAATTAATAAAATTTGATCGCCATTAAAATCCTCAGATCAAGCAAAAGTGTGCTTATGATGTCTATAATTGGAAAGAGACAGACAGAATATAACAGATGCATAACGTTTCAACTCAAACGCAATAGCTGATACCGACTATCACAACGGTAACAATCGGTGACACCATTTCACTCGTATTTATCTTATGAGTCTTTTAATCGTGAGTTTTATCAATTTTAACCTTGAAACATCCAATCAGATCACCTCAAACAAAAAAACAATCGCAAATGATAGAATATTACTGATACTTTCTAATAAAATCTACTAACATGTTGTGGAAGTTCATCTTCCTTTAAAGATTGACTTGCAACAAAATTCACATTACAGTTATTTAGTATCAACAGATTCACAAACTATGGTGTTTCCGTGATGGCTGATATTAACTGTTCGTTTTTGAGTTTTAAAAGGTTGTAATCACATTTCTACATATTTTGCACCTACAACTCAGCAGAGTAAGACATGGTGAACTTTTTGATACCAAATAACTGTAATGAGAACTTTGTTGCCAGTCAACCTTCAAGTAAAGAGTTGGAAAGTGCATGCAGCTTTTTACACACTGATGATGGCAAAGAAAGCTTTTTACTCCGAAGCTTTGCCCGTTAACCCGGGTGACAAAATGTGTTAAATAAAAACAGCTGTTTCCATGTTTTTATGTAGTTTTATTATACTTTTTGATAATACAGCTTGTGAGATCAATAAATAAACTATAAACTTTATTATGATGTAACATTAATAATTACATTTTTGTTTTTCAGAGAAAAAATGGCTCATAACAAAATCAATCACCTTTACATGACCTGATAACTTAGAAAATCTAAGGGTCAGCTATAAGGATAAGCTGAAAAATAGATATAAAACTATTTTAAAAAGACTCAACAGATTTGTATCCAAAACCTAAGTTTGAAACAGGGTTAATTGCTCTACTGCAACAACAACATGTTGAGAGACATCATTTGAATAAAACTACATGTAGGCCTATGTTTATGACCTCTGTTGAGACAAAATTACTGAACAAGTTTAAACTAATAATGACAAAATAATGCAAACAAAGCACACCGTTAGTATTACTATCGTTAGTATTACTATCGTTAGTATTATTATCATTAGTATTACTATCGTTAGTATTATTATCGTTAGTATTACTATCGTTAGTATTATTATCGTTAGTATTACTATCGTTAGTATTACTATCGTTAGTATTATGACCATCGTTAGTATTATTACCATCGTTAGTATTATTAACATCGTTAGTATTATTATCATCGTTAGTATTATTACCATCGTTAGTATTATTACCATTTGTATTATTATCGTTTGTATTATTACTCTTTGTATTATTATCGTTTGTATTATCATCGTTTGTACTATTATCAGCTGAAGTCACAGCTTATTCTTTGCTAGCAGACTTTAACTGAAATCTGCTCGCAGATTATGAGATACAACATAACGCCAAGTTTCATCATGCTGTGAGTGATGATACCATGATCATGATGAGTTCGCTTGTAGTAGTGCAATAAAGCACGTGATGACAAGAACTAGGATACTACTAACACTGGGAAACTTCCTTTTTCCTCATCTCCACGCCTAATGCTCTTCAAGCGTTTATGTTCATAAATTATTTATGCTTGAATCAAAACGAAACTGTGGGAGACACAGACTGAAGATATACATCAGTATAACAGAAGCCTTGATAAATGGCAGAAGTGTTTATCTCCAGGACTAGCCTGCTATTGACTAAAGCTAAAACACAACCTCTGAGCTCATACTCATGGGTATCTGACATCATTTGGAAAACCAGTCGCCAAAAGATAATGCTAACAAAACACGCAGCAAACAACCCGATAATCTCTATGGCAAGTGTATGAACTAGATGTTATCGAGATACCATAATAAGTTAGAATACAGGACACACTCTATAGCTATATAGCTATATAACACACTCTATAGCTATATAACTCACTCTATATCTATATAACACACTCTATAGCTATATAACACACTATAGCTATATAACACACTCTATAGTTATATAACACACTCTATAGCTATATGACACACTCTATAGCTATATAACACTATATAGCTATATAAAACACTATATAGCTATATAAAACACTATATAGCTATATGACACACTCTATAGCTATATGAGCACCAAGGAAAAACTTGTTGGTGCCCGAGATTCTACTCCGGGTATTCAGCCCTTTTTTATATTCACTGACAAAATCAGTTTTATCATTGATATTTTAATTTCACTTCTAATGGATATTGGCAATTGATACAATAATTTTATTAGTCGATATGCGTATATGACGCTGTGCGTGTAATCAATCACATGCCGTTGCTTGATTAAGACTTGAAACCACAGTTGCTTTTACCAAGGTGAAGGTCAGGTTGACGCCCCCCAACCAAATTTACAAATTTTCACACTCAAATGTAAGCCAGCGTGTAGCTGACGCATGGCATAAGGGTGAGCGTGTCTAGAACATACTGCAGCATATTTCACAGACAAACCAATCGATATGGCATATTTTATATCCAACAAATGAGGAGTGCATCAACAGACCATTTTAAGCGCACTCATTTTCACATGCGTGAAGAGCAATGTCAACTGTCAGATCGCTTCAGTGAATCTTAGCATATTGAAAGGAACAACAGAGACATTTCATCATCCAACCAGAACTATTGATCTCAGCTACTAATGCACCACTGCCATAAGAAAACATGAGCTTGTGTCAACAGCTTATTGGACAGTGAGCTAAAATTAACATCGCAAGTAATCAATAACAATTTGCCAATATCTGATTCACATTCATGTGACCACCTTATGGTGCCCAGAGAAATCCCAAGCTATAGTTAGCTATGATTCCACGCATGATGAAATCAATGGAATGCAGCGCTGTGCAGTTGGAAAAACGTTTATAGCATAATGTTATTTTTCTGAAATCCAAAATGCCTACTGCAAATGTGACCACAGAATAGTCTATTCAGCCATGCCATTCAACTAAAAAGGCTAATATTCTGCTGGCTAATGATTCTGTTGTGCTTGGCTAGGCAAATTTTGAATACATAAGTACATTTGCATCGTAAGAGCTGTTCTGCTACACGCTTAGCTGTCACTACGTGTCTAGCTGTCACTTCAAGTTTAGCTGTCACCGCGAGTCTAGCTGTCACTACGTGTCTAGCTGTCACTTCAAGTTTAGCTGTCACCGTGAGTCTAGCTGTCACTTCAAGTTTAGCTGTCACCGCGAGTCTAACTGTCACTACGTGTCTAGCTGTCACTTCAAGTTTAGCTGTCACCGCGAGTCTAGCTGTCACTACGTGTCTAGCTGTCACTTCAAGTTTAGCTGTCACCGCGAGTCTAGCTGTCACCGCGAGTCTAACTGTCAACACAAACTAATATTTCGTTGAACTTACAGCTCCTACAGTGACTAGGTTGTACATTTAATGATGTCTATGAAGTACATTTAATGATGTCTATGAAGTTATTAATTGGTACCAGCGACTTCACAGAAGTAACCGTCTGCTGAGTGAGGTTTGAATGACCTTAGCTCCGGGGAGAATTAACTTCGCATCTACCTCACCACCCGCAAGCGTCTGGGGAGGAAGATAATTATCAATTACGCTAAAGTGAGGACTAACCTCCCCTACAGCTAACCTCCTAGCACAGCCATACAAATAGTCACCTGTACATCTAGTCACCCGTACACCAAGCCAACTGTTTCTCTTGTCACTCAGCAGTAAGAGCTCAGAGGCTGTGTCTCTGTATTAATCAATAGCAGATTAATGGGCCAAGGTATTAAAGGTTGACTCGCAACAAAATTCACATTACTGTTATTTGGTATCAAAAAATTCACCATGTCTTACTCTGTTGTGTTGTAGGTGCCAAATACGTGGAAATGTGATTACAAGCTCTTAAAAGCTCAAAAACGAAAAGCCGCCGTAGATTGGAATCTGTTTATTTATCTGATGTAGCCATTACAGTTTGGTTATCGTTTTGTCAGGTGATGTTCTCACGTGAATTGAAAGGCCAATAAAAAGCTCAATATGAAACTTCTCGTAGCACTAGTTTATGACAAACACTTCGGGTTTTACCGAAGACCCGGTATCAAATATAGATGCTCGCTACTTTACAGTTTTGTTTCGGCTTGATCAAATCGTCAAGTCGTAATCTGATCATGTGACCCATACTTCGCAAATAATTTTTGCAGCACTTTTCGACTATCACAAGTGACCAACAGGCTCGTCATGATTATCAGACAATGATATGTACTCCTTCGAGGTAAGGTTAAAAAATTAAATAAATTTTTGCGGTAAGTTATAAGATATCACTGCTAAAAGTGACAGCATTACGATGACGATAAAACAGACGCGTAAGAACAATAGACATGGTTTGATTGAATGCGTAGAGTATATTTGTGAAAATATTTCGATGATTGAGGTTGCGTGAGAGTGCAAACAGAAGCCATCTTGTACAACTACGTCACATTTGAGCCGTTTTGGAAAGAGAATCCAAACTACGGCGGTCTCGTGTGGCTGCGATTAACTGTTCGTTTTTTAGCTTTTAAGAGCTTGTAACCATATTTTCACATATTTTGCACCTACAACACAACAGAGTAAGACATGGTGAATTTTTTAATATCAAATAACTGTAATGTGAATTTTGTTGCAAGTCAACCTTTAAGGTTTTTATCGTATTTTCATGATGTATCTTCTGCAGTTTCATTTTTGTTCTGACATTAATAATCTGACAATACAGAAACTGAGCTTGCTTTGAGAGCATTACTTTTGGAGGTGTCTGTGAGGAAAGATGAAGTTCTCCAGTGCTAGTAACATACTAGCTGTTGCTTAAGACAGGCTGAGCTGCATGAATACTGTTGAGTCATGTTAACACTAGATATACCAATGTAGTGCACCTTCGGTTACCACTTATTGCAAGTCTAACAAGCAATAGATATAATGCACGAAAATAATTATCAGTATTTCTATCATTCTAAAGGCAACATTATTATGTGATGCAATACCATTATGTAATGGAACATTATTAGGTAGTGTAATATCATTATGCAACGCAATACTACTATGTAATGCAACATTATTATTATATTAATATTATTGTATTATATGATATTAGGATTAAAAGCAATACGGTGCTATGAGGAGGCATTCCATGACAGCAATGTTACTGTTTTTTCTTGGAACACATGACTTTATATAGAGGGCAGAGCAATCAAGCTGAATTTCATCCTTCTAGTTGTTTGTGATCCAGACACCAATGTATTCTCACAAACTAGCAACAGCCATGCACAGAAGTAAAATAGTTGTTAAAATATTTTCAAGGTTACTAATAGTTCAGGTTTTATGGTTGAGGTTTGAAACTAGATGACATTAGATTAATTTCCAAGTCCAGCAAATCAGGAGCCAGAGGAGTGGGCAATGTAAATAAATTTTCAAAGTAGTGATGCCGCAAGTAAACCGGAGTATAACGAGTATTCATTGTCCGCAAAAACTTCTACCTACTACCAGATAAGAAACTATTTTCAAAAACACTCACTTTGATCTGAAGAAGATCAGAGTGACTCTCTAATTGTAAAACAAAATTTTGTTTGCGGTGTAACAAATAAGGAAATGGAATCGACCAACCGACGTGAGTCATCTTGTGAACATGAATTTCGATTGGTCAACTCTACACCAATTTTTTTACATCAATGCTTCTACAGCTTACAAGTTGTGATAGAACGGTAGATAAAACAAGCTGTCGGGTTGTAGATGGCCTCAACACTTATGTTAGTCTATGATATGATTTATTGAGTTTACATAAGGGGAAGATTTGAATTGGGAAATTTTTTGCAAAGTAAGGGATGAATATTTGCAAACACCACAGCTTTGGAAGAACCAGATAGACTGACCTATAACAATCTCCGCAATTGGAAGTGCCAAGCCAAGTGCGAGAAAAAAAATAACCATAATGACAATGGCAACAACTCCGACAACTTTTCCACAGCACTTGCTGGTCGCCCGTTTAGCGTAGTCAACCATGCCATCGGACTGTTGTTTTTGAGCCTTCAACTCTCCAAATATACTGTCGTAGGAAGGAGGTGGAGCTGCAACAACAGACAAAAATGACTATCAGCAGATTCTTACTGCATTTCACAACAGGTTTCGTTAAATTCTACAGAAAGTACGTTGGACAAAACCAAAAATCACAAAAAGGGAGCCACCGCAAAACTAGCTGCCTACTAGTTCAAATACTAGGTAAGATCAGCGAAATGGCATAAAATGTAATTGGGAGGCTCATTGGTAATGGGCAGAACTTTTGTTTAACTAATTAAACACCATATCATATTCATTATGATGAATTTTTTGCGAATGTCGTATTCTCTATTGTAGTCAGTCTAGAACAAACATTTACCTTCCGCTCTACTTATTTGCCCACAAGCATGAACAATGTAACGCATATATTCACAATTTTAGAGCATACTACTTAAAGGTCCACAAAAAGTTCCTGCTGTCTGTGATATACAGAACATATTAGATGAATGCACAGAAGCATTAGTGAAAACAGCAGGGGGACGATTCACACTCATGCAATGGCGTGTTTACACTTACAAAAACAGATATGCCAGACATATGCGAATCACAAATTCAGTAACCAAAGAACATGAGTTTTCATCGTTGAAGATAAGTTATCAAGTTGTAGCATAAAGCGTTTGAATTGATAGATGGGGAGATGATTGTAAAAAGTGATTGTCTGTGTATCCATGTGAAAAGCACTCTACTAGTTGGTGAAACAACTAGAAAGATTAGCAGCAGACATGATAGATTCGATAGGAAGAATGTTCTATTTCACCTAAACCGGAAGATGAAGCATGCACAGATCAACCAAAGCCAGAAATAAAAGGGAATAACCACAGAGGAAGGATCAATTAATGTCTAACAGTTATCGTACAATAAGAAAAAACAATCTACATAGGCTATATCAAACGCATAATACCAAAAGAGCATTAAATGTATTTCCATAACTTAAACCCTATAAATAGCTTAAATGGAAGAGTTAGTCAATCATAGGAAACGACTAAATTTCTGGTCCACCGATGCTAAATTGGGAGAAGACAAGCTGCAGCCAATTCTGACCTTGGTAGAGAGCAAGCATGTTATGGATGAGCTATGTTAGCATACAATTTGGATAGAGATCTACCGCATTGACTTACAACCTTGTGAGCAAAAAACTTTTTTTCTGACAAACTGAGTTTGACACTGTTCTAGAAGCCTCCCGTTGTGGGGACAATTGCGTGTTAGGGTATAACCAGACCAAAAACCAACAAATTCAATGATAAACTATTCTATAGTATCTAAACAATAGATATAGAGACTATTCTAGGCCTCCTTTTTAAAGACCTACTGCTTCAAAACTGCTTGTGCCATGTATCAAACTTCTTACAAACTAATTCCATGACAACTCTCTATATGAATAATACTACAAAACAGCTGAGTTTATGACCAACCATAATGGAAAATCTCTGAGGAATCACTATGAAGTAAAAATCTGTATTACATCAAAAAATCAACCATATAATAAAACACCTTATAATCTAGTGGAAATGCTATAAAACATCTAAATACGACTCTTAATGTACACTAACTTATTGGTTAGCACACAGTGCGAATGAGAATTTACAATTACCGGTTTTAGCAGGCAGTATTCACAAAGCAGCCTTTCTATAACCTAAAGCAAGACCTATTGCCAAGACAACGCGGATTGAAGCAACAGAAAGGTGGATGCTAATAGGCATTGAAAAAGGTCCCTACTTACGACTTGCTATTCCCTGTGCTGAAAAGGGAATGATTGAGAATGTTTTTTAAGAATTCAAACGCAGTACTCTAAACAATTACACACATAAAGACAAACCGGGACAATGTAAAAAACATAATGTCACTAGAATCAGACAACAGGAACCGTTTAGCAGACCATATGTAAATTGTAAAAAGGCAATGCAACTATTAACGACCGAATGCAGTTGCGTATTACAATTGCTGGTGAATAACTTATTGTGACTAATTATTAAAAAAAACAAAAAAGACCTAGTGATCGGAGGGTCCCTCTCTTGCTTCTCATGAGGCTCTAGGGACTAAACATCATCCAGATCCAGATTAGTGAAAATCTTCAAAAGCTCTTGTAACTTAGAAATATGTGTATGCAAATACGTTTTCTCACCTTCTGGGTCTGCACTTCCCATGATGAAGTTCGTACAATTAGCTAGTTTTGATCTAACAAACGTAAAGATTCGTTAACAGTTAAACAGTTCGTTGAACGAATGTCGCCAAGTAGCAGTCTGTTACATTTATACGTGAAATATCGATCACGTGGTCATAAACAAATATTTCTCAAGCGCGGAACACGCCGCCGTCAACTACGTATTAAGCCGTTGAAGAAAAACGTAGCGGAGTGCGACTCTTGGAATTTCTTGCCAAGTCTGGGTGATGGAATAACTCCTAGACTGACCTAAAGCATTGAGTTAGTAATATTTTATTTTGTAGATAACAAAATAATAAAAAGCCTCTATTTGCACACAAATTATCAATTAAAATGAAAACTGTAAAAGTGTCCTGAATACAAGATAGTGGTGAACAATTCATGTTTAGTCTGAGATTATTTGTGTAAAAATTTAAAAGACTTACATGAGAGGATGACTTCAAATAAGTTTTGTGGGATACAAAAATAAATTGATTGATACTGTACACAAGGGTCCATGTCTGAAGACTAGATTATCCATAAGTATTGATTTTGGTAAAATCAATTGTAATTATTAATTGGATGACTATAATATGGCCTGTATCATCTGTTTGTGTGAGTATCATGGATGTTTCCTTTCATGGTCTATCTGCAGTGGGTTAATTATGTTTTCAATTGAATCGGTTACTTTCTGGTATAAATTAAAGCAGATGTTGATAGTTTTTAGGTTTAGAAAATGTTTTCTCTCTTAGATTGATGTATAGGCATCTGTATAGGTAATAGTCTATTGCTTCGTCCTCATCCAGGTATGTGGCTGGTGTAAATGTTAAATTGAGTTTGTATATAGGTGATAGTTTGTATAGGTGATATTGTAAGGCTGTGTCATCCGTGGCCTGTGAAGAGCCCAGTTAAAATTTTTATTTGTCTTTTTGGTAATATAAGTGGAATAGGGTTTTTCTCCAAATGATCGGTTTCTAGGTCTTTTAATAAACCAGCAGAGCAGTGTCATGTTATCAGATAAGTTCTACATCGGCGTTGCCGATCATTATTTAGTGGTTTTCGAATAGTGGATTTTTAAAAATGACTTGCTGACATATTATCTGCTATAGTTGTGTTTCTACCATTTAGGCTTAAAATGTGAGAATGTATCTTCTTTAGAAGTTTGCTTTTTGTAGATAAAGTTTTGTGAAATAACTCTGTCCTATTGCCATTCTACAGTATGTGTATATGTCTCTGGAGCTTAGAGACTCAGCTGTAGGTATGTTTGTGAAATGGTAAAGTGCTTCTATCGGGGGGTTAGTTTTTGCTCTCAGTATGTCCTTCAAACAACTATAGAAAGACGCTAGTTTTTTGGTCCCCTATAAAAATATTGTAAAACACTTTCGGTATTATGGTTGATTCTACTATCTTTTTAGAACAGTATGGCTTTAACCCTGCGTTGATGAACAAGAGACGTAGCCTCAATTTCTTGACCAATATCGCTTTTGCTTCTTCTCTTTGTGTGTTGAATGTTAACTTAGAGTCTAGGGTTAGACCTAAAACTTTAGTAGAATTGATAATGTTTATGTTTTCTCTGCTGACTCTAAGTTGTTTTGGGTTGCAGTTGAATTAAATCGTATCTGTCTTGGAACAGTTTGCTTTCATGCGCCATTGTTCTAGCCAGTGTGTGAGCTTCATGCAGTTACTATCCATTGTTTCATATAATAAATCTTCATTCGGTTTTGAGCAGATAACTGGACAATCGTCTGCATATTGGAGCAGAGTTTCATTCTATGAGTTCAGCATGTCTCTATAAGATACTTCCTTGTGGCAGTATAGGTTTCCCATTGTTCTGGCTGTGATAGGTGGTTGGTAACTTTAATTCTGATCGTTCGTCGTGTGACAAAATTAGATATTAATTGATGGAAGGGTCCATTTATTCCTAATTCAGTGAGTCTGAACAACATCCCTTGGTGCCTACACTGTCGAACGTTATTTTTAGGTCAATAGAGAGGATTGCGACTTTTTGTTCAAATGATTGATTGTGTTGAATTGCTATCACCATTGGACATAAGTAAGTAGAGGTAGATCGTTTTTTACGAAATCCATGTTAGTATTTTGGTATCCAGCCTTCTGACTCTGTTAGAATTCTAAGTCTGCGCTCAATTAATCTTTTTAGAATTTTTAAACATATAGATGTTATTGCGATTGGGTGATAGTTGTTTGTTGTGGTGTAATCTTTCTTCCTATGCTTTCTAAAAAAATCACTACAATGTTGGAAAATGGCAACTTGCTTGAGGTAAGGATACTGTCAAATAGGTTTTTGAATGTAATTTGAGACTAGAAACTTCCTTTTTTTATCATCTTTTTCTTCTGGTTTTAATATGTTGTGTAGACTTGATTATTTCTTCTATTGTGACTGGTGTGATCAAATGTGGAAATATGGGTGCATTTTGCAATTCTTCTGCAACTCTGTTGTTCACATGCGTTCCTAATGAGTCATGATGACTGAGTGTCATGTAGAGTTGATGTTGAGGTGTTTGCCTTTGTCATAGAAAAGTTCTGCTTTACTTGAATCGGTGGTTAGAATTTTGCCAGTGGTACTTAGATCGCCGATTTTAGGATTAGTATTGTTATAAAAGGTTTGCTGGAATTTCTTCCAAAACTCTGGACCATTACTGCGGTTGAGGGCGTCTACTTTTTTTTCCAGAAATTTTGTTTTGCATCTTCTAGTGCCTTTTTAAATTTTTGTTTAGACAATTCAAGCGTATTACCATTCTTAAAACAACTTTTGTATTTGAACTGTGCCTTTTCTTTTTTGTTTGCAGTGTCCTGAATTTAATTAAATTAATTAATTTGTAATTTGCTTAATTTTTAAAACATTTGATCTAATTAAAATTATTTAATTAAACATTTTAATTTCTTGCAACTAGTGCATGTGAGATTGATAGGAATTTTGATCCATATAAATATAGAATCTGTTTCTACTACAATCCCCAAGATTGTTTCTGCTGAAAGTATCTCTAATTATGTAGCATGCTTAATCCACTCACATCTGTTCCAAAAGTCTGAGATTTCCGGCTCTGTTTCATCTTTTTTGTTGTAAGCGCTGTCCACATCGGAATGTGGCCTCTTGTTGGTGCTCCTGAGAAAAGTTCTGTGGAGTCATCTGTGTACTCGTTGCTTATTATGGTAGCTGTATTTTGTGTTGTTATGATAAGGTCTATAACATTTCTGCCATTATTGCAAAAGAAGGTAAAATCTTTGTGTTTGTCTTTCACTTCAAAATTTTAGTTAATACATTAGTTGAAAAGCTGCCGGCCAAGAATATTGGTTTTGCAGTCATTCCAAGCCGGGTGCCTTGTATTGAAATCACCAAGTATAGCTAGGTCAGTGCACTTGAGATTAGGCAGCTGATCTCTGGCTCTACTAATTTGCTTGAGAACAGTATCCAGTTTTGTTGTATTTTTGGGTTGAATATATGTTGATCCGAGTATGAATCGTTTACCATTTATGTTGATGGCGATGAAAAGTATTTCTGAATTCTGTTGTTTTAGACTGTGTAGTCTGTCAGAGCTTATAGTGTTGTTTACAAATATAACAACGTCGCCTTGTTTAGAGGGGCTTTTGTTATTTAGTTTCAAGTGAACACTAGTTTTTGAAGTAATAATTTGAAATCTGCTTTGTTTTAGTTTTTGAAATAAATACTAGATCTGCTTTGTTTTGAAGGGTGTTCTTGTCTAAAGCTAATAGTGAGGGTTGGGAACAACCATTTACGTTAATCTACATCATCTTTAGCTTGTTGTTAGACTTATCAGCCAAAATAGTTGATGGAGTGTAACATTTGTTTTCGTCTCCGTTTTTGCCGATGAAAGAGCTCTCTGTAGTTTGGGCAGTTTATGTCTATAGATTTGTGCTTCCTTACAAAATTAATGCAATACTTTTCATTTGGGCGCAATGTACGTGTCTCTTCATAGGGATCAGAACAGTGACAACTCATCTTTTGGCTCATGCAGTCTGTGTCTATGTGACCAAATTTCATACAATTATAGCATTTGTGTCACTAAGATCTCTCTTCCTCTTTGTTCTACTTTGATAGTAAGATGGTCTATACTCTATAATGACTCAGGTGTGTAGTGCCTTTTCGATGTCGGTTTTGGTTTCAAATCTGATTTTAACTGTGGTAGTGTATGAGTTGCCTCTCTTATACCGCTTAACTTCTGTAACATTATAGTCTGGTTGTGCCAGGTCATCCTGTATCTGTTCTTGTCTGTTAGAACTCCATTTAATATGCATGATTTTAGAGATACTACAATGCTCTTTCTTGTTTTGGAGTTTTCAAAATTTTTTGGTGCCCATTGCGAGATAACTTTGTCAACCATATCTCTTTGCTGAGTTGAACTAGAACATTGCCATTAGCGCTATGAAAAATGCTATCTATGGTGATTTTTTTGTCTTTACCTATTATTCTTCTAATATTGTTATCCTTGCTGAGTTGTATTTTGTCAATGCATTCATATATTACAATGCATTTGTTTAAGTCAAATGTAACTCTTGTTATGTTTGATGTAATTGTAGCAGGTTTCCGCTACAATGCGCTCTCTGCATTGCTGTTTGGTAAGTTTTTGTTTGGAATGTTTGTGACATGCTGGGCATTGTTTCTGCTGTGTGAGTTTCTAATAGGTAATTTTTCCCTTACATTGTTTTTAGGTTGAGAAAAAGCTGCATTCTTGCATGATTTTCTTCCTTCTCTTTATTCTCTGTTACCCTGTTCTAGGTTATCTATGCATGGACTAAGGTTTCCTATGTTTAGACCTGTTGTCGTTTGGAGTTGAGTGCTTGCTTTTTGAATATCTGATATTTCTTTTTCCAGGCTCACTATTCTTTGCATAGCTAATGAGAGTTGATTTTGCATGTCCACCATATACTGCTTTTCAACCTCATCTCAGAGCATCTCAGATTGTCTTTCCTGTGCCTTCTTTATTGTCTTTATCAGACTTGGACCTGTTGTGTTCATGATGAGAATTGGAATTGGTAATCATATGTAGATTGTCATCAGAAAGCCTATTTGAGTAATTATCCAACTGAAAGAATAAAAGAGACTTTTTTTAACTTATTTGAAAATCTGCAGCTTTCCACTTTTAGCATGGAACAGCTTGAAGATAACCAGCTAGTCAGTAATGGTTTGATAACCTTTTTAACATAGGACAATGTCATACAGCCTTGGATGAACATTGTGTCGCTGTTGTAGACGGAGATGAACAGTTAGTGGGTTTTGTTGCCAAACTGTTTTCCGAGGCTTTCTTTTCGATTATTCTGCGAATAGGTTTTAAGGTTGAGTCCATAACTTTCCTATTTTAGCTGTCAATTCTCGTACTTTAGCTTAGTTTAGAGCAGTGAAGTTTCAATCTCGGTGGATGAACAACATTTTTGTTATGACCATATTGGTGTTACATTTTGGTAGTTACCAGTAGTTGTTGTAGTTTTGTAAACATTCAATAAATTCACTTGAAATGGCTGACCAGCCCTAAACTAACTGCGGTACGTATAAACTCATATTTATGAACTCAAACTCGTGTATTACATATTTCCAATAAGAAGCCTCTGCTTGGAGGCAAGGTAATTTAAACAACATGTAAACATAGTTACATGTAAGTAACATCTCTTATGGCCCGCAACAGCATCAGCATCGCAGACAAAACTGCAAAGCTAAACTGCTTGTATTTATTCTTACTAGCTGTATATACTATCACTAACTGTATATACTCTCACTAGCTGTATATACTCTCACTAGCTGTATATACTCTCACTGGCTGTATATACTCTCACTAGCTGTATATACTCTCACTAGCTGTATTTACTCTCACTAACTGTATGTACTCTCACTAGCTGTATACACTCTCATTGGCTGTATATACTTTCACTAGTTGTACATACTCTCACTAGCTGTATATACTCCCACTAGCTTTATATACTCTCACTAGCTGCATTTACTCTCACTAGCTGTATATACTCTCACTAGTTGTATATACTCTCACTAACTGTATATACTCTCACTAGTTGTATATACTCTCACTAGCTGTATGTACTCTCACTAGCTGTATATACTATCACTAGTTGTATATACTCTCACTAGTTGTATATATTCTCACTAGTTGTATATACTCTCACTAGTTGTATATACTCTCACTAGCTGTATATACTCTCACTAGCTGTATATACTATCACTAGTTGTATATACTCTCACTAGTTGTATATACTCTCACTAACTGTATATACTCTCACTAGTTGTATATACTTTCACTAGTTGTATATATTCTCACTAGTTGTATATACTCTCACTAGCTGTATATACTCTCACTAGCTGTATATACTATCACTAGTTGTATATACTCTCACTAGTTGTATATACTCTCACTAGTTGTATATACTCTCACTAGTTGTATACACTCTCACTAGCTGTATATACTCTCACTAGCTGTATATACTATCACTAGTTGTATATACTCTCACTAGTTGTATATACTCTCACTAGTTGTATATATTCTCACTAGTTGTATATACTCTCACTAGCTGTATATACTCTCACTAGCTGTATATACTATCACTAGTTGTATATACTCTCACTAGTTGTATATATTCTCACTAGTTGTATATACTCTCACTAGCTGTATATACTCTCACTAGCTGTATATACTCTCACTAACTGTATATACTTTCACTAGTTGTATGTACTCTCACTAACTGTATATACTCTCACTAGCTGTATACACTCTCACTAGTTGTATATACTCTCACTGGCTATATATACTCTCACTGCCTGTATATACATTAACTTGACTGCGCTAGACCAACATTTCATGTGATACAACTTCTATGTTTATGTTCAATTCAACATATTCAACTTCTATGTCTGTGTTCAACTCAACATATTCAACTTCTATGTTTATGTTCAATTCAACATATTCAACTTCTATGTCTGTGTTCAACTCAAAGTAAATTATTTCTTGCAATTGTAGATTGCTGTGTGAACAAGCTTTCCTTAGCTCCAACAATCTGTGGAGTTATTTACTCGTTCAATTTGGCTTCGTATTTAATAGTTTGAGAGCAGAGTGTTCTACCAACTGTTTCAGAATTTCATTGATTACGGGGAACTAAAGAACACCACTAGCAGCGCTGAATATTCTCAGTCTATATAGACTTCTCAGAAGGGCTTCAGAGATTATCTAAAATTGTAAACATGAGAGCTGAAATGCTACAATGCATGCTTATTATGCCACTCTTTAAAGGTCTCTGCTATAACCTAGCTATTATTAGGCTTAACAAAACTGTTCAGTCTGCAGTGAGATAAAGCTGATGGCACAGACAATTATAACATCCTTAAACATCAACAAGCCAGTGAAAGAGAAAATAAGTTCTAAGACAATTTATTTTGGTACAGCATAAGAAAGTCTCTACCAAACCACTGCCTACATCGAAATGGAATTAACCAGAACAGGTGAATGTCCACCAGCGATGTATAGAGGAAAAAAGTCTATAAAGGAGAAAATCTTTGTTGTAGTCTATGCTGTTGACTATTGCGCTATCGAGTTTAACACATTGAAGACTAACCTTGTATACACAAGCAAGACCTCTAAACATCGACAAAAGTAATAACTTTCAATAGACTGAAAATACTTACCTAAGATAGCACAACTCCTTTTGAACTGATTTTTATTTTGAAGTTGTAAGCTTGTAGGACTCTATAGAAATAACAAAAAACATTACACTAAATAGTTGGTTTTTTTTGCACACTTTCAAAGCAGTGATGTTTTAGAGGTAACTGAAGAAACATGTTGATTGCAGCAGACCGAGTCTGATAGAGTCTGTATATTTGTTATAAATAATAACAAAGTGTTTTTGTGTAAAGCTATTGTTGCTAGCAGAAGCTGTCTAGCTTGTCTGTCTTTGATCCTTCATCACCAAACACTTTAATCAGTGCGTCATTAGAAATGAATGCTTTGGTGGCAGTCGTTTCTGTCAATCAGAGGTGCCGTCGGTATTTCGGCAATATCTCAAGAACTAATAGAAACTAACTTGAAAGTTTGGAGTTATACTAGAAACATATACCAAGCAAAACGACATAGATTTGCTAATCTCGCATAAATCAGAAGAATGCAAGTACGAAAATAGCTAATGTTCTATTGGTAGCCTTTTTCATTTCTCAGCTGATTAAAAATGATCTCGGTATTGTTGTGATACCAATGGTCTAATCAGATTGAAACTTCGCAAGCTTTATAAAAAACCTATACTAAAGTATTCGATCAAATTTCATAAATACAGAAAAATAAAACAAAGCTTCAAAGCTGAAATTCCTCAGAAGTGGATCTGATCTGGCGAAAAAGCAATTGCCTGAATAATATCAAGCTTCTAAATGTTAAAAAGATTGATGTTGTATTTAAAATAGAGCATTATATTATATTATAGCTAATAGTTTTATAGTCGGCTTTGCTTTGAGTACCATGGCATTCAATTAGAGGTTTTACGGTAGTTTCACTCCAGCCCTGCTTTCTGCTCATGAAAACAACCTCCACTATTGTGCAATAGTTTATTAAAAATTGGAAACCCACTGCTTTTCACACTTAGGTAGCTTTTGTTATAGACTTACACTACTATTAATAGCAGGGCAATATATCTGAAATAATCACTGCATTGTTACCAAACATAGCTTGCATCAGTGTCTATTGTTGAAATACAAAGTATCACTGCTCCAATATAGGCGATTGAACACGTGTGACGTCTTTTCCGGTGCACAATTTTTGCGACACTAAACACCGTGGCAAAGATAGGTTCAACTAGCGGATTGTGTGATGCATGAACATAAACAATTGCTCAAGGTAACATCAATTCAATTGACTGCATTCAAGGTTGTTGGCTAAGCAGCTGCACTCTACATGAAGCTTTCATAAAAGACTAGCTGTAGGTGTTGTTTTTTGATGATTTCATAACAGAGTTTAAAAAGACATGAACTGAATATTGAAAGAGAGGACATGTGAGGACAAAAATAAATGGTAGGACAAAATGACATGTATGTGCAAGAGAAAAAACAAGCAATCATTTAAAATGACATGTGTCTGCAGACGAAAAATAACTAGTCGAGGGACATGGCACATACAGTACCTATAAATAAAAAGAAACAAACAGTAGCATGAAGTATGCGCGAGTGTTGAGAACTGGAAGTTTAGTTTCTTTTAATAATCAAGATAAGTTATTGTCAGTTTTAACATGAATGTTTGTATGTTTTCATTTATAGATCGTTATAACTAACTTTTATTACTCTTCTTGCTTTATTGCTTACAGAGTACAGTGTCATAAATGTAAGGACTGTTGCTAACCATCTCAGCTCTAATCTAGTACAGTACACCTACTGTACAAAAAAGTAGGACACTAGTCTTAGTGTCATATCGTGTTTTACCCCCTTCCAATAACAGTAGGACAGTAGCCTTAGTGTTATATCATCTCATTATTCCCTTCCCACACCAGGAGGACAATAGCCTTAGTACCATATCATCTTTTATCCCCTTCCAACACCAATAGGACAGTAGCCATAGTATCATATCATCTCTTATCCTCTTCCCACACCAGTAGGACAGTAGCCTTAGTACCATATCATCTTTTATTTTCTTCCAACACCAATAGGACAGTAGCCTTAGTGCCATATCATCTTTTATTCTCTTCCAACACTAATAGGACAGTAGCCTTAGTAGCATATCATCTTTTATCCCCTCCAACACCAATAGGACAATAGCCTTAGTATCATATCATCTCTTATCCTCTTCCCACACCAGTAGGACAGTAGCCTTAGTACCATATCATCTTTTATTTTCTTCCAACACCAATAGGACAGTAGCCTTAGTGCCATATCATCTTTTATTCTCTTCCAACACTAATAGGACAGTAGCCTTAGTAGCATATCATCTTTTATCCCCTCCAACACCAATAGGACAATAGCCTTAGTATCATATCATTTTTGTCTCCTTCCCACACCAGGAGGACAATAGCCTTAGTGCCATATCATCTTTTATCCCCTCCAATATAGACTTCTCAGAAGGACTGTAGAGATTATCTAAAATTGTAAACGTGAGAGCTGAAATGCTACAATGCATGCTTACCATGCCACTCTTTAAAGGTCTCTGCTATAACCTAGCTATTATTAGGCTTAACAAAACTGTTCAGTCTGCAGTGAGATAAAGCTGATGTCACAGACAATACTAACAGCCTTAAACATCAAGAAGAGAGAAGATAATTTCTAAGACAACTTCTTTTGGTATAGCATAAGAAAGCCTCTACCAAACCACTGCCTACATCGAAAGGGATTTAGCCAGAACAGGTGAATCTTCACCAGCGATGTAGAGAGGAAAATAGTTTATAAATGAGAAATTATAAAATCGTTGTCCCACGACCAAACACGAGCGAAGCGATTGTTTGAGAGCTTTATGATAAATGCATATGTGCACACAACTCACAAAAATTGTTCATCAACACCGTCGCAAACCCTTGTACCAAAATCTCATCAACAAATTTAACCATTTTTCAATGGAGTTGTTTAAGTATAATAATGATACAAAACACATAAACCTATTTAAATATGTTACCAAGTCTTTGAAATTTGTAGACAATAACCTAAACCTTACCTATCTGATTGGATTATACATAAATAGACAGATTAATTTGGCCTAAAATCGCAATAAAAACTTGACAAGTCTTTTTTGATCAAAATTAGAATCAGCCAACGAAACACCGATAAAGCCGTGCAACAGAGAGTAGAACCATTTAGTCGTCCGCATTTCACGAAAAAAAACGTGCACATTTCACTAGTCTATGGCATTGTCCAATTGCCGAAGGTTTCTGTAATCAACGTAGAAGTACTGAAAAGTAATCGTTTCTTTTTTGCCGATTCTACGGGACTCTGACATTTTGAAACTTATAATGAGTACTTTAGTATTCCAACTGATGTCCAAAGCAGTGAAAGTAAAGGAAATGACGATGATATTTTTTAACAATTCTTATAAGATTATTACAATATTTAATTGTAAGAATAATTATTCGATTTTATAAGATTATTATGAGATTTAGTTATAAGAATAGTCATTCGAATTTGCAAGATCAAAGTAAATAGTGACCGATAGTGTGCAATATGTTACTGTTATTATTTTTCTAAAGATTTGGTTGATGATACTGCGGCTGTGCCCAATATCGCAGTACTGCCAAGCCATTTTTAATATCTGCAAAATTAAGTAATAGGCCTAAAGTTTCTTATAGATATACATCTATTTCTATGACAACCAGCTAAAATCTGTTTAGATTTTTAAATTCAGCATAATTTTTTAGATATAAATACAGAAATCTAAATAAATATCACAACTTCTTGATATTGGTTGCTATTACCAATGATATACAGCCCCCCAGCCTGCGGTATAATACACAGCAGCTTGCCATTTTTTTTCTAATATTGCATTTCTTTTATTGCAGGGAAGATATATAAACATATAATTTTTTCCTTTCATTATTGCTGTTTGTTGTATATAATAACACCCACACCCAGTACATTACAGCTACCATTGCAGCTACCATTGCAGTTCTCCTATTGCACTGCAGTGCCATTTGACTGCTAATATTGCATTTCTCAACCGGCAGTACCCTTTCTTTTTCCATTATCACTTTGCTCGTGGGCTGTATGACAGGAGAGTTTCTAGTTGTAGTCTATGCTGTTGACTATTGCGTTGTCGAGTTTAACACATTGAAGCCTACCTTGTATACACAAGCAAGACTCCTAATCAAAGACCAAATTAATAACTTTCAATAGACTGTGAAAATACTTAAGATAGCACAACTCCTTTTGAACTTTGATTTTTATTTTCAAGTTGTAAGCTTGTAGGGCTCTATGGAAATAACAGAAATCATTACACTAAATAGTTGTTTTCTTTCACACTCTTTCAAAGAAGGGATGTTTTAGAGGCTAATGAAGAAACATAATGATTGCAGCAGTACTGTATTGTCCTATTAGGAGACTCCGGATCTGACGGAGCACTTTTCTTCTGTAAAAATCTCGGAAATTGTGAAATTGGCATAGTGTACTTGGTAGAAATCATGTGGCACCAAAATTCATAAATATTAGATTTCGAAACATTTCCATTTTATCACCGACTTCATTGTGTTCATGTCTCCATGGGATCCTCGCGAAGCATGAGAATTCTAACGATCTACTTTTGAAAATAGAATGGTAGTGGATGTGCGATCATTGCTGCTGTGGCGGGAATTGGCCAGTCACTGTCAGACAGCAAACAAAATGGCCACTAGCAAAAATTCTGTCAGCAGTAAAAAAACTAAAGTTCCTTCAAAATCGACACAAATTACTCAACCCATCACAAACTTTTTCAGGTAAAGCTACAATTAAGTAACATGTGAGCGTGCAGACGGGCCTCTATATCAACCATGATAGTATAGTGAGATTATTTATTTATTTGTTGAAAACTTAATTTTTATTCTTTCTCAATTCACTTTACTTTTTTATAGTTTTATTCATTGCACGAGTCCCCGGACATTTGATAGATGATCATTGAACAATGTCATTGTCATGAACAAAACAACAGATCGATCATAACATGAATTCAATAAATAATTCTTTTTATTTTATGAATAAATAATAGTTTATGAAAATTATAATTGATTATTATTTAATTTATTACCTAAATCCTGTCTATCTTATGTCACGATCTTATATTATGTATTACATTATTTATATGATAATTTTTTTAAATAAAATATCAATTTTGCTACCTCAATCTGAGACAAGCTTGCAATATGAATATAATAAATAAACATATATTATAAATAAATGTATATGTTTATGAAATAATTATATATTAATTTAGTATTATTACTATAACTTTTTTGAAATATTATATCTAATCTATTTGTTTATAATAAAGACATATGGCATATATGGTTAGTTCTCTTTAGTACAAGATTCGTTCAAGAAATCGTAGATGATAAAAGCAAAAAATCTGACACAAACTTGACTAAAGGGGTATGGTTTTTTTCAGAAGTTTGATAGAATTCAATTCAATTGATATGAACTAGAAATGTACCATATACACCACATTTGATATTATCTACTCTAAGGGTGAGTTAAGAGCTGAGTTACAGTTAACTGCCACATCAGCCACACAAATGTTTAAATTATCATATCTCTGCTGTCATTGTAGCAAGCCTCGCTCAGCTGCTGGAGACACCAGTGTCGCAAGTAGTATTATTCAAGACACCACAGCCGCTACATTTCCTGGCACTATTGCAAGTCCTGTCTCAGAGACTACAACTACTACTAACACAACATCTTGTCATTCAAGCTCTCCTTCACAAGCAGCAGATGTACAGCCATTGCTTTCTCCAATTGATGGTAAGATAATCACATATGCAAAAACATTGTGTAACAGTATTCATGAGCATTCGGTATGTCTTCTTGTACATACATTTGAGCAGCATGTTTGCTTTAACTTTGAAATTGCTTGCCTTAATCCTTGTTGACATTGTGACCAACTGCAGCTGCTTGTGTAACCAACTTATACAATGAGCATAACCTTGCATTAGCAGTTTGTTATCAGCATACTGTTTTATTTACAGATCCGTTTTACAGAAAATGTCACCCAAATCCTACGCATTCCCATACAGAGTGTATCTAGAAAAGAAAAAAGGAATGGAGTCATCCAGAAGACTAAAGACTAAAGCTTCATGGTTAGACAAGTGGAGCTGGTTACACTACAGAACAAACGATGATAGAGTGTTCTGTGATAAATGTATTAGAGCCTACAAAGAAGGTAATTTTAAGTAAATATTATAACTTTCGTATCTGGCCCGGGGCACCCTCAAAGCTAATTGCTAATACAAAGCTTTGTGATATATTCAGTGATGTATCTGTTTGACTATGCTAGCACTATGTTTTTCTGATGATTGCACATTATTACATTTTCTTTTTTTTAGACAGAATCACATTTAGTAAGAGGATGGAGCCCTCTTATCGTGGATGACTTTGACGACTGGAAGGATGCTACTCGTAGGTTCAACCCGCATCAGAAGACTGACGTACATAGAGAGGCTCAGGCTAAGTTTGATCCGAAGCAGCAAGTTGATGCCATGGCTACAAAGAGTGTCCATGAAAGCTGAGAATGGAATGATGCTCAAAGGGTTGATAAGGTGTAATGTCTTCCTTGGACACCAGAACATGGACACTAGAACATGGACACCAGAACATAGCCTTTAGAGTAAAAGTAAACCATCGTTCTGTAGCCCTATGACTGAATACCACTTGTATGACCAAAGGTTATATTATCATATTGTTATTCTGAAGGTTTATACTTAATCATGTGAAGTATGAACTCAGGCTATGAACCCACACTGTAAATCTGTGGCATATTTGTAACACCTAAGGTGATATATCATACTGTCACTAAACGCCTCAATGGGGATATATATGTTCCCAACTTAGCGTATCATTGTCCAACGAAAACAATGATTAATACCAAATGCGGAATAACAAAGTTGCAATAGGGGAGTTCAGTGATTATGTAATACCACTATTCATAACAAATTTGCTAGCCTGTGTAACCACACACTGATGCCATGACGTAGGATGCTCAAATAAACGGCCGCAAACGGGGAGCCACATATTATCAGATAGACTGAGACCATGGATTAAATACATGCTTTACAGGAAGGGGTTTATGAACACCTGAAACAATTTCAAGTGAGACCAACTGCACTAAAACTAACTGCAGGCTACTGGATAGAAATGGTTGCCATGGAGAACCAAACTGAAACAAATATAGTAATTTGAATATACTCCATGGTTTTTTCTTTTGATATATACAAAATAAAATAATGATAGATTTTTTCCAAAATAAATCAAAGCAGTGGTAAAATTATGACCTACTATTAAACTTTGATAAAAATAACAGCAAGATTTGAGCTTTCTAACCCAATCACCAAATAAACTTATACATAATTGATTAAATAACCACCAAAGATTATACAGCTGATAATGTCATGTCAGAACAAAAAATAATGATCAATAATGACTAGTTGACTTGATCAGGCTGAAGATATACTTATGAACCGAGACAGAAAACAACAAAACATGGTGTTTATAATAATATGATTTGACTAAAATGATTAACTCTTCTCTTCAATTTACATGCTGGTTTTACTTAGTGCTATACAGACCTAAATCACGTTGTTGCTATGTGATTTGATAATAAGTGAAAGTTTCCAATTATTTGAACAGGACTGACTGCCTCGAAAACCTATACTGCCTATGAAGCATATTTACTGTTAGCTAAATGTTATAGATATCTAAGAATTTGCGAGCCTTCATGTTGTTAGGTATGGCATACTAAAGAAGAATTTGAGAAGATAAAAGTAGACTTCTGAAGTATTTACATATTCCAAGTGTAGTACATGGTGCAACATCAACTGGGCAGCTATGAGTTCACTGTATGAGAGGTATTTACCAAGTTGCTGCTTGTTCACATAGATTCTAAAAAATAAAAGAGATGGCTATGTACTTCATATGTGTGAGTGCAGTTGATTCAAAGTCACAAGCTTGGACAGGCCCAAACTTATTTCAGGACAAGTGGGAGCCTGCCCAAGCTAATTAATCACTAGGTAATGGTAACCTGATTATCCTATGGTATTCAAATCACCACCAAAGACAGTAAAACCATTGCTAATCAGAAATGTTTATTGGTATACCTTGCAAAATATGCCAAATGGCACAATCAGCCTACCGGTACAGTGCAGAGCATTTTAGAAGCAGTGTGAAGGTGGGCAGTCCAAGGGGGCAATTCCAAGTCAATTCTAATAGACTATGATGTTTTCAGAATTGTTCAGTGTTTTATACTAGGTTTGAATCAACTTACCTCCTTGTTAGTAAGAGTGTAGAGTCTGTGAGGTTTTATTCTCAGAGCCAGAGGTAGGTATAAGAAAGCCTTCAATACTTCTTCCTCTAAAAAGAGTATAGTTTATCACATCAGGCATGTGAAAATTTGTGTCGGTGTTAGAGCTTTTAGATTATGGTATACATATGGACTATGTTCACTAATATTTTGATTGAATTTAGTTTGGCCTATTCCATAGCCAAACAATTAATGCTGTGAATACCAGAAAGCATTAAGAAACAAACATTGTCAGGTCAAAGTATATCTACTATCATGATGTAAACCTCTGGGTTAATTGCTTCATATGATTGCTACTATTGATTCATGGCTGAAATATTGATCAAAATCAAGATTAAATAACAGAAAGCAGAGCAGATAACATAAATAAATTCTCCTAAAATCAGAAATACGATGAACCCACATTCTTAGATAAGTAGTTATACTAGACAGGTACTCACCTGGTAATTGTTCTATTGCCCTCACGCAGTGTTGAACCCAGTGTTTTAAATCCACAGTATAATTCAGTGTTTGTAATTTTCTCTGTAATGATCTTTATCCACTAAGAAGTGAAGTGTTAATATATCAGTATATGCAGTAAGGAAAAGCGATAGGAACGGTGCAAAGTCGGAACCTTGAGTTGAAAGTAGTAGTTCTTACAGTACAACTGTTCAGTTGGCTGCTCAATTGTGATACGACCCTGGACTTTGGACTTTCAACAAGATTAAGTTTCAGACCTGTCACTAATTAACACACCTATGCAATGCACAAAGGAAGTCTAAAGATTAAATTAAACTTATTATGTAATACCGTGCCTGGCTTTGTAAAATAACAGAAACCCCAAATAACTTTTGCAAAAAACCACAACATACATAATTCTATCCATCACAGCTAAAAAAAATTAATGGAAATTCTCTTTTTGGTACTGAAAACCCTATATATGGCGGTCTTCATTGAATAGTACAAACAGCTTTTGTTCAGCTTACTACATATGTGGGCCTCTGGTATTACATAATACACTGTACATTGTATGTGGCCTCTGGTATTGCATAATACACTGTACATTGTATGTGGGCCTCTGGTATTACATAATACACTGTACATTGTATGTGGGCCTCTGGTATTACTTGTACAGTACTGTACATAATACACTGTGTGTGTTGCTGTTCATATTTTCATTTCTCACCTTAGATGGTTTATATCACCTTGAAATATTTGGTTTACCATGACAAACATAGGTGCCATATGAGTTTTGAGGTGTTATATTGAAACAAAAACCCAATCCGGCACCTAAATTAGCATTTATCACATTGGTTTGCCACATTATGATTTACAGTGTGCAAGCGTTGTATAGAACAAAACCTTTATATGATGAAAAGAACAATAACAACAGTCCATTCCGGTGGTGTATGCGTAGTGTCTGTGTTTACTGGGAATATATAATGTTGTATAAACACTGTACAAAACATTTGCACACTTCTTCTCTTAACAGGAGCTACTCAGCAAGAAGCAGAAGCATGCTTGTGATGATAATCTAGACAGTCTTTATAAACATGAGCCATGAGGGCTCTATTGACCCCCTTCCCCCCTCCTTTCCCACTTTTCTCTCTTTTCATGGAAAAGAGAGAAGGGGGAAAAGAGGGGGTTGGGGTTGGGGGGGGGGGGAGTAAATAAAGCCCTCATGGCTCATGATTATAAAACTCCATGATTATTACTATTTTGATTTTATTTAACACAGTTTTTGCTTTAGGTGGGTTGATAATGATCTTATTCCTGACGAAGATTTCGTAAAAGTGTTTGACATTCCGGCTACCAATGCTGATACAATCGTGAAAGTTATTAAATCTGTTGTGCCGGCTCTCAATCTGCCATTAGTGAAATGTAGAGGACAGTGTTAAGGGGTGGTCATACGAGAGCCGAAATGAACTAAACGAGGCAAAAGGATGTCGGGTGTCAGTTGTAAACTGTTCGGCTGAAGACATTTCTGGCTGAAACGAACCATTTCGGTCCTGCTCGAAATTTCGTCGCCAAACCCCTGCTCTTATTGGCTGGTTAAAGTTCTAGCAAGCACGCGTCACATTTTGCCTTACGTGTATGAGCAAAGTTGAAAAAGTAAAAAAGAAATGAGACAATATTTTTATTTCGTTAATTAAACGACATGAAACAATTTACGACAAGGCTCACCCAGACTTGTGATTGTGTTGCATAAATGTAAGACGTTGCACTTAAAGATGTAGTTGCGTCAAATTTAAGTTGATTTTAAATGAAAGTATTTTTCTTTCTCTATCAGTTGATATGTTGTTTGTTGTGTTAGGCGATCTCATTGTCAAGATATTTGAAGATTAAAATCGAAAAAATTCGATCGCGGTAAAGACGCTTAGGCCAAAAAAACATGCCCAGACTTGCCCAAAATGATGTAACAAGTGATACAACCTGTCTCTATCTTTTGTATTCACATCGGCTATTGCGATAAAAGTCTAGTCCTACGCTGCTCTATTGGCATATATTTTATCTTGTATTTGCTCGTGTTGGCTAGAATAAAATTTTAAATCCAGGTACAGATACATTATTACCAATGTCTCAAAGGCCTCAAACAAGGAAAATTAAAAACTTGTACTATTAGCTTCTTCTAAATGCTGTGTAAACATTTTAGTACTGACTACTAATTCTACCGGTCTACGGTAATTCTGTCAAGCAAACTATGTAGAACAAGGTCTTTGTATCGGCACAGTTCCGTCGCTACCCACACTAACGATATACAGTCTCCCAAAAGCCCCGCCCACATTATGCTCGGCGCCTATCCTGGGGATGGGGCTGTATATCATTGCCCGCACCAAAAACTAGTTTCTTACTACCGTAAGTAAAATAAGCAAACTTCGTCTTCACAAAGAATATGTGGCGAAACCAACTACATCCCTAAAAGTCATGTACATTGTATGTATAGTCGACAGTCAACGTTATCGAGTCAATACTGGTATCAATGTGTAGAAAAAAATTCCCTGGTCACATTTGATTAGTTGATTCAAGTACTAAACAAATTGTTGAGCTATGCAAAAGTACCTGTCCATGCCGCTCTGATTGCACTTCATAAATCCATCTACCAGACCAGATTTCAGCACAGGTGTCAACGGGGCTATGATATATTCAATGTTCTGCAAATCATGTTTTGCATTATCTTCAACAATATTATTTTATTATATAATTTTTACAAGCAAAAAATTTTTCATTTTGGCAGAAAGCTTTTATTAAAAATATTCATCAAGTCGTGGCCACTCACATAGTTTTAGCTGATACAATAAGACAAATTCATCTACTGCAGCAAACTCAAACAAAACATCATGGTTTATACAGCACACATTCAAGTCTCTCTTTCCCATTTATGGCAGTTTCCACACTGACAAAGCTGCTTCGGCTGGTGGGACGACATAAACATCCTGTAATCAGTAAAACAAATGCAATAAATATATGTCATTCATAGATATGTCATTCTAACGCATATCTACTGAAAGCTTTTAAATTGGGAGTTAGATAGATTGAGAGTGTAGTTTTAAAAACGAATATATGTTTAACAAAAGCATAAGTACGCCAAGCCAACAATTCGAAGCTTTGGTTCTGGAAGTTGAAGATTTGCATTGATCAATCGATTTTTTTCACTTTCTACAAGTGAGAAGTGAACATCTAAAGTCAAATCATAAATCCAATTTACTAGATAAAACTGTCAGAGAAATTTGAAGCAACTATAACTAGGTGAATCGATAAAAATTGTAAAACGATGATTAGTGATAGCAAAAAGTTACAATTTTATTAATTAGTACATGTATTAATAAGTACTAAAATATTATCTTTAGTATATTCATCAATCTAAGCCATTGTATTGCTAGATGCTATTTATTAAAAAGGAGCCATCAATAACTCACTGTACATACGTATCTCACACGGGCAGGAAATTACATTATAACCTCAAACAGGGAAATATAATCTGAATGTAAACTCAACAGTATATCTATAGGAGACTCAAAGTAAAAGATAAATTTACCTCCATTCTCCTATCTTTCTCTGTAGCAGTTTAACCGCCTGATGCCCAGAGAACTCAGAGTCACCTTCGCAGTAACTTTACAGCAATTTTTACAATTCTGTTGTTCGTCAATAAAACGTGTCGATCGAGTAGTTCATTAAAGTAACGATGTTAATTAATTTAGTAAATATCGATGTCCATGCGATTAAATAATAGAGGAAAATCCCTAAATTTGAGATCACAGACAACGCGTTTTACGAGTGATAACATTTATTACGACCTATATAAAAATTTTGTGCTGATGATTGGCTAATGAAGCGATCCTATATTTATCGCTCGTTGGCTCTTTTCAGATGTATTACTAGTTACGTCACGAATGAAGCACCAGCTGGAATGTGAGCTTTTTGAAAGATGGCCTCATTCAAACGCATATATCTCTGGACAAGATTGGTCTACAAAAACAAAGATGACATCAAATTGTAGCTGATGTTTTACCATTTTATTGGTCTTAATTTCATTAAACCGACCTTTTTTAACTCAACCACATTTTTAAGTTTTGCATAAATGTAAGAGAATGGCTGTGGTTTTCTTTCGTGTAGAATAGCAGTAATGTGTCATACTCATCCTGATGAAGAATCGTTGACTGATTTATTTATGTAAAACCGCAGTACTGTGATAAATACTGTTTTTGTTTGTTATGCACTCAGCATAGAAAAACATTCATATGTTAACAAAAAAATAATTTTGTTGATGGGAAGGGTTGGCAAAATCTTTGTATCGAGTGATTTATTCTGAGCAGCTGAGCGATCTTCTAATAAATCTGCTGCGTAGTTATAATTAATAATTGTTCCTCAAAGTTTTTTGTTTACAATAGAAATATTTAGCTCAAAGACATAGAAACCACCAATGAAACAGTGTCCTGTCTTCATGCGAACGGTATCTAGGAAGCGAATTGACTTCGGATGCCGTGTGACATGTGGCTTAGCCGAACCGAAGTAAAACTACCTCCGAACCAAACCTAAGTCGGTTCGGCCATCGTGTGACCACGGCTTTATGATGGGGCAACAGTTATGTCTGAAACTAAGAAAGGGATGGCTACCCAGATTCAGAAGGTAACAGTCTATTCATAGTTAGGAATCAAGATTTGTAGAAATGGAAAGGTGTTGCTTTGGTCAAGCGCAATTCAAGTCAAACCTGTGCTCACTAGACTCTTTCAACCCAACAAGCATGCACAAAGGGCTCCGCCACCATTAGTATTTAGCCATTTCAAAAAAATACAGTATATCTGGACCATATCTATAATACATCTCACAAAACTTGGTTTTTGTAGGAGTATTCAATTGCTACATACGTTCATTGTTATGCACATCCCCTCAACTTAGCTGTCCAAAACACCACCAATGAGATATTCATTATGAAAGAAGCACTTGAGATAATCAAAGCTGTTAAAAGAAGCCTTAAGAGAGAAGGCTGGCTGGGAAGAATCAAATCCCTAGACCAGGACTCACCTGATATAGGGAAACTCAAAAGCCTTTCATACACCAGGTAGGCATTATGATTTTTGATGATGATTTATTGGATATTTAACTATTTTGATGATCCTGAAAAGATTTCATGTGAAAGTCCATATAGAACTATTCAAGCGAATGAGTGATATTCATGAGCTGGTATACCTGTGGAGAGCATTTATCATATCATTATATTGGATATTTGTAGATGGACAGTTTGTGCTGCATCTATGAAAAGTATCCTAGATAATTATCAACCACTCAGTCAACTATTCAGCCAGCTAAGTCATGAGAGTCTTGACAGTGATGTTGCAGCTAAACTTGTGGGTATCAGAGCTAAGCTGAAAGACTACTCGTTTCTTTATAGTATGATTTGCTTGAACTTGCATTCCTAGTATGACAATCAGGGTTTTGATTAGCCCCATTCTTTCCCCTTTTCTATTTTCCCCTTCCCCTTACTTTCTCTTAATCTCCAAGGTGGGAAATAAATAAAGCCCTGGTGACTCCTATTTCCTACAGATATTTTGGTTTTTGCAACAATATCACCAATATCTTGTCACTGCTCTTTTTATGTTGTTTCCTTTCTTTCAGCTCTCATGCTCAGTGAGAGCTGAAAGAACTGTGTCCAGACAAAACTCTTGTAACAGTGAAGTAAATGGCCAATAGCATAGCTGTATCCTCTACAGCTAAACAATCATGTAGCCTTAAATACATACCTTGCTAAGGAAGACAACTCCGCTCATACCTTGTTTGACTGACAATCAAGTCCCAACTAACACAGCTACTATCGCTACATGGACTAGTCAGAACTGTGGGCACCGACGGTGTTTTGGGAGACACAGTCGGTGGCCACAGTGTATCCACGTCAGAGTTTCATGGAACATTCTTAAACATTCTTTGTGTACCATCTAGCTGATACACAAAGTGATCAGATTTGCATGCAAAGGAAATGCGGTGAGTACCATTGGTCTTTAGAGTACAAAACAGTTTTATTGATGACTGATTTCATGTTATTTCATATTCATAATCACCATCGGTGTATCAGATATCTGATAGGTAACATGCTAAGGCATAATCACCATCAGATATCTGATAGGTAACATGCTAAGGCATAATCACCAGCAATTCCTGTTCTTTATGCGTTTACGGTAAGAATATATTCGCGTTAGTCACACGTCTTGCCCAAGGTCTACTCGTCCTACTCACATTACAAGTTTGTAGTGGGCCAGGTGTCAGTTAGTTGGTACATTCTGGAGAGATCCTTGTAATGACTGCATTCTTATCGCTACATATTTGCTGTAACTAAGGCGTGGCCTGTGACTCGAAGCTTTCTAATTGGCTAAAAACCAAGTCTCGGCAATGGATAACGCACTCACATGTTACGTAATCACGCGCAGCGTTTATTTACACTAGGCGGCGATCTGACACAGCAGTTGGTAGTAAGGCAAGTGGAGAAAGCAAGCTTACGTCTAGAGCAGCAAGTAATATTCAAGTTTACAAAGCATGGGTGCTGGAACAGTTTGTGCCTTGACTCTCATTGTCATAGTATTGCTTGCTCTCGGCCTTGCCCTCCCCATTGCAGAGATCGTAATAGGTAAGTGAATTCTTGAAAACTCTTTCCTGGTTTACATAAAAATTTATATATTTCAAGAGGCTATGAATGAGTTAGATTAAACTCTCTTGCTTGTCATTTTGTTTTTTTTGCATTTTGCGATCTTGTCTGACAAAACCTGCCAGTTTTCGTAGCTGTACTTTTGCTCCCTTCCTTGCACCAAGTTTCAGCAACTCTAAGGTCGAGGTAAATAGATCATCTCAGAATCAATGCTATTGCTGTAAAAAGTTGATTTACACAATCAGGTATTATTATTATTATTATTTTCAAGCCAGAACTAGTTTTTTAATTTTTGAATCTGAGTCTTTGAGCAGGGAACTGGTTTTTACCAGTTCATATTGTGTTCCGTAAAGCATCTCCCAACCTCCATCATCCAGTATGTACTATTCTCTTGCCCTAGTTTAACTAAGATATGGCAGGCTCATTAGAGATATTTGGGTTGAGAGGCACTACCTATACGTAAACATTGGTTCTATTTACCCAGCTCAGACCATCACGTATCCGCAAGCTTGCAATCATATTCTTCAAACAGATCTAGATTTATAAATTACGTTTATAGAAAAGTAAAAATTATATCAACAGCTTTATATACGAATGATACCATAGAGCTTAACTTTATAGATGCATTATAAATTAACAAATTACACACACATTACAAATAATGTTGTCTTTTTTGCCAAACTATGGCAACTGCTGTGTTTCGTAGACAATCTTGAATATCAGCTGATTACAGAAATACAATTGTCACCCAAACTTTAATAACGCAACGTAACAATTTACTACTTGGTTTAAACCAACCATTTTAATTTGAATAGTTTAAATTCAATGTGACTAGTTCAAAAATGTCCTAAAAATAGAGCCCATGCAAAATAGGCATGGGATAAATACAAATTAGGTTGTGAAAAAAATTTTTCAGCCAACCCTATCTTGATTATACTGAGATACACACCAGCTTTTTCTCTTGCGTTTGCTTAGCATTACAGTCAGTGATTGGCTAACAACTTATCAGCCAGCAGTTGTCATTGGATAATAACTTGTGGGTTTCACATTCTTGCAGTTTAATTTATCTTGTAATTTTTTTCGTTATATATCCTAGATTTTACTATTGTTTACGATGTTTTACAATTGTTACATGTTCCTAAAGGTATGTAAATGGCACGCTGTTTCTTGAGTGAGTTACTCAAAAAGAAACTATTTCAAATTTTGTCTGGCTGATTTTTCGAGATCAGTTTGTCAGGAAATGTTATTAATATTCTCTAAGCTAATAGCTGACACTCTGAAGGATGCTTGAGATGGAACTGCATTGACTTCTAGATGAAGACTTCTAGATGAAGACTTCTAGATGAAGACTTCTAGATGAAGACTTCTAGATGAAGACTTCTAGATGAAGACTTCTAGATGAAGACTTCTAGATGAAGACTTCTAGATGAAGACTTCTAGATGAAGGCTTCTAGATGAAGACTTCTAGATAAAGGCTTCTAGATGAAGGCTTCTAGATGAAGACTTCTAGATAAAGGCTTCTAGATGAAGACTTCTAGATGGAGACTTCTAGATGAAGACTTCTAGATGAAGACTTCTAGATGAAGGCTTCTAGATGAAGAATTCTAGATGAAGACTTCTAGATGAAGACTTCTAGATGAAGACTTCTAGATGAAGACTTCTAGAGGAAGACTTCTAGATGAAGACTTCTAGATGAAGACTTCTAGATGAAGACTTCTAGATGAAAGCTTCTAGATGAAGACTTCTAGATGAAGACTTCTAGATGAAGACTTCTAGATGAAGACTTCTAGATGAAGACTTCTAGATGAAGGCTTCTAGATGAAGGCTTCTAGATGAAGAGTTCTAAATGAAGACTTCTAGATGAAGACTTCTAGAAAGACGATACTTGAGTTGCATGAGAATGTTTGTAATTTTTAGTAAAGATGTTCAAACAGACCTTTAAACAGCTAAAACCAGCTGAGCTAAACATTGTCAAAGCCCTTCTAGATGAAATATATCTAGAAATAAATATAGACCAATATTACAATACATATATAATATATATAATCAATACAAGAATATCAAATAAAGACAAAAAATAATATTTAATAGGCATTTTTGAAAATTCTCATTCACACCAAAAGACATTCAATTAGTTAATTACAAAAATAATTCATGTACAACATGAATCCAATCATGAGAGAAACTCGAATTAAGAGCTGATTTTCGGTCAAGTTTCTTCCTTGAGATCCGAGTAAATTTTGAGATACGTTCGTACGAGCTGGTTCTTGATGGCCACTGCACTATATATCCAAGTATGAGAGACCACTTTAGAAAACAGAATCGCTCAATCTTTTTTCTCGCATCAGCTTAAAAAAGTTTTAAAAATGTTGGTTAAAAGTTATAGTAAACATGAGGCACAAACTCCAAACTGGATACAGATAATAAAAAATAAGATTAGTTTTATCAATTTTGTACTTTAGGGAACAAAAGTTTTGTGTATCCAACGTGTTGCTGTCAACGTGTTGACGTCATTTTTCAAACTGCCGTTACTCACGATGTATGTCTCGAAAGTAAAAACCCAGTGAAGATGTACGTATGAAGTGTACATAATAATTTTACATTTACTTCTGGTCAACCAATTAAATAAGTATTTGTTACTTTGTTAGCTTAGGCACTGAGTTACAACAATTAAAAACAGGTTTTTCTACTGTAATACCATGTTATAAGTCATTTTTTCATTGTATGATAACAGATTAATGTGCATAGATATTTTATATAGAAAATAGTGCTTTGAGATGAAAATAAATTGACCTACGAGCTCAGTCTCAGAATGCAATAAGCTTGTACGTCAAGGTTTGTCTGTAGAGCATTGCGCAAATCTCAATTTACGCACAAATATTTTGTATGCCATATCCTAATACACTATGTTTCCGTGACACACAAGTTATCCTTGAAACGGCATAAATCCAAAGCTAGCGGGTTTTGCGATTTTTATCGAATCCATCACGCTTGCGAATAATTGAAACAACTCTAGTGAATAATGTCCGTTAAAATACCGCACCAGCTCGTCAACTAAAGAAAATTCAATATTGTTGTTTGTCCCTTCTCAATCGACTTTCACGTGTTTGCGCTACCAACTATTAACTTATAGCGTACAATTTCTCGCCTTTTTTCAACAAAGCGCCAGAGTCAATCCCCATCATGTGAATGTCCATAGAAACACTTAATTCGCACGGTAACACAACTCCAAATCCTCATGATGTGCGTCATGGAAACATAGTGATAGGGTAAAACAAGCAGCAAGTTTTATAGTAATATCCAAAGTTAATTCCGATACAATGGATATGCTAGTTTACATGCTAGTTTACATGTACTATGACATAGCTGTGCTCAGTCTAAGTATAAAGTAGAGTTAGTAGCCCTAATATCTGCTATCTAACCAACATAAGTTAGCTGGAGAGACATTGACCTCCTGTTGATTGAGTGATGCTTTATAAGTTAGGTGGTCACACCAAATTTTTCACACATGTTAACTAGAAGTATAAACACAGAAAGACCTGGACCTTGTCTGTTGTAATTAATTTTAATGTTTAGTAGTTAATGGTTAGGTGACAGTTAGCTGACAGTTAGTTGTCAGATAACCGGCAGTTAGCTCACAGCTTGTTGTCAGATAGCCGGCAGTTAGCTGACAGTTAGTTGTCAGATAGCCGGCAGTTAGATGACAGCTTGTTGTCAGATAGCCAACAGTTAGCTGATAGCTTGTTGTCAGATAGCCGGCAGTTAGCTGACAGCTTGTTGTCAGATAGATACCAGCAAGCTATCAGATAGCTGCCAGCTAGCTGTCAGTTAAATGAAGGATAAGTGAGAAAAAATAAATGCCAAAAGTTCTATTTTTAAACTTGCCCAACATTTGACTACATCTGGAAAGAAATTGTTAGGCACTTCTACTGAAGCACTTGCATCACACTGTCGGTTTTAATAGAACTGTTTATTCATTTTACGCTGCTGATTCTCGGCAAACCCCTTGAACAAATTTTTTGAATACACTACTAGCAACATCACGCCACATGCTGCCACCTTAAATATTTGCCGAATGCCAATTCACTAAAACATACAATTATGTACAACCTATTAGTTCTATTGTGCTGCGCCACAAACATGAAAAACTATTTTATTCCTGCCGTTAGAAACAATGCGCCTACTTTTACCTAAGCCAATAGGAAATCATGCAGAACACAAGCCGCTTTTGTCTTGATCAAGTTTTGTGAATGGCAAAAGAATTTCTTTTTGCGTCAAGTTTAGACATTGCAGGCTGATAGGCTTCAACGAACATTCTACCACTTCAATATCGTAATAAATTTTTACGTCAGCAAAATAGTTTTTTATTCATAATTTAAAAAGTATACTATGTAAAAACCAAAGAAACTATGAGTAATTGAACAATTTTTTATTTCACGCATTTCCTGACTGAGCCAAATTAAAATTTAAGTTGTCAAGAATAAGGCCAGGGTTGATCACTAGTCTAGACCTGGAATTAGGTTATCCACCGCTAAGACAGACGCCTTTCAGCTAGAAAGGCCGTCATATGTCTGAATGGCACAATTCTCTTATCTTTCTGAACTAGTCTAGTCGAGCTTTGTAAGAGCAATCCAAGAACAATAGCGTATTTAGATTTCTCTAATATTATCAATTATTTCAAATCGTTGAGCTGCTACACGGCTAGAGGGATAGACTTAATAATTCTACTCCAGTCTGTTTTATGCAAATAGCGTTTGTCGAGTTTCATTGTAAACGAACAGGCCTTATGCTGACACCGGGTTCGTGCCTTCTCTTGCTGCCACAGAATACCTAAAAATAGCGTTCAAATCACAATCAGCTGTATAATAGTGTCATGCACTGTCTTCAAAACCAGTTATGTAGTTCTTAGCAGTTCTACTGAATATCATTGTGCTTCTCAAAGACTTATCAGAGCGGATGGATTTGAACACTTTTGTGGATGCCTTAAAACCTTATGCTTCTAAAAATAAAGTTGACTCAAGAAGATACCTCTACTAAATTTTATTATTCATTTGAAAATCAAGTTTTTCAAATAATGTATCAAATACCTTTATGAGTTTTAATTTTTCCGACCCAAATTATGAATAGTGGCAGTTCCAAAGATTAGCTTTCTAATAAAAGTTATAAAAGAATAGCAAATAATTATTGTATTGTATAAATATCTATTGCATTGTTCACTACAAAAAAAATACAAACAAACAATATGTCTAAAACTATATTTGACTTACTGATGTCATATAACCTGTAATATAACGAAATATTATATTACGTTTTCTAATATTATGTAATATATCATGTTATATTACGTTATATAACATTATGTAATATATTATAATAATGTATAATACATGTTTATACAACATAGTATTGCATTATAACATAAAATATTATATAATATAAGCTCTGGTAGAACTAATTGCAAGGCTATACCAGTGACTGCTCCAGTTATTAGTTGTTGCTCTTGACGGAAATCTTGCAGTTGCAGTTGAGCGACATTTTCATTACTACCGGCGCTGTTGCTATATCATGGTCACTTTTAATGATTGATTTAAAAGTATCAATGAAGTGTACCTCAAGAATTAACCGATGAAGAATGAGATATGAAAGTATTCTAAACAACACTTTTGGTATGTCATATAGACCAGTGCAAGCCTGATTTAGAGACAGAGCTATAATAGATCATCTATTATAGGTACTGAGGGATATTGTCACCTTCCGCCTTTAATCCTTTTCAAATCAAACATTTTACAAAATAAGTGATTGCCAAGTCTGCACACGCATGTCACAAGTACAGGAGTTGTGTTACCTGTGTACAAGAGTTATAAATAGATATTAATTTTATGGACACTGGTCGATGCCGTTTAAAATAAAAAAATAGTAAAGTAAGTTATGTGTATATTGAAAAGAAAAAGCTCTTTTTGCATGACGCTGTTTAATTGTGTTGTTTTATTAGTGTAGAGGACAGGAGTTGTCTTATCAGTACAGCGTATGGGAGTTGTACAGGTTCACCTAGATAAATAGACATTTTATAGACCTCAAATCATAAGTGCTGTACAGCAGCTGTTAGTTATTTATGTCTAAGTATTAGCTGAAAGGGCAGCATTCTAAAACTGTTGTTGGCTGTTAGCCTCATACAGCTGTTACACTCGTATTATGATATTTCACTTAAGTCAGGCTTCTTGATAACGGATAAACAAACATTGTGCCGACTTATCATGAAATGATAAATATATTTGTGTTAGCCAAAACTTTACTTTGTTAGTTTATGGTTCCAAAGTTACAAGGGATGGTGATAGGAGAAGCAACAGTATGTTTACTATAGAAACAAATTTAGAACCAGAAAAAGAATTTGAAGGTTGAGATACGACGAGTTTCATCGGCAGAAATAAGGAAAGCTTTTGGTTGAAAACTTTGTTAGATTTATTACGCGAAACACCCAGGGAAATTCTCACACCTTTCTCCCTAAACGTAGTCAAACTGCCACTTTGCAAATTTATGTTATTTTACTTTTGTATCTAAAAACCATAGTCAAGGTTTGAGCCGCTAACTTTTGACGACACTTTGATGACCTTGACTAATGACTGCAACCTAATAAATAGGTCAACTCTTTCCACACTATTCTTTGATTACTGTAAGACAATGCTCACACAGCAGATTAACCAAACCTTCCACAGCATCAGGAGAGTTGCAAGGAGAGGTCACAGGGTCAGCGTTGAACTTAGAAAATCAACTTTGTTCAGCTATTTTCTTTCTGACTATTTTTCTTACAAGATAAACTTAGATTTACTCAATAATTTAGGAAGAGGTAAAACAAATATTGTATTTGTTAACAATGTGCTGTTCAATATAATGTGAGCTTCAGTTGCCCCTGTCCAACCAAACGCAAGCTTCAAGTTCCATCTGTCCAATTAGATGCGTGCTTCAGTTGCTTCTGTCCAATCAAACATGAATTTCAGTTGTGCCCATTCAATCAGATTTGACCTTTGGTTGCACTTTCCCAATCAAATACTAGTTTAAGTGGCACCTCCTAATCAGAACTTAAAAACTTTGAATTGGTTTTCGGGTGACTACGACTTGAAGAACCTGGGCTACAAAACATGAAGAAAACTTAATGGAGCAAACATTGTTATTAACGCAGTCGAAGTACAAAAGAGTTGAAATAATATTCTTCTACTTTGAACTAACCAGGTCGGTGAATATTGTTTGGTGAATCTAATCAATAATGGAGAATGTTTGTTTGATGGGAACTTTTCATTGCTAAGTTTCATATCTTTGAAAGTTTACTCTCTGCATGAAAGGTGTCAAAATCCCAATAATTGCTTATGGTTCCACTTGTGCGTGAAATCAACGTGTCAGAGCTAAAGCTGCCCTACAAACACACAAGTTGAAATGTTGTCTATGAAAATACTTTCTACATAGAGTTATGAATCAAATACACAATAACTCTATGGTAAATGAGAACTCAACTATTTTCCAACCCCCCTCGCACTAACTAAATAAAGGATTTTCATTATAAAGGATTTAGAGACCAGCACCTGACAGAAGACTAATTAATAACTCCAAGCAACAGACTGGCGTTGACCTCCGCTGCTTGGCATCAAGCCGTGTTTAATACAAAGATACAATAGCTGGCTTGGGTTCGACGCACTTTTGAGTTTTGAGTCTTAGCTCTAGTGAATTTATACTGCAGGATATTACTGCTCGTATTAATTTGTCTAGTTCAATGATCTCTAATCGTCTTGTATAATACAATGTCTGTAGAGATCAATGTCTCATAGAAAGTCTTTATCTCCATCCTGTCAGTGTTCTGGTGTTATGGTCGGGATGCTAACCAAGAGTTTATGAGTTTTTTTAAGCACTTTGTGATCTGATTGGTTAGTAATTTCAGGTATTCTCATTGGGAATATTGTATAACTTAGTGAAGTTCGATTTTAGAAAGCAGTGTGCTGTTTTTTATAACATTTAATTTGTTATTCGATTAGTTTTACAGACTAAAAGGAGAGGCTTGATCAGTGTGGATGTTTGTTTGCCTGTTTAAAGTAGTCCTGCTCCTAATCAATGAGATAAAAAATGATCAATGAAATGCAAAAGGAAACATATCCTTAGGCCCTAAAATGAAACCACCATGGCAGGACGTTCTTGGGACAGAAATGGTCAGAGAGTAGAAGATCTCTGGTTGCCGAATATTTTTTGTTGATAGATAAATATCTATGGCTGATAGCTGGTAGCACTAGCAATGATGTTGATACGGCAGCCTTTTGTCATTGTTAGCACTTATCGGACGGACATCTCTAAAAATAAAATTTCTAGTTTATTTTATAATAGCAATGCTTTATTAACATTATAATTACCCAAGTATCTCCAATTCTTTTACTTTGTTTCATTTAAAATAATTTGGTAATTGATTAAGTAAAACTAGTTGTTAAGATTAAAAAAAGTTGATAAGATAATATATATTTTAATGCATTTATATAAGGTAAGCATATAAATCTTTTGCTATAAAAGAAAGTGGCAATTACTAGCTCTCCACACAAATTAGTCTCATATATATATGTATACACATCTACTGACATTGAAATTATTATTGACATTAGAAAAATTTAACATTAGTTAAATTTCCTGCTGCTAAGCATTCCATAAATATACTGCAGGTGCAAAGTATCTGCATGACTGCCCAGCAGAGAAATACCTGCCTATATACCTAATAGTTCTGGGAGTTTTCTCTATGGTTTCTGGAGGCTCAGGAGGTCCCAAAGCTGTCAAGTCTGCTAGAGGTTGGTTCCAAGACAGAGATTGGTTCACCAACTAGCTTTAATAGGTGTTATTAATATTACTATTTAATTTGAAGATGAATGACATCAAGATTCTCAGCTTCTATAGATATACTCAGCATACTTTGATCTTTCTATAGACATACTTCCGCATACTTTGGTCTCTCCGTATATAAACTCAGCGTATCTTGGTTTTTTCGTAGATAGACTCAGCTTTCGTATTCTCTTTCAGATGGTGAAGATGACGGAGCAAGCAAGACATGTGGATTCATCTGTAACTCTATTCTTCTACTCTTTCTCTTCGCCTGGTTTATCTGTGGTAGGATTTCCACCTTTGACCTCTCAAAATGGTGGTGTGCTTATTGTGTTAATATGGCGGCAAAAACTGGCTGATAAGCTGTGGTGTCAAGTTGTGTGTCAAGTGTCAAGTGTCAAGTGTCAAGTTGTGTGTCAAGTGTCAAGTGTGGTGTCAAGTTGTGTGTCAAGTGTCAAGTGTCAAGTGTGGTGTCAAGTGTCAAGTGTGGTGTCAAGTTTACGTGATGATTCATGTTGAGTTGAACATTTTGGATTTTAAAATAAGAACCAATAAGACAAAAAGGTTACTCAATTTTCAACCATTCATAAGTGACTTTAAGTTCAACAAAATTTGACCTTGACCCAGCATAAGAGGCAGTTAACCAGTATGTTTAAGAAATTATTTAACTGTTCAAAAATATTGACTTCAACATAACTAACCCTGAGTTGAATGAAGTTGAATGAATTAAACTTTGAGTTGAATTGAAGTTTAAATAATGTTTTATTCTAGTTTTTATTGAACTGTTTGACCTGTGAATTGAACATATTGATTTGCCAGAACTCTCAAGCTAATATTTGTGTGGTCAAACTATTTAACAGTAAAAGGCACTTGAAGCGCTTAAAACAGCTTATAAACAGTGGCAGGTAATGTAGTTGCCTGCCATTAGCCTGGCACATTGCCAATGACTAATTTGAATAAGCTAGTGGTTGCGTTGCTAAACTTAACAAAGAGAGCCGTGAGAGCAAGCTTGTGATACATTGCGTGATGCAGAGTGCTATGCGTAATTTAACCCAAAGTAGCTTAATTGGTTAGGTTATTGCCTGGTGAACGGAGGTTCTGAGATCACATCTTCTGTGATACGGATTTGTCCTTGATAGATACCAATCGTTATAGTTGGACATACCGGCATTGAAATTTATATATATATAGATTATTTCTAGAGTCTATATTTATATATCTCTTTGTGCGTAATGTTTTTGTTATAATTTTAAAGTTGTAAAATTGATTGGACCATTATTTCTTGAGATATTACTAAAATAGCAAGAGTACTTCTTACCAACCGAGAAATTAAAAATGGCTGATAACAGAATGTTAGTTTTTAATGAGAAGCCGATTGAACTTTTTAGTAAAGAAGAATCAAAAACAGACAAGCAAAAATCCTTTTATCAGCAACAAGAACTTTACACTAAAACTATGTCTGTTCATAATAAATATACAGACTCTATCAGACTCAGTATACTTTAATCATTATGTCTCTTCAGTTAACTCTAAAATATCACTTCTATGAAAGAAAGTGAAAAAGCTATTCATCGTATTTGTTTTTGTTTTTCTTTCATTGAGTTCTACAAGCTCGGAGCTTCAAAATGATATTCAGTTAAAAAACATTGTGGTCTAGGATCAGGGTATCGTATATACTTTCACAGTTGATGTAAAGTTGTTAATATTGTTTAAGATTGAGGACTAGATTAAGATTAAGATTAACCTTGTGTATACAAGGTTAGGCTTCAATGTGTTCATGAACATATAATTATATATCTGATCTTCGTATAACTGCAAAACATCATGTGCAACAGTGAGCAACACTATTCCCAAAAAATTGCCTTTGTCAAATTTATTGCAAACATTTGCAGTATATACTCACTTTCAATTTGTTGATCTAAAGGGAAGCGTTATATACCAACAACTCAAACGGGCTTTAGCCTTTTTATGAATGAAAACATTTATGGAGCTTTATTGCTTTCTTGACAATCGTAATTTACTTTTTTGTGAAAAAATGACTTAACACTTTTCCAGGAAACGTTTGGGTCTTTCGGATGAATGAGTGTGAAGGAAAACCGCAGGCCGATTGTTTTACCAAGGACATGGCTTTCAAGAACTCGACGAGCTACTGTGAAGCTCTCGTCTATGATTTTGTGTTCTATAGCACAATAGTCAACTGGGCCCTTGTTGGGCTCACATTTGTCATTGGTGCTATCTCCGCTTGCGTAATCTGCTGTAAATAGACTGATATGCCAAAAAGAGTGACCCTTTGTTGAGAAAAGTATAGATGGATTATCTTGTTTATTGCTACAATGTGCAAAATAGATGATAAATTTATTTATTTTTAGTTTGGCTTTTTTTAAAGTATATTTTGGTTCTAAATGTCTGTTGTGTAATTCTATTTATTATTGACTTGGAAATAAACTAGATGTAGTTTTGGAAGTGGACTTCCATACTGATCAGAGGTGTCAATGTTTAGTGTTTGTCATTTCTCAACTGTTGGTGCACAAAACTTGACTGTTCATGAATGTCTTGTAAAAGATGGTTGAATAAATGACATTTGATATTAAAGTTTTACTGGGAATATCTAACTCTTTCTCAAAGTAAAAGATAACTCCTATCTTTCAGAATAAGTAAATCTAGACCTTAAGAGATTGTTTACTAGGAGGGACGAAAATATGAAAAGAATTTGAGTAGATATGTATATTTGTACATGCCTCCTGTCTATCATGCCTCCTGTTTATCATGCCTCCTGTTTATCATGCCCCCTGTCTATCATGCCTCCTGTTTATCATGCCCCCTGTCTATCTTGCCCCGTTTATCATGCCTCTTGTATATTGTACCCCCTGTTTATCACGCCACTCTGTTTATCAGGCCTCCTGTCTATCACATCCCATGTCTATCATGCCCCTGTCTATCATGCCTCCTGTATAACACGCCTCCTGTTTATCACACCCTGTTTATCTCGCCCCTGTCTATCATGTCCCTGTCTATCATGCTCCCTGACTATCACGCCTCCTGTATATCATGCCTCTTATTTATCACGCAACCTGTCTATCATGTGCCCTGTCTATTATGCCCTTTGTCTATCACATCTCCTGTCTATCACACCTGATCTATCACGCCCCCTTTTTATTGCGCCCCTTATTTATCACGTCACCTGTCTATCGTGGTACTGTCTATCATGCCCCCTTTTCTATCATGCCCCCTGTATAATCATGAGACCACCATTGCCCAGTGAAAGCAGTCAGGGTTATAAACAACAACAATGTATAGTTGCATGTATTATAGTTGCATAACAAAAAGGGATAAGGTTAAAGAAAACATAGTTCACAGCGTAGAATTTGTGGCGGCGCTGTCCATTGAATATCTGTATTTTGCAACGATCGCCGACAAATATGTATCGGAGGTTGTTGACCGCCATCAGACATATGTGGCTAAACAAAAGTGGCCCAAGTGGCAATACATAGTCCATAATCATGGCGGCGCAGAATCAATTAATCTCAACTAGGTAAATTTAAACGCAGATCTATCACACTACAAATGGTGGTAAAAGTAGACCGTGAAAGTATGCGAAAGAATTCACCCAACACATCAATGCCCGTAAGCTAAACAGCAATGAACACACTGAGCAGCATCATCATGTCACAGGTGTATTGTACAGATGTCTGTGCAATGTGTATAGCGTCAATAAACCAAAATACCAGTGGAAGCTCTGGAGAAGGTCAATGAGAATGACTGTGCCAAGCTCCTTTGGAATTTTTCACATCCAGACTAACAAACAGGTCTTGGTCTCGGCAAACCGGCCAGTTAGTGATGGATAAGAAAACAAAAGGGCTATTATAACATATATCGCAGTGTCCCATAGCGACAGCATATCCTGCAATGAACAGAGACAAGTGGAGAAATATCTCCCACTCAGAGAGAAGATTGAAAAGTGCTGGCATGTAAAAGCAACTGTAATCCTAGTTGTCATTGAAGCACTGATACCTGCGCATCAAATGAGGCTTGCCCAAATAACAATCGACAGTGAGTTGCTGTAAGGAGCGTTATTGAGAAAGGCTAAGACCTTGAGCCGAGTGCTCAAACCCCCATGTCTTTTGAAGGAAACTCGAGATTGTGTAGACGCCACAACACATCTGAGTTAACTGGGATGAGGTGACAATTTTTTAAAAACTTAATTGTCATATGCCAATAAATTCTCATACAAATGTAAACAGCAACACCAATCAGTGTGAAACTTTGTGGAACTTAACTGGTTGGATGCTCACCCATTTCTTTAGACACTGGTTTTTCTCAGAAGGATTATTACTAATTTAATTTATATTTTCAATTATTTTATTAATAGGTAAATATTCACTAACTTTAGTTTCAAAACTACCCACCAATTTTGAAACTTGCCTATAATTGACCTTGGGTGAGCGGAACCGAGTGGATAACTCCAAATCTTCTACACACAATGCAAGCTACTCAACTGGTTATCTATTTACAAAACTGTTCATTTGTTCTCTGGTAGGAGTGGGTCTCATTTATTGTACAGCACAATTATCATACAGCAAGCGATCAGATGAAAATGAAATTTCATTCGGTGATAACAGACATGTCACCAAGGGTCTGACATAGCTGTTAACTGAGAGTAAGTAGAGTGAGGTCCTTATTAGACATGAAAAGGCTCAACATTTTTACAAACAGGACACTGGCTGAGTCAAGGGAAATCATGAATTAAAGTACTGACATAGCATGTGAGGCACATAGTGGGACGATCATTGACCAGCCCTTTTTTCAACCAAAGCTTGAAAGGAAGAAAGACAACCGACCAACAAGTTGCCCAGCGAGACTGAAAGACTAGCGGCTTGAGCCAATCGGACCGGGAGACCAACAGTTCCACACAACCATATAGAGAGACTAACAGTTCAGCCTAGCCAAGCCGAAAGGATGACAGCCCAGCTAAGCTGAAGACAAATAACAGGAGACCAACAGTTCCACACAACCATATCAAGAGACTAACAGCTCAGCCTAGCCAGGCCGAAAGGAAGACAGCCCAGCTAAGCTGAAGACAAATAACAGGAGACCAACAGTTCCACACAACCATATCGAGAGACTAACAGCTCAGCCTAGCCAGGCCGAAAGGAAGACAGCCCAGCTAAGCTGAAGACAAATAACAGCCAAAAACAGCAAGTTGGTGGCTAGAAAAGGACCAGCTGATCTCTGAGCCGGGGGACAAATCCCTTCTTGAATAAAAGGACTTGCAGGTGCAAAACCAACTCCCCCATCACAGGAGCTTCGTTGCGACTGTTGCTTACATTGTAAACACTTTGCTATACCGCTCTTATTACTATTATTATTCACTAACTCAGTGTTTGTCTTGTAAATATGTTTGTCGCAAATCCTTTTCAATAAAACTATTAACATCGGAGCACCGTAAAAAGCCGAACTGAATCTCCTTCAATAACCCCTGTCTTCTTTAGCTATCACCACCTTAATAAATTCTTACTACAATGTGTGCTTGGGTTATGATGTTATGTAATACAATTCTTTTGCCCAACTATGTAGAACATGATGATTTTTTGTTCTCGCAATACAAATTATTTTTTGCCATAATTATTGTAAAGGTTTTGTGCGACCTTCACTTTCCTCCACTGGTACAAAACTCGGTGCATGAGTTTATACATGTATTTTCTGCTTAGTTCATAAGTTGTACAAGAATGTTCAAGTAACAGGCAATGAACAGGCCAAGAACAAATCTGCTCTCTACTGCGAATGTTTGTGCTTATATAGCTGGTAGGCCCCGCCTCTGTTCTACTTGGCTGGACCAGGTTCGGCACGACCCGGCTCGGCTCAAACTCGGCTTGGCTTTGGGCTGACTCAGCTAAATGCAGGTGGATGCCATCCACCACAATATGATATCAACAAGAATTTTGAATGAAATTCTTGTTGATATCATATTGTGGTGGATCAAATTTTTGTCGATATTGAATTTCTTTCAAAATTCAATATCGACAGTCAGTGTACTGATTATGTCGGATTGACAATTACGCAGATGTGCTATACGCCAAAACCCGTCTAACAACAAATGAAAGAGATACAGAGCTCGATCTCGCTCAGTTCAGCGTTACTCATTATAAGTTATAGCAAAAACAAAACTGGAATCAGATAAGTGATAAAACTTTAGATTACCACAAATTTGAAGTTTAGTTTAGTAAGTTAAATTAAAGGTTTATGTTATACTTCTACCTCAAAGGTTTTTGTTCAAAGATAAAAGCTCTCTACGGTACACACTGCACATAGTACATTGTAATGTTACATTTTATTGCAGATCATAACCACTAAATACACTAAAGTCACTGTAGGTAACTCTATTTACTAGCATTAAAATATTATTTTGTTTCCAATTTTTATATGTACAGTAAATTTTACATATGTATACAATAACATTTTGAAGATTTTTAGCCGTAATGTTTGCATTATATAATCAATACGGATTTTTCTACCTCTCTATACAAAGTTTTTGCCTAACGACGCCAACACTAAAACGAATGAAAATCGTATGGCAAGGCTTCACTGTACTTTAAAGGCTCCACTGTATTTGATCGCAACTTTGCTTGACAAAATGATGAGATTTGAATGACAAAAATATCAACAAAAACAAAAGATTTGCTTAATAAGGCTGAATCCTTAACCAGCTGTTAAACTCGTTGCGCAAAACACATTGTTGCATTCCTTTTATTTTGGTCTCACAATGCGCTTTTGAAAGATAGAAAAAACCTTGAAGGTTTTTAGTTTGCATTTTCACTGCAGCTGGCATGCAATGAATCATTAGTTTTTTTATTAGTTTTTTGTAAAGCAAAGAAATGGAGCAAAGTTGGGACATACGCACTATTATCTGTGGGTACCTCACAAACAGGTAATTTTAAAGCACACACAAGTTCATGCTGCCTTCAATTAATGCTGTAGACGATGCAGCTTCCAAGTTGAGTGTGAAGTTATTAATATATTTGATTTATATTATAGATGTAAACCAACAGACATAGACATAACAGACATAGACACAACATAGACATAACATAGACATAACATAGACATAACATAGACATAACATAGACATAGTCATAACATAGACCTAGCCTAGACATAACATAGACATAGCATAGACATAACATAGACATAACATAGACATAACATAGACATAACATAGACATAACATAGACATAACATAGATATAGTCATGACATAGACATAACATAGACATAACATAGACATAACATAGACATAACATAGACATAGTCATAACATAGACATAACATAGACATAACATAGACATAGTCATGACATAGACATAACATAGACATAACATAGACGTAACATAGACATAACATAGACATAACATAGACATAGTCATGACATAGACATAACATAGACATAGATATAACATAAACATAACATAGACATTGCCCTATGAGAGCAAAACTATTAAGAAACTATTTTACAACAATTCAAGATAGTTTAATTGAGTTCATTTGTAAAGATTAGTAGCTTCAGCAATTTCCTTGTACCGTCATTCTCAAAGTTAGTTTTAGCAATGAATCTACCTGTAAAAATCATTGTGGAAGTCACTTTTAGCAGTGATTAGTTTTTAGAGATCAATCGAAAAGTCAGTTTTAGCAATGATTGTATCTGTAGAGGTGTTTGTGAGAGTCAGTTTTAGCAGTGATTAGATTATAGAAGTAATTGTGGAAGTCAGTTTTAGCAATGATTATGTCTGTAGACTACCATAGACTAGTACGTATTGCGTTTAGCAAAAACCTGTTGTTTTTAACCTATTTCAGTTGCAATTAAAAATTTGTTCAGCTTTAGAGGAAAAGCATTTATATAACCTGCAGATGTATAGTTGCTAGAGAGCACATGCATTGTACATATGCATATATTGTATATATGCATTGTACATTGCTCATATGTCAAAGAAGGGCTAGATTGTTGACATCTGTACCAAAAGTTATCCGTGTTTATATGATGTCAGTAGTATATAGAGAGCAGATCTACACACAAAAGTGACGGATCCAGCGGGGGGATAGAAAAAGGGGGTTGTGAATTAAATTGGCTAGGGGTGTAGATTGAATCGTGTGGAGTTGAATGAGATGTTGGGGTTTGGGGGGAAATTGTGGTGTAGAGTAGGGGGTTGAATTCGAGGGGTTACGGATCCGCTCCTGGCGTAATCGGCGGATTATCTGTGGATGAGTCATCGGATTAGCGGGGGATGAGTCATCCGATTGAACGCGGATTATCGCGGGATTAGTCGGGGGAATCGTCGCGGATTAGTCGGGCGAATCGTCGCCGATTATCGGTGGAATAGTGGGGGTGAATATCTGGGACATCGAGGGCTGGATGGTTTTCCGGAGTGGATCTCGCGGATTATCGAGGAGAGCGAGAGATTACCTAGCGGATGAGTGAGGGGGTTAATATCTGGGACACCGAGGGGTTGATTTTCCGGAGATTGTTATATATTTGAAACATGGAATATATATGAGAAAGTGTTTATGTGCAAAGTGGAGAATGTTATATATTTGAGAACGTTGAATATATATGAGAAAGTGTTTATGTACAAAGTTATTTTTTTTTTTGAAGATTTGATGTTTTTGTAATGTTGAAGCTCTTGAATGGTTAAGAATTTTAAGGATTTTTATTTTCGGTTTTTTATATATGTTGAATGAAAGATCAGTTTTATTACAAAATTATTCACTTTAAAAGATATATTTATATGTATTATTCATTATTTCCATCATCATTTCGTTTCAATAAAAATAAAATAGTTTATGTTTAACTTGAAATATATGAAATGTACAAGTAGATAAGTCACAATAAAGATAATATAGTATAAATGAAACATTGAATATATATAAGAAAATGTTCATGTACATTCTTTAAAACGAAGTGTACAAGTAGATAAGTCAGAATAAAGATAATATAGTATAAATGAAACATTGAATATATATAAGAAAATGTTCATGTACATTCTTTAAAACGAAGTTTGTATCGAGTTGTTCATCAATCACTCATCGTCATCGGAAATAAGTGAGATAGAAGGATCCTTTTTGCATTGTACCGAACTCTCGTAAAATCTGCTTGCTTCTTCATGTCCCATGACTACTACATCGTAGTATTCGCGAGTATTGTGAGATGTCACTAGCCCCTTGTATATAATGATACCCGGACAATTTTCTTTCAACGAAAGGGCACATCTCGAAGGCATCGTTAAAGTTCCTTGAACTTCCTCTCCATCAACTTTGGTTGAAAATGCTACAGTTGGTACCACATCCACATTGCCTTCACCATCTTTGTATTCACTTGCTCCAACATTGTGATAGTGGAAAATAGATGGTGCTTTGAACTCCTTGAGATGACGAATCTCGAAATGTTGTATAAGTTTTTCAAGTTTCTTCGATCTCAGATTGGCTAGAGTACGTTTCATGTCTGAGGGAGTTGAGGTTCCTTCTGTTACTCTTCTTAAGTCATGGTAACTTCCCTGTCCATTAGCCTTAGGTTTTAATCCAAGATATACCATAATACTTGGATAAGACAGCGATCCATCCAGAAATCGTTTTGGAGCAAATACAGCAGTAGATTTACTAATCCCATTTTCCACATAGTTGAAGTGAATGATACAGCACGCTCCATGGATCGAATGAGCTTCTTCCGTTTTTGTCACCTCCATAATCAATCCTATTGAAAGATCTGACATTCTCTGCAGTGATTTTGCTTCCATTAAAGTAGCCTTACTTAATGTTCTTAACTTGTCTGCCACATCTTTTACCCTTTGCTCCAAATTCGTTTCGATTTGGTTGGATTTCTTCTTCTTCGTTGAAGGAGTCGTGTTAGAAAGATTTATAGGTGAAATTCTCTTTTTCGTCATCTTCACTGAACTATTCGATCCAGGTTTTATCACTCCAGATTGAGTATTATCCTCCATAGTTGTGTAGTGTGTTAATTCTCTGAGTTTGAATGAAGAACTGATATCGTTTTAGTAAAATTCTGCTGGTTATATACAATTCTCCTCATCAAATGATTAATGAGTTTTGATAAATTTAGTTGCATCATCCATAATATCAGAAGACTTTTCGCGAAATTGAAAATCGCGAGATTCAATTTCGCGAAAGTTGACTATATAATATATATAACGTGTAATTTCGCGAAATTCAATTTTGCGATAATATCGCGATATCGCGATATATATCGCGATAATATATCGCAATAATATCGCGATATATCGCGATAATTATTTCGCGAAATCCAATTTCGCGAAATAATTATCGCGATATATCGCGATATTATTGCGATATATTATCGCGATAGATATATCGCGATATCGCGATATTATCGCGAAATTCAATTTCGCGAAAGTTGACTATATAATATATAATGTGTAATTTCGCGAAATCCAATTTCGCGAAATTCACTTTCGCGAAATCCAATTTCGCGAAAGTTGAGTGAGACAAGTTGGATTAGAAGTGATTTATAGCTTTTGTGCAGGTTCCACCTCCTTGAACTTGACTAGTATAAATACAGCCAAGTTTGATGGACTCACCATTATCGAGAGTTTTTTTCGAACTATTTCTATACCTAACTGGATTATATATCTCACAAAAGTTTGGATTAATTCTACAATTTGGATATCTACGTATAATTTTCTCTCAGAACTTTGGATTATATTTCTCCGAACTAACTGGATTATATATCTCACAAAAGTTTGGATTAATTCTACAATTTGGATATCTACGTATAATCTTCTCTCAGAACTTTGGATTATATTTCTCCGAACTAACTGGATTATATATCGCACAAAAGTTTGGATTAATTCTACAATTTGGATATCTATGTATAATCTTCTCTCAGAATTTTGGATTATCTCTGTTTCACTGGATTATATTTCTCCGAACTAACTGGATTATATATCTCACAAAAGTTTGGATTAATTCTACAATTTGGATATCTATGTATAATCTTCTCTCAGAACTTTGGATTATCTCTGTTTCACTGGATTATATATCTCCGAAATTTGAATACATCAAGGAAATGTATCCGGCATCTTCCCATTCAGAAGGAGACTGGAGCAAATCTGATGAGGTGAGTTGATTTACAATAATTGGTGGAAAAAATTTTTAATGAATGAATAAATGTAGAGAGAATAGTAAAATGAGATTTTTAATTCTTGGCAGCTGGAAATCTTCCTCAAAGATGTTCAAGCTTTCACGAGAGCATAATTTAATTTCATCGGAAAATTCTGCTCCTTCCACTTCAATTGATAATAGAGAAAGAAGCAGAAGTAGGGAAAGAAGTGTATCATCCGTTTCAGCTAATAAATATATCTGCTTAGAATGTTCGACTTCATTTAACAAAAAATCAAACCTCAAAAGACATGTTAAACACATTCATCTCCAATCGAATGAAAGTTCAGAATCGTTTACAACATCAACTAATGATTCTTCGGAACAATATCACGAATATGATGATGATGACGCCTCGATTATTATACAAGTTTCCAATCCCCCTTTCATTTTCGAAAAAGTAAAGATTGTTTCTCATCATTCTTCATTTCGTTCTGCTTCAACTCAAATTGGAAGAGGAGATCTTAGTCGATCTAAGATAACAGTAACTCCTATTACTCGAAATCTTGCTGATGATGATTCCGATGAATCAGATGTATCAGAAGAAGAAAATACAAATGAAATCGAAGAAAATAGATATTTATCTGATCAACCTACAAATCAAATCGAAAGAAACGAAAATGAAGTGGACGCTGATGATGACAATTTAGTTGGTATTAATGATAGAGTCGAGCCCATCGTTCCTATCGAAAATGAAAGAGAACAAGATAATCAGGATATCATTCCTGTTAATGATGATGAGGAATGGGATGAGTTAATAAGAAGATATTGGAATGCTATGAAAACAAAAAGACGACGAGGAAGAGTTGTTGAAACGTTAAACGTAAATTTATGGAATGGAAATATTCCTCAAGCAGAACTTCCAACTCCAAACCATTCGGAAAGAATATGGAACGAGATGTTGACAACTTGGAATGGGTTACAAACAAGAGCTAAGTTAAATTGTAGTGTGGGATGCATTCTTGAACATAAAACTTCAGGAGAATTAAGATATTTTCATGCTTCATCGAATAATGCTACAATTTTCAAAAAAGCAAAACTGATTACAACAAGACAGGAACTACAGAATTTCTTTGAAGAATTGACAAGACAAGATCTTGCTGCTATAGCGATTCGAGAACGCCCGAATACAGCTTGGAAATTGAATGTAATTACCAATATTTCATTCTATTTCTATAAATTGATTGGAATGGGGCAAATAGGAATGGCTTCAGATCTTCCGACTCACATTCTTAACAATCGACATGTAATCACTATGCATAACATTCCTCGTAGCTGCACTCCTTACACAGACAATCTCTGTTTCTTCAGATGTTTAGCATTGAAGGTAATGTGTAAGTGTTCAAACCGATGTAGTTGCACCAGACAAAGACCAAAACAGCAACTTGTGAAGGTGCTATTTCAAAAGTACTCGAATCACATTTCTTCTTCCTCATCCAACAAAGTTCTGATGAATAATTTTCCTGGAATTGAGTTAGGAGACTTAATTTCTCTTGAGAAATGTTTTGACCTCCGTATAACCGTATTTTCTCTGAATGCTGATGAAACCTCAACAGTCATCTGGACATCGTCCCAAAAAGAGGGAAAGGAACTCTTCCTCGATTTGCAGAACTCTCATTTCAGTTTCATCAAGGATGTTAATGCTTATACTAAAGGGTTTAGTTGTCCTTCCTGTGAAGTGAGCTTTACAAAAAGAGGAAATTTCAATAGACATAAATGTAGTCAAGAAGTAGTAACAAACTTCATCTTCGAAGGAGGAAAGTTTAAGGCAACACCTACAATTTTCGAACAACTGAAACGAGAGATAGGAATATCCGTGGCTGAGGAAGATACTTATTATCCCTTTTTAATCACCTATGATATCGAGTGTTATCTTCCAAAATCCGACCTTCCACCAAATTCCAATTCGGTTACATTCACATCGAGACACGAATTGATGAGTATATCAGTTTGTTCAAATGTACCCGGATTTAAGGATCCAAAGTGTTTTGTAAGTGAGGGAGATACTGATTCTTGTATATCTTCTTTTGTTCAGTATATTTCCCAAATTGCTGATGAAGCCCGGGATATCCTTGAAAAAAAACTTTACTACATTAGACAGTTGATGAAGGCAAAAGCTGAAAAGCAAGGAAAAGTTGAAGGAAGATTTAAATCCTGCAAATTTTCCAATCCTCGAGTATACCATTCAAGAGAGGAATTTTGTCATTTATTTAATCGTTTCGACAAATTCATCTCATGTATTCCGATTCTAGGATTTAATTCACAAAACTACGACCTGAATGTGATGAAAGGACCTCTACTTCGATGTCTTCAAGACACAGAAGACGAAGATTTTGATTTTGTAGTGAAAAGAACAAACAAGATGAGCTGTATTCAATCAAGAAGATTCAAATTCTTGGATATTTCCAACTTCATTGCTCCAGGATTTTCCTATGCAAAGTATCTCAAAGCTTTCAAATGCTCTCAACAAAAAGGATTCTATCCTTATGAATATATGGATGATCTTGAGAAGTTGAAACAACCGTTTCTACCAGCTAAAGAATGCTTTTACAGTTCTTTGAGAGATGAACATATTTCGGATGCTGATTATGAAATCTGTTTAAACATTTGGAAACAAGAGAAGATGAAAACGTTAAAAGATTTTCTAGTATGGTACAACAATCTCGATGTAGTACCATTTGTTGAAGCTGTAGAAAAACAAAAAGAAGTTTACAGAACCATGGGAATCGATATGTTGAAAGATGCCATTTCACTTCCTGGATTGGCAGTAAAATGGATGTTGAAACTTTCAGATTCGCCTCCTCATCCTATGAGTTCTCATCATCAGACAATCTCATCACATCATTTCAAAGCTTGTCAACCTGTCTGTCTGATCAAGGAAAGTGATAAAGATATTTACTTTACTATCAAGGACAATATCGTAGGTGGACCTAGCATTGTTTTTCACAGACTTCATGAGTCGAAGAAAACACTGATTCGAGAAAGAAAGTTTGGAAAGGAATCCAAACTTTGTGAACTTATTCTAGGAGTTGATGCAAATGCATTATATTTGTGGAGTATGATGCAAGAAATGCCTACTGGAAACCCTAGAATAAGACGATTCGAAAATGGATTTGCATACACTCATTCTCGAAAAAATAGCATGGCTGCTCATGGATGGTTACAATTTTTGACTTGGAAGGACAATATTCAAATCTTACATGAAAACAACGATAAAGAATTTAGAATTGGACAACATAATCTTCCTGTTGATGGATATTGTGAAGAATCGAATACAGTGTTTCAATTTCATGGATGTTTCTGGCATGGACATAACTGTAACAAGACCAAAGGAATAAGTATACATCCATATAAGAATCGACCCATGAGTGAAGTTCTGGAGGAAACGATAAAGAAGGAAGAATATGTTAAAGAACTTGGATATCGTTTAGTAAGAATCTGGGAGTGTGAATGGAACAAGATGATTGAGGATAACACCGAGATTAAGAACTTTATTAGTATCTTCAACGAAGAGTTTTATCCTTCCAATTCCTTTGCCACCGAGGATGAGATTATTCAGCAGATTATAAAAGGGGAGATATATGGATTCATTGAATGCGATATATCTGTTCCTGAAAACTTATACGAAAAGTTTTCAGAAATGAGCCCCGTTTTCAAGAATACATCTTTGAATAGAAATCATCTTAGTGAAAGTATGAAAGAATTTGCTGAAAAGGAAGGAATGCTACCTCAAGAACAACGAACTTTGGTGGGGAGTATGTTTGGAGAAAAAATTTTACTACTCACCACTTTAGCAAAATGGTATCTTAATCATGGATTGATTATAACCAAAATATATCAAGTCATAGAATACACCCCTAGAAGAGTTTTCCAGTCATTTGGAGAATCTGTCTCAAATGCTAGAAGAGCTGGTGACAAAGATCCTGACCAAGAGTTGATAGCCACAACCAATAAACTCATTGGAAATTCATCGTACGGGAAAACAATCACTGAGAAATTAAAACATCGAAATGTCAAGTATATTCAAGGAGATTATGAAGCATCCTTGAGAATACGATCACACAGATTTGAATCTTTGGAGGAAATCGTTGATAGCTTCTATGAGTTGACTCAACACAAGCCTTCGGTTAGTAGTATATATTTATTATCTTATTGATATAATTGAATCATAATGAAAAATTTACTTGAGCTAATATATGTAAAGGAATCTAATAGGACTGTATATATTTATTCAGATGAAAATGGATATACCTGTACATATCGGATTCTCCATATTACAACTGGCTAAACTTCGGATGTTGGAGTTCTACTATGACTTCATGGATAGGTAAGTAATCTCATTTGTATCTTTTAGAAAAAATATGTATAATGGTAAACATTTGAATGATAATTTTTGAAATGGGAGTATTATAATACTAAGATAACAAGAATTAAGGATTGAAATTTTTTATTTTAGATACTTCGACAGAAAGGACTTCCAGTATGTGGCGATGGATACAGATAGTGCCTACATGGCTCTTTCAGCACCTATGGATAATATCGTTAGAAAAGAGATCGCTGATATATACTACAAAGAATATGGAAAATGGTTTCCTAGGATGTATTGCGATCGACACGCGGATGATTTCCAACTCTGTAAATCTGTTCCTACAAAGTTGTGGGAATTACAAAATTGTTGCAAAGAAGTATATCAATATGATATAAGGACTCCTGGTTTATTCAAAGTAGAATTTTCAGGACATGGAATAGTAGCCTTAAATTCTAAGACTTACTTTTGCTGGAATGATGAAACTCATTCTACAAAGCATAGCAGTAAAGGATTAAGTAAAACTACGAATAGTTTTACAAAAGACACTTTTTTAAAAGTATTACATTCAAGATCTCCTAAGGAAGGGGTAAACAAAGGTTTTGTAAAAAAAGACAATAGAGTGTTCTCATACACTCAACTTAGAACTGGATTAACATATTTTTATTCAAAAAGAAGAGTATGTAACGATGGAGTGAGCACAGAATATATTTTAGCATAATTTTTAGAAGTGAATTTGTTGTTAAGTATATATGATAGTAGAGTTTTGCTCCTCGATGTATTATTACTATAAAATTTTATTTTCTTCATTGGCTCTTCTTTTCGTATATACAATATCAATAATATATAACTAAGCTCATATAAATTCAATATACTATCCAATGTAAAATCATTTCGAATGTAGACTTTCTCATAGTAACATGACTCAAAACATTCTGATTAAAGATTTTGTTCCATTCGAGGTTGCAGAAATAATCCCAGATAACATCTTGGTTCATCTTGACAAAAATGAACAAATTCGTACTCATCTTACCGAGGAATGTTTATACTACATTCTAGGAACAGCTGCTTTTAGAAAAGTTGTGTCATTGAAAAGATTAAAGTCCAACTGTGTCTGCAGTGCGTTGGAATGCAGGGAATGTTTGGAATCAACATTATGTGTAAAAGAAATATCGATAACACCCTCAGATTTGAAGATGACCTTTGAATGGGTTGATCTTGAAGCTACCATTCGAGAAGGTAAAATTGGAAAAGAGGTTGATTTAGAATGGATTAACAGATTTATCGCGACCGATTTTAAAACGATGGAAGAAACGATTTTTGAAACCGTGTTTTGGAATAGAATTCGGCACTACATGACTCATCCTACTCAACGTGATGAAACGAAACAACTGCTCTTCAGAAGACTCATTCATATAGCACAATTTCCATTAATCGGAGAAAGCGTGGAAGAGGAAATCGAGCATGAAATTGATGATGTAATTATAGATGAAAAATCTGTTGGATGAAAATAAAAAAAAAAGATTCGGAATGATATTAAGTCTACTCCTCTAGATTTCTCCACCATTCTTCAATTTAGCTCTGTTGGTGAAGGAACCAAAAAAAAAAAAAACGAAGAAAACAGAAACAATGTCGGTTATATTTCTAGAGGAGTTTATTCCAGCTCATCTTAAGGATGGACAATTATCAAGAGTGGTTGTAAAGAAAAACACAAAAAAATTCATCAGAAGAGTTACTGAAGAAACTTTTTACTATGTTATCGGATTCTATATCTATAAACGTTTCGTAACATATTTAGAAAGTCGGTGTGGATGCTTCGAGGGAGCTCGAGGATGTCAATATTGTATTAGAATAATGCAAATACGATATGGAAATGAAGGATTGACTCGACAAGAACTTCATGAGACTTTTGCCGAACTCGATATTGGAACGTGTTTGGAATCTGCTCAAATCGGACCAAGGAGTGACAAAGTCCAACTATCATTATTATCCTCACTTGATTGGAACACACCTTCAAACATAATATTAACCGAAACAAGACTTTATCCATATTTGAGAGGAGAAGCCAATGATCAACATGCTACAAATCGTTACTTCAGTGAACTCCTACATATCAATGGGAAGAATTGATAATCATCACAGTTAGACTTTGCATAATTCTTTATATTTAATCACTTTATATCCAAGAAGGATTGACTCATCAAATAGAATTGAATAACTTTTTTTTGTATAGTATTTCAAGATAATTTTGAAGAATGAACTATATATATTATATTGACATACTTTTTTATGCATTTTCTTTGCCTACTTCAGTCAAGAGAGTAGTATTTTAAAAAGACACTATGACTATAATGAATTTGCACATTATAATATTTCTCATTTTACGCTTTACGGGAATAATAAATGGAAATCAAAGAATTCAATATGTTACCGATGCGAATAACTGCTTAAGCAGAACACTCAATGAATTTGAAGTTTCATTACTACTTCCATTCGAAGAAACTACTTTATATCACAAGAATAATGAAACATGCGGAAGAATATTTCCATTGGACTACATTCATTGTGGTTATCCATTACCAGGCAATCACAGATTTGCATGTAAAGAACTACTAAATGAAGATGAAGCAGATGGAAAAAACCTATACCTTAATCCTATAGTGTCAGCTTCATCGGAGCAAGTTCTAACATATTCTGAATGTGAATATTCAGTTCAAAATTCCACAATCGATATTCTAATTGATTTCAAATTATTCTACAGAGGAGAATTATGTGGATATAACTCTACTCTTTCAATGTTGCAATGTCCTCCAGGATCGAATTTTCAAGATATTGACTTTATCTGTAATCTTCAACCTATTTCAAATTCTACTACACCTAAAGATACCTTCATATATGATAATATTGGAAATAATGAAGGATTAGATTTGTTACTTCCTGTTCAGTTTCTCAATTCTTTGGGAAAATCAACTCTTATTTTAGTTCTTCGATGTGACACAGAAATTGATGAAAGATGTATTCCAAAACTTTCCTTTTTAAAACGAATGACAGAATGATTTTGAATTTTTTGTAACATTTATAGTTTATATTTTATAATAAAAACTTATCTCTCATTCAACCAAATATATAACAATCTCCGGAAAATCAACCCCTCGGTGTCCCAGATATTAACCCCCTCACTCATCCGCTAGGTAATCTCTCGCTCTCCTCGATAATCCGCGAGATCCACTCCGGAAAACCATCCAGCCCTCGATGTCCCAGATATTCACCCCCACTATTCCACCGATAATCGGCGACGATTCGCCCGACTAATCCGCGACGATTCCCCCGACTAATCCCGCGATAATCCGCGTTCAATCGGATGACTCATCCCCCGCTAATCCGATGACTCATCCACAGATAATCCGCCGATTACGCCAGGAGCGGATCCGTAACCCCTCGAATTCAACCCCCTACTCTACACCACAATTTCCCCCCAAACCCCAACATCTCATTCAACTCCACACGATTCAATCTACACCCCTAGCCAATTTAATTCACAACCCCCTTTTTCTATCCCCCCGCTGGATCCGTCACTTTTGTGTGTAGATCTGCTCTCTATATACTACTGATGTCATTTCTTCTATAAACATGTGTAATACATTGGAGCTAGCATTTGTAAATAATTTCATGTATGTATGTATGGATGTATGCATGTACGTACGTACGTACGTATGTACGTACGTATGTATGTACGTACGTACGTGTGTATGTATGTATGTATGTATGTATGTATGCATGCATGCATGTATGTATGTATGTATTGCAAAGGTTTTGTGCAACCTTCACTTTCATCCACTAGTACAAGACTCATGCATGAGTACAATACATATATTTCTGCTTAGTTCATCAAGGTGTACAAAAAATAATCAAGTAACAGGCCATGAACAGGCCCAGAACAGCTCTGCTCTCTACTGCAAATGTTCGTGTTTATATAGCTGCTAAACGACTCGGCTTGGCCCGGGTCAGCTCGGTCCAGCTCGGTCCAGCTCGGTTCAGTACCGAGTCGGTACGGCTCTGGCTTGGCTGTGGCTTGACTCAGCTTGGCTGTACATCAGCTTGGCTTGGCTAAATGTAAGGAGACCCCATCCACCACACACTCTCCCTTATTGATGACTGCAGTCTCTAATTCACATTCTGCGGGAGCCTCAGGCTGGCGGGCTCCATAACGGAGGCGCTCTATTTCCTCCAATAGTAGCTGGCGTTCCCGGTCCTCCAAGTGTCCCTGCCGTAGGAACGCTTTTATAGTCTCGGCAGCCCTCGTCTACTCCTGGGCGTCTTGTGTTAGCAACCGGGCCACGCTGCGCTGCGTCTGTAGGAGGGTCTGGCTGTCTGGAGTCCGTCCTATTATTCAGTCAGGATGCGCGACTCGGCTTTGGGGATGCGGACCCGGGTTGGGGGCACAGTGGTGTCCTAGCCCGCTGTGCCCCTCTCCGGGGGCTGCGACGTCTCCTTCTTCTGGTCGTGGGTGTGCAGGCAGCCATCATCAGGGAGCCCCTCATGTTCTCCTAGCAGACCTGCTCCCAGGAGTCTTGGTCCACCAGATATACCACCGGCTCTACTCCTCCTTGCTGGTGAGTCGCGTGGTGGAGCAACATCTAGTCCCTCGACACGTGCTGCCAATTGTAGGGGCACACAAACAAGACGTAGTGTTGCAGCATGTGAAATTGGATCCGCCGGGTGCTGGTTGTGGACTGGCAGATACAGCAGCTCCCATCTTTCACCTGCTCTTTCGCTCGCGTTACAGTTCAAGAAGACAAGTACTTAATGGTCTTTACGATGGTTTTCTTCCATGGTCTGACTTTCTCTCTGGCTCTGGCTGCCTCATGGGTGTACTTTCCCTCACAGCAACAGCCGGCGGAGACGATGACAACTCAGGTGAAGGGGGACTCATGTAAAGGTTTTGTGCGACCTTCACTTTCCTCCACTAGTACAAGACTCGTGCATGAGTACAATACATATATTTTTGCATAGTTCATCAAGGTGTACAAGAAAAAATAAAGTAACAAGCAATGAACATGCCCAGAACAGCTCTGCTCTCTACTGCAAATGTTCATGCTTATATAGCTGCTAAACTCCGCCCTTGTTCTGCTTGGTTAAACCCGGCTCGGTCCAGCTGGTTCAGTACCGCGTCGGTGCGGCTCTGGCTTGGCTGTGGCTTGACTCGGCTTGGCTTGGCTGTACATCGGCTTGGCTTGGCTTGTATGCATACATGTATGTATGCATGTAAATGTATGTATGTAAATGTATGTATGTACATGTATATACGTATGACATACATGTATGTAATGTAGATGTATATGACATATATGTACATGATGTTTTGGTATATGAAATATATCTATATATGTGATGTGAATGTTTATGACGTGTATGTATATGGAATATATGTTGGCAATATATTTTTTCAGGCTTAGCTTGACTCTACGAGAGCTAACGATTGCTGAGCTTGTAGAAATTGAAACGAACCAACGAAGTACCGCTATGGAGTACCTTTACTCTGAGACTATTTCCCAAAAATACAATAAGATTCTGGATGACTACAGTGAGTTGAATTAACTCAGCAAATTGATTCACCAATTTCTTAAATGACAGCTCATAAACATATGTTCCTGTTAGACTGAGTCTGAATAGACTAGTGGTACATTATGCCTAAGTACCATTATATGTAAACAGAAAATCTTCAGTCTAGTGCTCTGGAAACTGAACAGAACAAAAATCTTTTTCTGTGCTCTCAATTGAGTATAGTTATATTTTATTCAAACAATGTTTCATGTTGTATGCGAGTCAGTCTAAGCAGGAGTCTAACTCTGTCTAAGCACAAGTCTGAGTTTAAGCAAAAATCCCAGTCTAAGCACGAGTCCAAGTCTAAGCACAAGTCTAAGTCTAAGCACAAGTCTAAGTCTAAGCATGAGTCTAAGTTTAAGCACGAGTCTAAGTCTAAGCACAAGTCTAAGTCTAAACACAAGTCTAACTCTAAGCACGAGTCTAAGTCTAAGCACGAGTCTAAGTCTAAGTACAAGTCTAAGCACAAAGCTGACGTTAAATAAGTGGCCTGATGTTTTAGTTCTGTCAAAGCTGTTTTACAGTTATTCAAATCTAAAGCACACCAGTTTGTAAGTCATTCTAGTAATTGTTTTTGTCTGTGTAAATTTTTGTCATAATACATATTACATAATACATAATATATATTCCATGTAATATATATTGTGTAATATTATATAATACATATTATATATAATATATATAACATAATACATATTATGTTGCGAACAGTTGTCATACAAGACAAGTTTTGCGGCGAAACTGAAGGTTTCCAACTTTGAAGTAGAGTGACATGATATTAGATTAACCAGCTTAATTGTGGGTTAAGAAAGAATAATGCCAAACCATCGCTCCTCGCTATTCATATAGACAAATATTCCTATAGCCTTCTTGCAAATTGGCTACTGAAGGTCAGATATTTCTGTCTGGCAAACACAGGCACCGCAAAATTTCTATTTGAATATCGTATCGCTCCATTTTATGTAGTTGCGTTTTATTAAAGGTGACGTTCAAATAGAGGTAGGCGTTGTAATTTTCAAATAGCTCATCAGAATTTTAGGAAGCTAAGCTTGACTCTTTTACGAGCGAAGGAAATGTCACCTATATTTTGCACTCTTTGAAGCAGAGTGACATTAACTCTTTTGGGTGCAATAAATCTGCTATAACTTACCTCCAACTTGTCGTAGATTTCGAAACAAATATGCATTGAAAAGCTAAAAAATATTTGTATCGGTTGATATCTATTGCTTGCAGTTACCCTACGATAATATTATGTTTTTATAGCTTGCATTGCAATTTAATCAAGCTTTTAATTTTTTATTTCTTTCTAAATTTGAAACCGTATTTTTATGTTATAACTATATTTAATAGTGATGCACAAAAATTCATTGCACTCATTGACATGGTTGCTACAGTTTTCAGCCAAAACTGAATCTTTATGTGCAATAGAACAGGAATTAGGAGTGCCGATTCCTTGTAACCTGAGTCTATATAACTCAATGATGCTATCAAATAATTTACTATATAAATGGCAAAAAATTTGCCTGTATATTTGTGTGAGTGTGTATGTTAGTCCACCTTATAGAGGGATCTTTCCTTTTTTCGATTTGGTCGACCAAAGCGAACTGAAATAATACGAGTAGCAAATAAATTAGTAAAATTGAATAAAATTTACTACTCATTAAACAAATTAATGAGCAGTAAATTACATGTTACAAGTAATATTTACTGCCAACGCGTACAGGGAAGGTCACATGAACGTTTGTGTCTTTCAGCAACCGAAAAAAACGTCGTTTACACATTGAAAATTACCTACTAAGTTTCTACTTTCATATGGTAAGTACTTCTCATTCAATGTTGTATTGTTTATGAATTGTCACACCTCCACTACTTAAAAACATTGAATTTGCGACTGTTTGTGATAGTAAACGTGTTCATTTCCTTCTGCAGATGAGTTACTAATTTTTTTCCAGCTACGAGTACTGTAACTTACCACTACAGAACTTGCGTGGGTACTCTGAGCGATGCGATAGGCAACAATGAGAAAGCAGAAAGCAGGGTATATTAAAAAAAAGCACACCATCTCATTCACTTTTAAGAACGCTTTTAGTAGTAGTTTTGGCCTGTTCTAGTCATAGCCGTGTTTGCTCAGCAGTTTCTGCTTGGCGAAAAGGCTGTCATGTTGACGTTATGTTTTATTATTGTAATGTGCTAACGCTGTATTTGCCTTGACATCATACTGTCTGTGGCATTATACATGTAAATTTTACTGATAATAAGTTTTATCAACACAACCACATTACTGCTGCACTGTTTGTACAATATATACCATGTTAAAACACAGGCCATAGACAAAGAACTGGTGGGCTATGATTAGTGTTTTAGGATTAGGAGTCTCCATTCAATAAATGCTGTCGATAGCTCAGCAGTGCAATAGCAAAATATTTTGTAGTATTTATTAAAATATGCAAAATTTTTCAATACTGTCAGTTTGAAAAACTTCAGTTTGCCTAGCAATGCTAATTTCATTACCAACTCCTTTCATTATTAATTAGGACAATTTTAGTGGCTTGAGACTGATATATTGTAGACTAGCTATAAAACAAATTACAGATTTCCATTGTTCTTCTCAACATTGTTGAAATGTATGACTGCATATGTCTATGTATATTCTGATCAGCGCAACAATTTCAGTAGACTGCATATTTGGAGTTGTTTTACAGTATCACAGACAACTCTCAATAAACCTTTTGCTGTATGTGAATCTGTTCCTGTGAACGGGTGATGCAGCTAGTATGCTATAAACCTGCAAGTTTATAAGTTATACAGTAGACGCTCCTACAACGTGAATAATCTGTTCCAGGAACATTTATGTTATAAGGTTTCAACATTATAAGAACAGTAAAACACTTGTAAATTGCCTAATTCATTTCAAGATCTTTCGAAGCTCACTTCTTTAGCGATACAAAAAGCAAAAACTTGACTTTTTTGATTTGTGAATCCTTCTATAACTGCAGCATCATTAGTTTACATTGACGTCTTTTTTCCTTTTCATCATCAATCTCACTGGTGTTATGATTGTGACCATGATTGCGGTAATTTTCACAATAAGTTCATGGAAAGTGCACATTTTGACGTTCATTTACATTGTTTTGCTTTTTTTTGTAAACAGCAAAGTGAAACTAATAACACGTTTATTCACTACCCACTGAGGCTCAGCTAATGCATGATTACATGGTGGAACCAGTCAAGAGACTGAACAAGGTATAGACGGCTCTCAGAGAGGACTAAGCAACTGTTCGGCAAGAAGACTCTATGCCTCGAGAGACTGAGTTTGGCTGCTGAACAAAAAATAGAAAAAGAGAAGATAACTCTAAGCAAAGTTTGTAAAGCTATACCTGGCTAGACCATACTTGACTGATCGAATGTCAAGGGCAAAGGTCAATCTTCAGTACAAACCGCTCTACACTTGCCCGTAGGAGCTCGGCTGAGCACTAGCCACAATGGAGTCTTGCAGAGGCCCTTTTAGAAAAGTGCCCAAGGCCAGAAAGCATAAAGTCGGAGCCTAGTTAGACATCAAGCCGCAGTTGGCAAAGCTAAGAACTAAGGCTACCAACAACTCAAAGTTCAGCAAAGAACTCGGAGCTTGGCTGAAAGAATGCCAAAAGCAACTAGAGGAGTAATGGGCTGATACTCCAGAAGAACCAGTTAGACCCTGAAGCCCAGAGTCAATGACACCTGTTGACGCTCGGCATAATCCTTTGCCAGCTCAGACCACTGAGCAACCAAGCCAATATGAAGAATGGGCGTGGTTATCAGCAGTGTCAGCCAATTCCGAGCAAAACCTTGTGTATAGATGAAAAGACCAAAAAAGGGTGGCAACCTCAAAAACTTAGTAGGCCAGGGCCTTTGCATTCCCGCACTGCAAAGAACAAGTACTCTCCCGAAGACGTACCGATCCCTAATACATACCTAATACCGAACATTGTTTTATATCTTGACAACCAAGTGCTACTGTAAGTTCTATCGCATAATTATATGTTGAGCCATTCAAGCCATTGGAAGAAGTAGACTCGGAATGATTGGTTGTCCTCCTAGACTCAGACAAGGAGGCAAGATTAGGTTCAGTAGACACCACACCTGACTCAAACGAGTTCCACCAGACTCGAACGAAACAATGGTCTTCCAGCACAAAAAGGGGATTGTCTTGACCTTTGATATCTGATGTTGGCCTTGGCATCTCTGAATGCTTCAAACAAAAAGCTTATGTTTAGTCATACCACGTTGGTGCTCTGCTTTCAAGTGATCGGCCAAAGCCAGCTCAGATCGTACCTTGCGATGTCACCTCCATCACATGGAAAAGTAGGCAGTCTGCATTATAGCAACTTGCCCTCTACATGTGTGTCTGCCATTGGCAACACGTCTCCTATAATCTGGTGATGTCACATTGGAAAGCACATGAATGAGATAAGTGTAGTAGTGCAGTATACCAATTTGATGTAGCCAAGTGACCTATCTTCTTACAAAAGAGAGAATAGCCTGCCGACCTCTCCATGAACCTGTGTATCTCTATATGAACCATAGCCCATTGGCACCTCAAGGCACTTAGGCCATGTTGGGCAGTGTAGACTGGCATGTGCTTTAATGAGAGTGATTCAAGCGACAGGCCGAGCTGAAGTTAACGTGGCAATCTCGGATCACCTCTCCATGGCCGAGCCAACCTGGATCGACGTATCTCAAGCCGATAGCCTGCCTGCCAGGACAAAAAGACGAACTGAAAAGTCCAACCAGCAACTCGCCTGTCCAGCCTAAGAAACAAGCTGAGAAGCTTCAAGAAAAAGCTGAGTTGTGCCCCGAGCAACTAGCTTGGCCAAAAAACACTTCTATTGCCAACAAGAAAAGTGAGCACACCAGCTGGTACCTGACCCCCCCCCCTTGATCTGGGCCTCGAAGCTCACTAGAAAGAACTGTAAGTTTGGGGAAGCTGAGGCTTGGCATCAAGAGTATAGAGCCCTGCAGCACTGGTTCTGGTCACAGTCTCTGCTCTCAATGCTGATTGAATACCCTCAGAGCCTCCACTCAAGGAAAGCGAGGCGAAAAATCATCCCACGTTCAAACGAGCGGAAACGAAGTATGAGAGTTTTTATGATAAATGCATGTGCACACAACTTACGAAAATTAATCATCAGCAATGAGACGAACCCTTGTCTAAAAATTTCATCAACAAATTTCGCATTCGTTTTGTAGAGTTGTTAAAGTATAATATCGATACAAAACACATTTAAGCCTATTTAAATATGTTACCAAGTTTTTGTAAACCGTCGGCATTATCTTAAAACTTACCCATCTGATCAGATTATACACAAATAGACAGATTAATTTATATGAAAATCTCCACAAAACGCTTGAAAAGTTTGGTTTAGTAAAAGTCAAGACCGGAAACTGAAACGCCGAGCGACAGAGAATAGAACGATAAAGTCGTGCGCATTTCACAAAAAAATAACGTGCACATTTCACCAGTCTATAGCATTGTCGAAGGTTTCTGTAATTACCGTAGGAGTACTACAATCGTTTCATTTTTGACGATTTCAAAGTAACTGACATTTTAGACTTTTGAGTACTTTGGTATTCTAACTGATGTACAATGCAGTGTAAGTAAAAGAAATGACGATGATATTTTTTTCTAACGATTCTTATGAAATTTTAAAATTATGAGATTATACTTATGAGATTATAAAAACTATGACGTTTTTAAATGTAAACACAATTGTGTATTGGTTTTATATTATTACTATACTACTAATATTGGTTATTCTAATAATATCAGTGCATTTTACTTCTAATATTGGCCAATCCTGCATTTCTCCTGTTGCAGGGGGAGAGATATAAACATATAATCTTTTCCTTTCATTATTGCTATTTGTTGTATATAATAACACCCACACCCAGTGCATTGCAGTTATCCTATTGCACTGCAGTGCCATTTGACTGCTAATATTGCATTTATCAACGATCAGTACCCTTTATTTTTTCTAATATATCTTTGGTCGTGGGCTGTATGACAGTGGAATTTCTAGTATAAATTATAACTGATCGCAAAGCCATTTGACACGGCCGATGCCGCAAGTAGGCCGAACCGCGACTCGGCAGGAGACACCACCACCAGTGATTTTTTCTGCCATGAGTAGCGACTCTGTATTAGCCGTCAGGTTTCCTTTATTCAGCCACATATACATGTATGTCTGGTGAAGATCGCTAACTTCAGATATTTGTCGGTGGTAAACACCATGAAGAGTTTTCATGTACCAGTCAATTTCCTCATCATCAGTGCGAAGCTCCATTGTCAGAGCAGCCGATTGACATTCAGCTAGCAACTTATCTGAAGTGGCCATGGAGGCTGCATAGACTTTGATGCTTTGTTCTTCCCCTTTCACTGTCTGCTGTACACTTTTGAGTTCTCTACCACCATCTTCCCTATCAAAATACAATCTAGAAGTATCAGATTTTGGGTAGAGTGCTTCATTCAAAGTCAGAAGTTTACGAGTTGCTATATCTATTTCCTTGATAACTTCCTCAGTCCACTCTATTATACCTGCTGCATATCTTATTACTGGCTGTGCGTAGGAATTTATTGCCATGACTTGATTCCTGGCACTGATCTGGCTCCGTAGGACCTGCCGAAGGCGTTTCTTGTATTCGGTAATGGCTTTGTGACGTACCTCGACTTTGTAGTTGATGTTGCTTTGCATGATCCCCAAGTACTTCTACCCTTCTTCTATATCTTTGATGGCACCATTTGTCATTCTGTGAGCTTAGACTGGTCTTTCTTAAGAATTAGCCTTCCACATTTCACAATATCGAAGTTCATTCCGATGTCCTTGCTGTATACCTGAATGAGGTGTATTAGCGAATCAATGTCCCTTACTTTGTTAGCGTACAGCTTTATGTCATCCATGTAGAAGAGGTGGTTTATTTTGGTGCCACTCTTAAACTGGTACCTATATTGAGTCTTCTCTAGCATATTGCGTAGTGGGTTTAGGCATATGCAGAAGAGCAGCGATGATAAGGAGTCACTTTGATAGATGCCTCACTTAATTTTTACATTCACCAACTTTTTGTCATTAGCCTCCAATTCTGTCTTCCAATTCATCATTGACATTTTGATGAATGCGACAAGAGCAGGGTGAACATTGTACATACTGAGGCACTTAAGTATCCAACTATGGAGAATTGAGTCATAGCCCTTTTTGTAGTCAATCCAAGCCATGGCAAGGTTGGTATGCCTTCTCTTGCTGTCTTGACAGACCATCCAATCCATCAGTAACTGATGTTTGGCTCCTCCGGTGTTACGCCCAATTCCCTTCTGAGCACTGGTCATGTAGTGACTCATGTGCTTTTCCAGTTTGTCTGCAACTATTCCTGAAAGCAGTTTCCAAGTAGTAGGCAAGCACTTTATTGGTCGGTAGTTCTTGGAAATCGGCCCCTGCTTTGGATTTTTTATCAGAAGTACAGTTCGTCCTTGGATGGAGTGCTCCACCCAAAGACGAACTATATATATACAGTATATATATATATATAAAATTGTTTCCTCACCCCGGATACCCCGTATGGGTGGTAAATTCTGCTCTAACTCGGGTCTCCTACCAGAGACCTGGAACTTTGAGCACTCGCCTCAAGATCTTAGCTGTTCCCAATAGCATACTTTTCTGCAACTCACCTGAGTTGATTGTTGTTGGTATTTGGGCAAGCCACATTTCATGCGCCGGTGTTATTGCGCCCAGTGCCCCAATGACTACTGGGATTACAGTTGTTCTTACATTTCAGCATTTTTCAATCTCTTCTCCAAGAGGGAGATATTTCTCTACCTTTTCTTTTTCTTTGCTGGCTATATTGTAGTCATTGGGTACTGCTATATCTATTATAGTAGCCCTCTTGTTCTCCTTGTCTACCACCACTATATCTGGTTGGTTTGCTTAGGACATGCTTGTCTATATATATATATATATATATATATATATATATATATATAAATATATATATATATATATATTGTAAAATTGAGTAAAAATGAAAGGTAAAGTTAAGTTTAAAACAACTTTATTACTAATAGTTTCATATTGCCATGCAATAATCATCAGATAAAATTGTTAGCACTGAAAACGACTTATATATAGATGGAAATAAAAGCGTAGGTCTTAAAATACCTAAATACACCACTGATACGTAGGATTAAAATTAGCAAGCAACACGATTTAAAGCCTCAACAATGCAGAAGTTTAAAAGTTAAGTCTTAAAATTGCTTAAAAGGAATTTGCCAGCATGTCTACATGTTGAAACTAGTTCGCAGCGTTTGTTTAAGGTAGCAATGTTAGGATTGTATATAATATAAAATTTCTCATACAGACATAGGTTGCATCTGCCTGTGGTCTTGTTGTATGATGTAGCTCTTTTGACTATGCTCCACTTGATGTTATATTCTATGCCTTGGTCTTTTAAGGTCCATATGTGCTTACTGAGCTCGGTGCTTGATCTTTTCTCTACATTTCTAAAGGTTGTCATATGATTGTAATAGCGTTGTTTGAATGTGGTGTCAGTTAATCCTATGTAATGTTTGTCCGCAGATTGATCATTGGTGGTGACTGTCGCCTTATATATAATTGACTTGCTCAGGCACTTTCCTTGTAGTGGGCAGCCATTCTTATGTCGGCAGTTGCATTCTCTTGGTTCTGTAGTTATAGGGGTCTCATTGTGATGCTGCAGCAATCTGGTATTATGAGCGCTAATGATACTGCTCACATTGTTCATACAGCTGTAGCTTAATTTCACAAAGTTTCTATTGAAGATCTTATGAAGAGCGTGTGATTTAGGGAACTCTGTGTCCAGGATATTAAAGAAAATCTTACCGATGTTATTAGCTACATTTTTGCTGAATGGCGGGTTGTACCATAGTATCGGTCTTCGTCTGGTATTCTTGTCTCTGTTTTGCGCATTGTTTGTCGGGGCAGGCTGAAACACAAGCTTGTGTTTGTGTCCGCTTAGATTGAGTGCCTGCTGGTATATGTCAGTTTCGGTGGTAAATGTGGAGTTGTCTGATGACAGGCTGCTCAGTCTCCTATTTATACCTAGTGGTATGTTGTTTATTACTCCAAGTGGATGATTGGACTTGGCGTGTACATACTGTGGATGTGTATTTGGCTTGTGGTAAATTCTGTGTATACCGGTCGTCAGGTTTAGGTTTACATCTAAGAAGTTGATGTAAGAAGATGTAAACCAACAAACATTACATAGGATTGACTGACACCACATTCAAACAACGCTATTACAATCATATGACAACCTTTAGAAATGTAGAGAAAAGATCAAGCACCGAGCTCAGTAAGCACATATGGACCTTAAAAGACCAAGGCATAGAATATAACATCAAGTGGAGCATAGTCAAAAGAGCTACATCATACAACAAGACCACAGGCAGATGCAACCTATGTCTGTATGAGAAATTTTATATTATATACAATCCTAACATTGCTACCTTAAACTAAACAAACTCTGCGAACTAGTTTCAACATGTAGACATGCTGGCAAATTCCTTTTAAGCAATTTTAAGACTTAACTTTTAAACTTCTGCATTGTTGAGGCTTTAAATCGTGTTGCTTGCTAATTTTAATCCTACGTATCAGTGGTGTATTTAGGTATTTTAAGACCTACGCTTTTATTTCCATCTATATATAAGTCGTTTTCAGTGCTAACCATTTTATCTGATGATTATTGCATGGCAATATGAAACTATTAGTAATAAAGTTGTTTTAAACTTAACTTTAACTTTCATTTTCACCCAATTTTACATCGCTCTATTTTAATATTGAGCACTTTCATGCAAGAGACTGTTCATACTGCATCTACTGTATATATATATATATATATATATATATATATATATATATATATATATATACAGGACAGATAGCGCAGTTGGTAAGGTATCGGGACCGTGATTACGGTCCCGATCACGGATTAGCCTGGCACAATGCTATTGGCTAATTAAGCTTACTAATACGAGCTAACTACTTGCTCTCAAGATTGAGCATGCATAAAATTTCGCTACCCTACTGCTCTCTGCGACGTTGCGTCATCACGCTGAAGCACAATGGAGAGCGGTAGGGTATTTACACCAACATATTAGTGACATTTAACGACATATATCGCTTAGTGCATTAATCAAGTTCGTTTGGTGTAACTGATAAGGTATTTGCCTTATAAATGATAGGGCCAAGATCAAATATTCTGCGACAAGGATTCTTTATTCCAAGATTTTAATAGCTATAGCTGGGCACGCACACATACACACAGACAAACTTTGAGAAATATTTATATATATGCATATATATATGCAAATACATTTTAAATATATATATATATACTTATGTACATGTATTTATTTTTATATATACATATACATATTATATATATATATATATATATATATATATATACATATATTGTTTTTTGTGAAGCAGTAAGGGGGATTCTTTTTTTCGAAAATAACTTTGAGCTTCAGAGTTCAAAAACAGACTCAGCAACCACGAACGGACTGATTGTGAATATGTAATTGAGTTGATATTGACCCGTATGTTTGGAAACCTTTTTAAAAATCACTTGCTATTATGAGCTCATTAAGATAAAAATTGCTAAAGAGGTGATAAAACTGAACTGGCAGTCAATAAAAAGGTAACACACTATTTTTTAACTGTTTTCCTGTGGGTGGTCAAAGCGAAGTGGAGTTCAAATAAAGAGGCGTTTGAATACAGGCTGTATGGTATATACATATTTACATCAATACGAAGATATATACTTAGATATAGACATAGATGCATTCATAGATGCATACATAAATACAACATTATTTACATGAAGCTCTTCTACAGCAACAAAGCTATAAGAATGACACCTAGTAGTAAATGCTACTTACTTAAAACACCATAGAACTCAAGCTTCAAAACTTTGATTAACAGTGATGCAAAAAATCTCAAGAAATGTGAATCAAAAAGCTTGTACTAAAAGCGAAAGTTTAAAACTTTGAAACCACTTTTAAAACTCATTTGAAAATCAACTACAGCCAAAAGAAAACTTTACACGTAATACATATGCACATTTATTAATTTTTAAGAAAAGCTCATCAGTGAAGAAGAGGAGAAGTTTCTTAGGGACGTTGCGCCACTCAGAGGGGAAACTGCAAGAGTTTTAAAACAAAAAAGAGAGACTGTAAAGAAAAAACTAATATTAAACCAAACTCCATCATGGATGAAGCTAGTTCTGGTAAGTGTTATCACAGGTAAGACAACTTCTGGTAAGTGTTATCACAGGTAAGACTACTTCTGGTAAGTGTTATCATAGATAAGGCTATTTCTGGTAAGGGTTATTATAGATAAGACTACTTCTGGTAGGTGTTGTCATAGATAAGACTACTTCTGGTAAGTGTTATCATAGATGAGATTAAATCTGGTAAGTGTTATCATAGATAAGACTACTTCTGGTAAGTGTTATCATAGATAAGGCTACTTCTGGTAAGGGTTATCATAGATAAGACTAAACCTGGTAAGTGTTATCACAGGTAAGACAACTTCTGGTAAGTTTTATCAAAGATGAGATTAAATCTGGTAAGTGTTATCATAGATAAGGCTATTTCTGGTAAGGGTTATCATAGATAAGACTAAATTTGGTAAGTGTTATCACAGGTAAGACAACTTCTGGTAAATTTTATCACAGATGAGATTAAATCTGGTCAGTGTTATCATAGATAAGGCTATTTCTGGTAAGTGTTATCATAGATAAGACTAAATTTGGTGTTATCATAGATAAGGCTACTTCTGGTAAGGGTTATTATAGATAGGACTATTTCTGGTAAGTGTTATCATAGATAAGGCTACTTCTGGTAAGTGTTATCACAGATAAGACTACTTCTGGTAAGTGTTAACATACATAAGATTACTTCTGGTAAGTGTTATCATAGATAAGACTACTTTTGGTAAGTGTTATCACAGGTAAGACAATTTCTGGTAAGTGTTATCATAGATAAGACAAAGCAGATGTGGTTTCGACAGCAATTGACAAAAAATGAATTCAACTTGGAAATAAAAATACCTTTCAATTTAAAATTTTGCAATATAAATCAAATTCTACATAAAAACAGACACTAGTAATTAGTTGTCTCTTCTTACAAACAGGAAAAGATGAGTTTGAGGTGGAATAATCAAGCTATGAAAATCTCAACATCACCTTAAAATTGCATTTAACTTAATATTATCTCGTGATTTCGAGTATTCGTCTGAGGACGAAGCCATAGCAGTTGCACAGAGTTGTATTCTCATGCAGGCCCGTATTACCTGGAGCGGCTGAGCCATTCCTATTTTTTAGGAATCTTCTGTGGCTAAGTACAGACAAACTCGGATAACTCGCCTTTGGATAAAATGTAACATTTCACCTCGAACGAGGATAACTCGAACACAAGGTTAACTCGAACGGATTTGTTTGGGCCGTTCCTACGCAATAAAAAATTGCTTCACATAACTTGACCTCAACATCATTACTCGAACAGTTATTTGCCCAGCGGCTATGGAGACAGTTTTTATCGCTGTAGAATATCACTTTATTTCAAGCCATAGAGACAAACATCAACTTTTAGTAGTTCTTAGGCATCATTATTATCATCAGCGGCAAAATCTTCTTGTTAACAATTTTTATAAAGGTTTGCAAAAGGTGAAGTTTAACCAAACATCCGTTTGGCCATGTTCCGTCAAAAGCGTGAAAACCTCCAGATAAACTTGAAATAAAATCGGCAAAATTGATCGTTGTTAAAACTCTCAAAAAAAAGATTTTTTTTTCTGAGCACTTTACCTGCGGTCAAGTTTTGCCTATTTTAATCTAAAAACGTCCCGGCGGTCACATCACCTAAAGCAAGACAAATTCAAAAAACAGAAAAATGTTGATAAATAACGATTATTTTTAAAAAAATTTCAGATGTACGGCCTGGCTGAGGCCCTACATGAGAGAAACCTGTTGGGGGCTTACACCGCCCCTCCACACCCCCAGGTGTTCATAACTAGTCGCCTAACATTAGCTGCCACAACTTGCAACCAGTAAATACAGGCCTGTTCTCATGTAGAAACATCAGAATTGTGTTATGTTAGTTTAATGTTTTAAATTTAGGTGCCAAAAACACACATTAAACAGAAGAATGTGTTCATGGTTTAACAAATTAGCTTTATGCAAAATAGCCTACTGAATAACACAAAGACAATAGTAAACCAGTTGAACACGAACTAGTAAACTACCATAATTAGAGCTTTTTGTAATTACAAATGATTGCATACGTCTTGTAAGAATATTATATTATCTATAAAACATATGTAACTGGAAAAGCATACTGTTTTACATCCATGTGTTAATGCAATACTTTTTTATCTTTTCATATGTTATAACAAATACTATAACATTTGGAAAAGTGGTACACCTACAACTGCCTAATTCATCAGAATCTCCTTCTAATTAAGGCAGATGCTCAAATAAAAGGAGTTGAAAGAAAACAACATTGTTTGATGCTTGTACATGGACAACTAGACATATAGAGTGCATAGACTACTAGAGTAAATGGACAACTAGAGTACATAGACAACGAGAGTACATAGACAACTAGAGTACATAGACAACTAGAGTACATATACAACTAGAGTACATAGACTACTAGAATACATAAAAAACTAGAGTACATAGAAAACTAGAGTACATATACAACTAGAATACCTAGACAACTAGAGTACATAGACAACTAGAGTAAATAGAAAACTAGAGTACATAGACAACTAGAATACATAGACTACTAGAATACATAGAAAACTAGAATACATAGACAACTAGAATACATAGACAACTAGAGAACATAGACAACTAGAGTACATGACAACTAGAGTACATATACAACTAGAATGCATAGAAAACTAGAGTAAATAGACAACTAGAGTAAATAGACAACTAGAGTACATAGACAACTAGAGTAAATAGAAAACTAGAGTACATAGACAACTAGAATACATAGACTACTAGAATACATAGAAAACTAGAATACATAGACAACTAGAGTACATATACAACTAGAATGCATAGAAAACTAGAGTATATAGACAACTAAAGTACATAGACAACTAGAATACATAGACAACTAGAGTACATATACAACTAGAAGACATAGACAACTAGAGTACATATACAACTAGAGTACATAAACAACTAGAATACATAGACAACTAGAGTACATGGACAACTAGAGTACATATACAACTAGAATGCATAGAAAACTAGAGTAAATAGACAACTAGAGTAAATAGACAACTAGAGTACATAGACAACTAGAGTAAATAGAAAACTAGAGTACGTAGACAACTAGAATACATAGACTACTAGAATACATAGAAAACTAGAATACATAGACAACTAGAATACATAGACAACTAGAAAACATAGACAACTAGAGTACATATACAACTAGAATGCATAGAAAACTAGAGTACATATACAACTAAAGTTCATAGACAACTAAAATACATAGACAACTAGAGTACATATACATCTAGAATACATAGACAACTAGAGTACATAGACAACTAGAGTACATAGACAACTAGAGTACATATACAACTAGAATGCATAAAAAACTAGAGTATATAGACAACTAAAGTACATAGACAACTAGAATACATAGACAACTAGAGTACATATACAACTAGAAGACATAGACAACTAGAGTACATATACAACTAGAGTACATAGACTACTAGAATACATAGACAACTAGAGTACATAGACAACTAAAGTACATTGACTACTAGAATACATAGAAAACTAGAGTATATAAACAACTAGAGTACATAGACAACTAGAGTACATAGACAACTAGAGTACATATACAACTAGAGTACATATACAACTAGAATGCATAGAAAACTAGAGTATATATACAACTAAAGTACATAGACAACTAGAATACATAGACAACTAGAGTACATATACATCTAGAACACATAGACAACTAGAGTACATAGACAACAAAGGTACATAAACAACTAGAGTACATAGACAACTAGAATGCATGGAAAACTAGAGCACATATACAACTAGAGTACATATACAACTAGAATGCATAGACTACTAGAGTACCTAGAAAACTAGAGTACATATACAACTAGAGTACATATTCAACTAGAGTACATAGACAACTAGAATACATAGACAACTAAAGTACATATATAACTACAGTACATAGGCAACTAGAATGCATAGAAAACTAGAGTATATCGACAACTAAAGTACATAGACAACTTGAATACATAGACAACTAGAGTACATATACAACTAGAGTACATAGACAACTAGAATGCATAGAAAACTAGCGTATATAGACAACTAAAGTACATAGACAACTAGAATACATAGACAACTAGAGTACATATACAACTATTGTACATAGACTACTAGAATACATAGAAAACTAGAGTATATAAACAACTAGAGTACATAGACAACTAGAGTATATACACAACTAGAGTACATAGACAACTAGAGTACATAGACAACTACAGTATATATACAACTAGAGTACATATACAACTAGAATGCATAGAAAACTAGAGTATATAGACAACTAAAGTACATAGACAACTAGAATACATAGACAACTAGAGTACATATACAACTAGAGTACATATACAGCTAGAATACATAGACAACTAGAGTACATATACATCTAGAATACATAGACAACTAGAGTACATAGACAACAAGAGTACATAGACAACTAGAGTACATAGACAACTAGAATGCATGGAAAACTAGAGCACATATACAACTAGAGTACATATACAACTAGAATGCATAGACTACTAGAGTACCTAGAAAACTAGAGTACATTTTCAACTAGAGTACATATACAACTAGAGTACATAGACAACTAGAATACATAGACAACTAGAGTACATATATAACTACAGTACATAGGCAACTAGAATGCATAGAAAACTAGATTACATAGACAACTAGAATGCATAGAAAACTAGAGTACATAAACAACTAGAATACATAGACAACTAGAGTACATATACAACTAGAATGCATAGAAAACTAGAGTACATAAACAACTAAAATACATAGACAACTAGAGTACATAGACAACTAGAGTACATATACAACTAGATTGCATAGAAAACTAGAGTATATAGACAACTAAAGTACATAGACAACTAGAATACATAGACAACTAGAGTACATATACAACTAGAAGACATAGACAACTAGAGTACATATACAACTAGAGTACATAGACTACTAGAATACATAGACAACTAGAGTACATAGACAACTAGAGTACATTGACTACTAGAATACATAGAAAACTAGAGTATATAAACAACTAGAGTACATAGACAACTAGAGTACATAGACAACTAGAGTACATATACAACTACAGTACATATACAACTAGAATGCATAGAAAACTAGAGTATATAGACAACTAAAGTACATAGACAACTAGAATACATAGACAACTAGAGTAAATATACAACTAGAGTACATATACAGCTAGAATACATAGACAACTAAAGTACATATACAACTAGAATACATAGACAAGTAGAGTACATAGAAAACTAGAATACATAGACAACTAGAGTACATAGACAACTAAAGTACATATACAACTAGAATGCATAGAAAACTAGAGTTTATAGACAACTAAAGTACATAGACAACTAGAATACATAGACAACTAGAGTACATATACAACTAGAGTACATAGACAACTAGAATGCATAGAAAACTAGAGTATATAGACAACTAAAGTACATAGACAACTAGAATACATAGACAACTAGAGTATATAAACAACTAAAGTACATAGACAACTAGAATACATAGACAACTAGAGTACATATACAACAAGAGTACATAAACAACTAGAGTACATAGACAAATAGAGTAAATAGACAACTAGAGTACATAGACAACTAGAGTACATATACAACTAGAATGCATATACAACTAGAGTACATAAACAACTAGAATACATAGACAACTAGAGTACATAGACAACTAGAGTACATAGATTACTAGAATACATAGACAACTAGAGAACATAAACAACTAGAGTACATAGACAACTAGAGTAAATAGACAACTAGAGTACATAGAAAACTAGAATACATAGACAACTAGAGTACATAGACAACTAAAGTACATATACAACTAGAATGCATAGAAAACTAGAGTTTATAGACAACTAAAGTACATAGACAACTAGAATACATAGACAACTAGAGTACATATACAACTAGAGTACATAGACAACTAGAATGCATAGAAAACTAGAGTATATAGACAACTAAAGTCCATAGACAACTAGAATAAATAGACAACTAGAGCACATATACAACTAGAGTACATATACAACTAGAATGCATAGACTACTAGAGTACATAGAAAACTAGAGTACATATACAACTAGAGTACATATACAACTAGAGTACATAGACAACTAGAGTACATATAAAACTAGAGTACATAGACAACTAGAATGCATAGAAAACTAGAGTATATAGACAACTAAAGTACATAGACAACTAGAATACATAGACAACTAGAGTACATATACAACTAGAGTACATAAACAACTAGAATGCATAGAAAACTAGTGTATATAGACAACTAAAGTACATAGACAACTAGAATACACAGACAACTAGAGTACATATACAAATAGTGTACATATACAACTAGAATACATAGACAACTAGAGTACATATACAACTAGAATACATAGACAACTAGAATACATAGACAACTAGAGTACATATACAACTAGAATGCATAGAAAACTAGAGTATATAGACAATTAAAGTACATAGACAACTAGAATACATAGACAACTAGAGTACATATACAACTAGAGTACATAGACAACTACAATGCATAGAAAACTAGAATATATAGACAACTAAAGTACATAGACAACTGGAATAAATAGACAACTAGAGCACATATACAACTAGAGTACATATACAACTAGAATGCATAGACTACTAGAGTACATAGAAAACTAAAGTACATACACAACTAGAGTACATATACAACTAGGGTACATAGACAACTAGAATACATAGACAACTAGAGTACATATATAACTAGAGTATATAGACAACTAGAATGCATAGAAAACTAGAGTATATAGGCAACTAAAGTACATAGACAACTTGAATACATAGACAACTAGAGTACATATATAACTAGAGTACATAGACAGCTGGAATGCATAAAAAACTAGAGTATATAGACAACTAAAGTACATAGACAACTAGAATACATAGACAACTAGAGTACATATACAACTAGAGTACATTGACTACTAGAATACATAGAAAACTAGAGTATATAAACAACTAGAGTACATAGACAACTAGAGTACATAGACAACTAGAGTACATATACAACCAGAGTACATATACAACTAAAATGCATAGAAAACTAGAATATATAGACAACTAAAGTACATAGACAACTAGAATACATAGACAACTAGAGTACATATACAACTAGAGTACATATACAACTAGAATACATAGACAACTAGAGTACATATACAACTAGAATACATATACAACTAGAATGCATAGAAAACTAGAATATATAGACAACTAGAGTACATATACAACTAGAATGCATAGAAAACTAGAGTACATAGACAACTAGAGTACATAAACAACCACAGTACATATACAACTAGAATGCATAGAAAACTAGAGTACATAAACAACTAGAATACATAGACAACTAGAGTACATGGACAACTAGAGTACATATACAACTAGAATGCATAGAAAACTAGAGTAAATAGACAACTAGAGTAAATAGACAACTAGAGTACATAGACAACTAGAGTAAATAGAAAACTAGAGTACATAGACAATTAGAATACATAGACTACTAGAATACATAGAAAACTAGAATACATAGACAACTAGAATACATAGACAACTAGAGTACATAGACAACTAGAGTACATATACAACTAGAATGCATAGAAAACTAGAGTACATATACAACTAAAGTACATAGACAACTAGAATACATAGACAACTAGAGTACATATTCATCTAGAATACATAGACAACTAGAGTACATAGACAACTAGAGTACATAGACAACTAGAGTACATATACAACTAGAATGCATAGAAAACTAGAGTATATAGACAACTAAAGTACATAGACAACTAGAATACATAGACAACTAGAGTACATATACAACTAGAGTACATATACAACTAGAATGCATAGAAAACTAGAGTATATATACAACTAAAGTACATAGACAACTAGAATACATAGACAACTAGAGTACATATACCTCTTGAATACATAGACAACTAGAATACATAGACAACAAGAGTACATAGACAACTAGAGTACATAGACAACTAGAATGCATGGAAAACTAGAGCACATATACAACTAGAGTACATATACAACTAGAATGCATAGACTACTAGAGTACCTAGAAAACTAGAGTACATATACAACTAGAGTACATATACAACTAGAGTACATAGACAACTAGAATACATAGACAACTAGAGTACATATATAACTAGAGTACATAGACAGCTGGAATGCATAGAAAACTAGAGTATATAGACAACTAAAGTACATAGACAACTAGAATACATAGACAACTAGAGTACATATACAACTAGAGTACATTGACTACTAGAATACATAGAAAACTAGAGTATATAAACAACTAGAGTACATAGACAACTAGAGTACATAGACAACTAGAGTACATATACAACCAGAGTACATATACAACTAGAATCCATAGAAAACTAAAATATATAGACAACTAAAGTACATAGACAACTAGAATACATAGACAACTAGAGTACATATACAACTAGAGTACATATACAACTAGAATACATAGACAACTAGAGTACATATACAACTAGAATACATATACAACTAGAATGCATAGAAAACTAGAATATATAGACAACTAGAGAACGTATACAACTAGAATGCATAGAAAACTAGAGTACATAGACAACTAGAGTACATAAACAACTACAGTACATATACAACTAGAATGCATAGAAAACTAGAGTACATAAACAACTAGAATACATAGACAACTAGAGTACATGGACAACTAGAGTACATATACAACTAGAATGCATAGAAACTAGAGTAAATAGACAACTAGAGTAAATAGACAACTAGAGTACATAGACAACTAGAGCAAATAGAAAACTAGAGTACATAGACAACTAGAATACATAGACTACTAGAATACATAGAAAACTAGAATACATAGACAACTAGAATACATAGACAACTAGAGTACATAGACAACTAGAGTACATATACAACTAGAATGCATAGAAAACTAGAGTACATATACAACTAAAGTACATAGACAACTAGAATACATAGACAACTAGAGTACATATTCATCTAGAATACATAGACAACTAGAGTACATAGACAACTAGAGTACATAGACAACTAGAGTACATATACAACTAGAATGCATAGAAAACTAGAGTATATAGACAACTAAAGTACATAGACAACTAGAATACATAGACAACTAGAGTACATATACAACTAGAAGACATAGACAACTAGAGTACATATACAACTAGAGTACATAGACTACTAGAATACATAGACAACTAGAGTACATAGACAACTAGAGTACATTGACTACTAGAATACATAGAAAACTAGAGTATATAAACAACTAGAGTACATAAACAACTAGAGCACATAGACAACTAGAGTACATATACAACTAGAGTACATATACAACTAGAATGCATAGAAAACTAGAGTATATATACAACTAAAGTACATAGACAACTAGAATACATAGACAACTAGAGTACATATACCTCTTGAATACATAGACAACTAGAGTACATAGACAACAAGAGTACATAGACAACTAGAGTACATAGACAACTAGAATGCATGGAAAACTAGAGCACATATACAACTAGAGTACATATACAACTAGAATGCATAGACTACTAGAGTACCTAGAAAACTAGAGTACATATACAACTAGAGTACATATACAACTAGAGTACATAGACAACTAGAATACATAGACAACTAGAGTACATATATAACTACAGTACATAGGCAACTAGAATGCATAGAAAACTAGAGTATATCGACAACTAAAGTACATAGACAACTTGAATACATAGACAACTAGAGTACATATACAACTAGAGTACATAGACAACTAGAATGCATAGAAAACTAGCGTATATAGACAACTAAAGTACATAGACAACTAGAATACATAGACAACTAGAGTACATATACAACTAGAGTACATAAACAACTAGAATGCATAGAAAACTAGTGTATATAGACAACTAAAGTACATAGACAACTAAAATACACAGACAACTAGAGTACCTATACAAATAGAGTACATATACAACTAGAATACATAGACAACTAGAGTACATATACAACTAAAATACATAGACAACTAGAGTACATAGACAACTAGAGTACATATACAACTAGAATGCATAGACTACTAGAGTACATAGAAAACTAGAGTACATATACAACTAGAGTACATATACAACTAGAGTACATAGACAACTAGAATACATATATAACTAGAGTACATAGACAACTAGAATGCATAGAGAACTAGAGTATATAGACAACTAAAGTACATAGACAACTAGAATACATAGACAACTAGAGTACATATACAACTAGAGTACATAAACCACTAGAATGCATAGAAAACTAGTGTATATAGACAACTAAAGTACATAGACAACTAGAATACACAGACAACTAGAGTAGCTATACAAATAGAGTACATATACAACTAGAATACATAGACAACTAGAGTACATATACAACTAAAATACATAGACAACTAGAGTACATAGACAACTAGAGTACATATACAACTAGAATGCATAGAAAACTAGAGTATATAGACAACTAAAGTACATAGACAACTAGAATACATAGACAACTAGAGTACATATACAACTAAAGTACATAGACAACTACAATGCATAGAAAACTAGAGTATATAGACAACTAAAGTACATAGACAACTAGAATAAATAGACAACTAGAGCACATATACAACTAGAGTACATATAAAACTAGAATGCATAGACTACTAGAGTACATAGAAAACTAGAGTACATACACAACTAGAGTACATATACAACTAGGGTACATAGACAACTAGAATACATAGACAACTAGAGTACATATACAACTAGAATACATATACAACTAGAATACATAGACAACTAGAGTACATATACAACTAGAGTACATATACAACTAGAATGCATAGAAAACTAGAATATATAGACAACTAAAGTACATAGACAACTAGAATACATAGACAACTAGAGTACATATACAACTAGAGTACATATACAACTAGAGTACATAGACAACTAGAGTACATATACAACTAGAATGCATAGAAAACTAGAGTATATATACAACTAAAGTACATAGACAACTAGAATACATAGACAACTTGAGTACATATACAACTAGAGTACATTGACTACTAGAATGCATAGAAAACTAGAGTAAATAGACAACTAAAGTACATAGACAACTAGAATAAATAGACAACTAGAGCACATATACAACTAGAGTACATATACAACTAGAATGCATAGACTACTAGAGTACATAGAAAACTAGAGTACATACACAACTAGAGTACATATACAACTAGGGTACATAGACAACTAGAATACATAGACAACTAGAGTACATATATAACTAGAGTACATGGACCACTAGAATGCATAGAAAACTAGAGTATATAGGCAACTAAAGTACATAGACAACTTGAATACATAGACAACTAGAGTACATATATAACTAGAGTACATAGACAGCTGGAATGCATAGAAAACTAGAGTATATAGACAACTAAAGTACATAGACAACTAGAATACATAGACAACTGGAGTACATATACAACTAGAGTACATTGACTACTAGAATACATAGAAAACTAGAGTATATAAACAACTAGAGTACATAGACAACTAGAGTACATAGACAACTAGAGTACATATACAACTAGAGTACATATACAACTAGAATGCATAGAAAACTAGAATATATAGACAACTAAAGTACATAGACAACTAGAGTACATAGACAACAAGAGTACATAGACAACTAGAGTACATTGACAACTAGAATGCATGGAAAACTAGAGCACATATACAACTAGAGTACATATACAACTTGAATGCATAGACTAATAGAGTACATAGAAAACTAAAGTACATATACAACTAGAGTACATATACAACTAGAGTACATAGACAACTAGAATACATAGACAACTAGAGTACATATACAACTAGAGTACATAGACAACTAGAATGCATAGAAAACTAGAGTATATAGACAACTAAAGTACATAGACAACTAGAATAAATAGACAACTAGAGCACATATACCACTAGAGTACATATACAACTAGAATGCATAGACTACTAGAGTACCTAGAAAACTAGAGTACATATACAACTAGAGTACATATACAACTAGAGTACATAGACAACTAGAATACATAGACAACTAGAGTACATATATAACTACAGTACATAGACAACTAGAATGCATAGAAAACTAGAGTATATCGACAACTAAAGTACATAGACAACTTGAATACATAGACAACTAGAGTACATATACAACTAGAGTACATAGACAACTAGAATGCATAGAAAACTAGCGTATATAGACAACTAAAGTACATAGACAACTAGAATACATAGACAACTAGAGTACATATACAACTAGAGTACATAGACAACTAGAATGCATAGAAAACTAGAGTATATAGACAACTAAAGTACATACACAACTAGAATACATAGACAACTAAAGTACATATACAACTAGAGTACATATACAACTAGAATACATAGACAACTACAGTACATACACAACTAGAATACATAGACAACAAGAGTACATAGACAACTAGAGTACATAGAAAACTAGAGTACATATACAACTAGAGTACATATGCAACTAGAATGCATAGTAAACTAGAGTACAAAAACAACTAGAATACATTGACAACTAGAGTACATAGACAACTAGAGTACATATTCAACTAGAATGCATAGAAAACTAGAGTACATAGACAACTAGAGTACATAGACAACTAGAATACATAGACAACTAGAGTACATATACAACTAGAGTACATAGACAACTAGAATGCATAGAAAACTAGAGTATATAGACAACTAAAGTACATAGACAACTAGAATAAATAGACAACTAGAGCACATATACCACTAGAGTACATATACAACTAGAATGCATAGACTACTAGAGTACCTAGAAAACTAGAGTACATATACAACTAGAGTACATATACAACTAGAGTACATAGACAACTAGAATACATAGACAACTAGAGTACATATATAACTACAGTACATAGACAACTAGAATGCATAGAAAACTAGAGTATATCGACAACTAAAGTACATAGACAACTTGAATACATAGACAACTAGAGTACATATACAACTAGAGTACATAGACAACTAGAATGCATAGAAAACTAGCGTATATAGACAACTAAAGTACATAGACAACTAGAATACATAGACAACTAGAGTACATATACAACTAGAGTACATAGACAACTAGAATGCATAGAAAACTAGAGTATATAGACAACTAAAGTACATACACAACTAGAATACATAGACAACTAAAGTACATATACAACTAGAGTACATATACAACTAGAATACATAGACAACTACAGTACATACACAACTAGAATACATAGACAACAAGAGTACATAGACAACTAGAGTACATAGAAAACTAGAGTACATATACAACTAGAGTACATATGCAACTAGAATGCATAGTAAACTAGAGTACAAAAACAACTAGAATACATTGACAACTAGAGTACATAGACAACTAGAGTACATATTCAACTAGAATGCATAGAAAACTAGAGTACATAGACAACTAGAGTACATAAACAACTAGAGTACATATACAACTAGAATGCATAGAAAACTAGAGTACATAAACAACTAGAATACATAGACAACTAGAGTACATGGACAACTAGAGTACATATACAACTAGAATGCATAGAAAACTAGAGTAAATAGCCAACTAGAGTAAATAGACAACTAGAGTACATAGACAACTAGAGTAAATAGAAAACTAGAGTACATAGACAACTAGAATACATAGACTATTAGAATACATAGAAAACTAGAATACATAGACAACTAGAATACATAGACAACTAGAGTACATAGACAACTAGAGTACATATACAACTAGAATGCATAGAAAACTAGAGTACATATACAACTAAAGTACATAGACAACTAGAATACATAGACAACTAGAGTACATATACATCTAGAATACATAGACAACTAGAGTACATAGACAACTAGAGTACATACACAACTAGAGTACATATACAACTAGAATGCATAGAAAACTAGAGTATATAGACAACTAAAGTACATAGACAACTAGAATACATAGACAACTAGAGTACATATACAACTAGAAGACATAGACAACTAGAGTACATTGACTACTAGAATACATAGAAAACTAGAGTATATAAACAACTAGAGTACATAGACAACTAGAATACATAGACAACTTGAGTACATATACAACTAGAGTACATTGACTACTAGAATGCATAGAAAACTAGAGTATATAGACAACTAAAGTACATAGACAACTAGAATACATAGACAGCTAGAGTACATATACAACTAGAGTACATATACAACTAGAATACATAGACAACTAGACTACATATACAACTAAAATACATAGACAACTAAAACACATAAATAACTAGAGTACATAGACAACTAGAAAACATAAACAACTAAAGTACATATGCAACTAGAGTACTTAGACAAGTACATTAGCTGCACCAAATATTGCAAAGCCTTGCTACTCCTATTTATGAAACACAAAACAGTTAAATTTCTCTTACCATTTTTTTTACCAAACCGATAGACCCTGACGAACAATGGCATCCTTGAAGGAGGCCATGACTTGTCACTCCCATTAAATGTCCTCGTATGAAGGACATATAGTCTTCTTTTAATATTTAGGCCATTAAAGATGTGGTTGCGTCAATATTTGAGTTGATTTGAAAAAGATTTTTTTTGTCTATCAGTTTATATGTTGTTTGTTGTGTTAGACGATCCCACCGTCAAGATATTTGAAGATTAAAATCGAAAAAAGTTGATCGCGGTAAAAACGCTCAGACCAAATAAATATGCCCAGATATGCCCAAAAAGATGTAACGCGTGATACAACCTGTCTCTATCTCGCGTATTCACATCGGCTATTGCGATAAAAGTCTAGTCCTACGCGGCTCTACTGGCATATATTTTATCTTGCATTTGCTCGTGTTGGCTAAAATAAAATTTTAAATCCAGCTACAGATACATTATTATGAATGTTTTAAACGCCTCAAATACCGGAAATTGAAAACTTGTCGTATTAACTTCCTCTAAATGCTGTGTTAACACATGAGTACCAACTACCAATTCTACTTGTCTGCGGTAATTAGGTCGTCGAGTTAGCTTATTTTATTGAAGCCTTTGTATCAGTTAGGTTCTCAGTTACTACACGCACATCGGAAACTAGCAACTAAATAAAATAGGCGCACCGCCATTTTTGAAAATAATATGTCCGAATATATGGTGAAACTAACTGCATTCCTAAAAATCATGTATAGTTTACGTTATCTAGTCATTATTAGCATCAATTTGTAGAAAATTTTACTGGTCCATTCAATTAGTTAATTTAAGCACAAAACAAACGGTTTTTTAGTTGACAGAAATAGTGAACGCAAAACAACATCAATTTTGTTGAAATCAATTAACCCACTGATTCTGACAAAGGATTATTAAAGCCATTTTTGCACCTGGTTGGCGGTTTGTGGACTCGCCTGTTTTTACCGAGTAGTGTGGAGCATAAAATCTTTTGAACTTGTTATTTGATCCGTTGAGATTGGGTCGAGCTATTCAAACGTACCTGTCACTACAGCTTTGATTTCACTTCATAAATCTATCTATCAGACAAGATTTCAGCACAGGTGGCAATAGGGTTGTAATGTATTCTATATGTTCTGCGAATCATGTTTTGAATTGTCTTCAACAATATTATTTTATTATTTAATTTTTACAAACCAAAAAGTTTTCATCGCAGCACAAAGTTTTTATTAAAAACATCCATCCAAGTCGTGGCCATTCACATAGTTTCAGCTCATGTAATAGAACAAATTAATCTACTGCAGCAAACTCAAACAAAACATATTATGGTTTGTGCAGCACACATTCGCGTCTCTCTTTCCCATTTACAGCAGTTTCCAGACAGACACGACTGCACCGCTAGTGAACCTGTAGAAACAAACATCCTGCAACATTAAAACCAATGTAATAAATGTCATTCATATATATATATGTCGCCCCAAGGCGTATCTACTAAAAGCTTTCAGTTTCAGAGTTAGATAGATTGCGAGTGTAGTTCTCAAATGAATAAATGCTTAACAAAAGCATAAATACGCCAAGTCAACAATTCGAAGCTTTGTTTCTGAAAGTCGAAGATGACCATTGACCAATGGATTTTCCTTTCTTTTTACGCAAGTGTGCTTAAAAGTTCTGATCATAAGTCTAATTTACTGGCTAAAACTGCCAAAGAAAAGGCTATACCTAGGTGAAATGATAAAAAGTTGTGAAACGATTAAAAAGTTATGCAACGATGATTCGTAATAGCAAAAAGATTGATTAATGTAAACTAAATATGTCGATGAGAGTAGCTACTAAAATCTACTATAGTATTCGATGCTCGTAACTAACTAGTAATACAGTAATCTCCTTAACAACGAGAATCTTCGACATCACAGACAACTCATTTTACGAGCTATAACATTTATTATGACCTTTATAAAAATTTTGTCCTGATGATTGGCTAAAGAAGAAATCTTATATTTGTCACTCGTTGACTCTTTTCACATGTATCACTTGTTACATCACAAATGAAGCACCCGCTGGAATCTGAGCTTTTTAAAAGATGGCTTCATTCAAACGCATATATCTCTAGACAAGGTTAGTCTACAAAAGCAAAAATGACATCAAATTGTAGCTGATGTTTCAGCCTTTTATTGGTCTTAATTTCATTAAATCGCTCTCTTTGATGCAGCCACATCTTTAATGGTGTAAATAGTAACGGAAGGCGCTACTCTCTTCAACAACCTTTATTCTATCTTTGACATAAGGTTTTACTACCTTCATCCATTTTATAACTATTATAGCCTTGACACGTACTGACAAGTGACACGCTGCCTGTGATGAATGTTTTTTAGCTCTTGGAGTACGTCATTATTACAATAGAAGTTGACCAGTCTAGCGCACGCAACATTCAGAAGCTGATAGAATGGGCATACCAACAGTTCGACAAAGTTTCTATGGAGGGATACACAAGCTTCAATGCCTGGGTTGACAGCCTGGGAGGGACAGTGAGTATCTTAACTCTCTCACAGTCAAATGTTTGTATGTTAACTCTACCACAGTCAAATGTTTGTATGTCAATTCTCTCACAGTCAAATGTTTGTATGTCAATTCTCTCAAAGTGAAGTATGAGTATGTTAACTCTACCACAGTCAAATGTTTGTATGTCAATTCTCTCACAGTCAAATGTTTGCGTGTCAATTCTCTCACAGTCAAATGTTTGTATGTCAATTCTCTCACAGTCAAATGTTTGTATGTCAACTCTCTCACAGTCAAATGTTTGTATGTCAATTCTCTCAAAGTGAAGTACGAGTATGTTAACTCGCTCACCGACTAGTGTAAAGGCTCAAACACACTAGGAGATTTGTAGCACAATATCATGCCATGTGGCACTGATCTACGTTGGAACTTACCTCACGAGTTGAGGCTGAGCGGTAATGCAAGACTTTCTTTTTCAGCACTTTATTACGCACAAGGTGCATTTCGATTGGTTGTTTTTTCATAGAGAGCACTGCTCTGACTGCTAACTTTTATAGCGTCAATGTTTACTTATGTACAGCAACAACATTTTGCTATTACTTATTACTTACCATTATTACTTATGTACAACATTTTGCTATTTTCTTACAATCAAGAAATCATCAAAATGAATATTAAAATGTTCATAGATTTTATAAGAGCACACCCAGTGCTGTACGACACAACACACAAAAATTACAAAAAACCCAGTTATAAACCAACATTCGGGAGTCAATAGTTGAGCAGATTGGCCATCTAGAAAATAATAATATTCATTATTTAAAAATTAAACACTACTACAAAATAAATTATACATAAAAATAATAAGATGTCATCGTTAAAATACAAGTTGCTTTTTTCTTAGGTTTTTTGTAGCGGGCAAGTTGTAATATAGGAGTAACAACAAAAACAGAAGTTGTTTACGCCATCATCTAGAATGTACCATATTTACTTGAACTTATTAACAACTCCGAAGAAACTGAGGATACAGAATTTTCTGGGCTGTTTGTGATCAGGTCTAGTGGTGATAAGGCTCTGTTTGTGATAAGGTCTAATTGTGATAAGGTCTAGTTGTGATAAGGTCTAGTTGTGATAAGGTCTAATTGTGATAAGGTCTAGTTGTGATAAAGTCTAGTTGTGATAAGGTCTAGTCGTGATAAAGTCTAGTTGTGTAAAGGTCTAATTGTGATAAGGCCTAGTTGTGATAAGGTGTAGTTGTGATAAGGTCTATTTGTGATAAGGTCTAGTTGTGATAAGGTCTAGTTGTGATAAGGTCTAGTTGTGATAAAGTCTAGTTGTGATAAGGTCTAGTTGTGATAAGGCCTAGTTGTGATAAGGTCTAGTTGTGATAAGGTCTAATTGTGATAAAGTCTAGTTGTGATAAGGTCTAGTGGTGATAAGGTCTAGTTGTGATAAGGCCTAGTTGTGATAAAGTCTAGTGGTGATAAGGTCTAGTTGTGATAAGGTCTAGTTGTGATAAGGTCTAATTGTGATAAAGTCTAGTTGTGATAAGGTCTAGTTGTGATAAGGTCTAGTTGTGATAAGGTCTAGTTGTGATAAGGTCTAATTGTGATAAAGTCTAGTTGTGATAAGGTCTAGTTGTGATAAGGCCTAGTTGTGATAAAGTCTAGTGGTGATAAGGTCTAGTTGTGATAAGGTCTAGTTGTGATAAGGTCTAATTGTGATAAAGTCTAGTTGTGATAAGGTCTAGTTGTGATAAGGTCTAGTTGTGATAAGGTCTAGTTGTGATAAGGTCTAATTGTGATAAAGTCTAGTTGTGATAAGGTCTAGTTGTGATAAGGCCTAGTTGTGATAAGGTCTAGTTGTGATAAAGTCTAGTTGTGATAAGGTCTAGTTGTGATAAAGTCTAGTTGTGATAAGGTCTAGTAGTGATAAGGTCTAGTGGTGATAAGGTCTGGTTGTGATAAGGCCTAGTTGTGATAAAGTCTAGTGGTGATAAGGTCTAGTTGTGATAAGGTTTAGTTGTGATAAGGTCTAATTGTGATAAAGTCTAGTTGTGATAAGGTCTAGTTGTGATAAGGTCTAGTTGTGATAAGGTCTAGTTGTGATAAGGCCTAGTTGTGATAAAGTCTAGTGGTGATAAGGTCTAGTTGTGATAAGGTTTAGTTGTGATAAGGTCTAGTGGTGATAAGGTCTAGTGGTGATAAGGTCTAGTTGTGATAAGGTCTAGTTGTGATAAGGTCTAGTTGTGATAAGGTCTAGTTGTGATAAAGTCTAGTTGTGATAAGGTCTAGTGGTGATAAGGTCTAGTGGTGATAAGGTCTGGTTGTGATAAGGCCTAGTTGTGATAAAGTCTAGTGGTGATAAGGTCTAGTTGTGATAAGGTTTAGTTGTGATAAGGTCTAGTTGTGATAAGGTCTAGTTGTGATAAGGTCTAGTTGTGATAAGGCCTAGTTGTGATAAAGTCTAGTTGTGATAAGGTCTAATTGTGATAAAGTCTAGTTGTGATAAGGTCTAGTTGTGATAAGGTCTAGTGGTGATAAGGTCTAGTTGTGATAAGGCCTAGTTGTGATAAAGTCTAGTTGTGATAAGGTCTAGTTGTGATAAGGTCTAGTTGTGATAAGGTCTAGTGGTGATAAGGTCTAGTTGTGATAAGGCCTAGTTGTGATAAAGTCTAGTGGTGATAAGGTCTAGTTGTGATAAGGTCTAGTTGTGATAAGGTCTAATTGTGATAAAGTCTAGTTGTGATAAGGTCTAGTTGTGATAAGGTCTAGTTGTGATAAGGTCTAATTGTGATAAAGTCTAGTTGTGATAAGGTCTAGTGGTGATAAGGTCTAGTGGTGATAAGGTCTAGTTGTGATAAGGTCTAGTTGTGATAAGGTCTAGTTGTGATAAGGTCTAGTTGTGATAAAATCTAGTTGTGATAAGGTCTAGTTGTGATAAAGTCTATTCGTGATAAGGTCTAATTGTGATAAGGTCTAGTTGCGATATCAAAATCGTCTGATGTTTTGTTGCAAATTTGAAAGTGAAGTACATCAGCCTTGTACTTTGCTATTATTACAGACAAAAATTTAAAATTGAATTTTTATAAGTTTTGAGCTCTATTAAGACATTCTCAACTCTTCCGAAGACATGTGTATAAGAAGCCTCTTTAGCTTTCACTCTCGTTGACTTCCCCTTCTGGTTGTCGCCACTCATTTTCTCTCTCTTTTAAGCTTGTACACAGAAGTTCATTGACAAACAGGGAGCAGAGACCATGAGCCCAAAACTCATCAATATTACTTAGATCATTAAGTCCAATCACACTATAAATATAGCAGTGTCCACACTGACAACCTGGCACACACCAAATCATTAGCCGACTTCCATACTCATTTTAGTCATCAATTATAGTTTATATATATATATAAATCTTAAATTTCGTTGTTCAGTACGTCCAGTACGTCCAGTTATCAATATTAGAATCTAAAAAAGAAAGATCCACTTTGTGAGGGATTTGATCTCAGAACCTGCCTCTCCCCGGTTGGTAGTCTAACCAATTAAGCTACACGATCTGCAATGGCTTCATTAGGCGATATGAGTTGTTATGTCGATTAGAATACGAATAGCACTCTGGGTTGTGCAACGGCCCTAAAGCTCGCTCTCACGGTCTTTATTAGTATGCTTAGCAATACGAATAATAGCTTACTCAAAGTAATTATTGTCAATGAGCTAGTGACAAGCTTATCAGGCTAGTGACAAGTGGCACACAACTACATTACCTGCCATTATTTATATGCGGTTTTTTTTAGTGGCTGTGTTATACTATTGCTCTACACTTGTAAAAACAGCTACTAGTGGCTGTGTCACACTAATCCTGCACACTTGTGGGAACAGCTAGTAGTGGCTGTGTTACAATTTTCCTCTACACTTGTCGAAACAGCTACTAGTGGCTGTGTCACACTATTCCTCTACACTTGTAGAAACAGCTACTAGTGGTTGTATTACACTATTCCTCTACACTTGTGGTAACAGCTACTAGTGATTGTGTTACACTATTCCTCTACACTTGTGGGAACAGCTACAAGTGGCTGTGTTACTCTATTCCTCTACATTTGTAGAAACAGCTACTAGTGGTTGTGTTACATTATTCCTCTACACTTGTAGAAACAGATACTAGTGGCTGTGTTACACTATTCCTCTACACTTGTGGGAACAGCTACTAGTGGTTGTGTGACACTATTCCTCTACACTTGTAGAAACAGCTACTAGTGGTTGTGTTAAACTTTTCATCTCATGATTGTAGAGAGAGCTACTAAATCCTGCTAAAAGAAATCCAGAGAGAAAAAGTTCTGGGAAATCTGCTTCGACCGCGAAGAAAAAGGATTCAAAGGTAATTTATTAGCTAGTTCTTATTTTATTTTTTATTTATTAGTTGATTAGCCGGTTTTTAATTTATTATTTACTTGTTTGTTGTCTTAGTTTATTAGGCAGCTCCGTGAATTTACTTTGCATGCAGCACCATGTGCATGTTGATGTGCATGTGGATGTGCATGTGGATGTGCATGTGGATGTGCATGTTGATGTGCATGTGGATGTGCATGTTGATGTGCATGTGGATGTGCATGTGGATGCATCAAGTTTGACAAAATTAGAGTCTTGAGTAGTTAACAAAACAAATAATAATGAAACAAATTATTCAAGTTGAGTAAATATCTGTCTCTATCTATCTATATATATATATATATATATATCTGTCTCTATCTATATATATATATATATATATATATCTGTCTCTATCTATATATATATCTGTCTCTATCTATATATATATATCTGTCTCTATCTATATATATATCTGTCTCTATCTATATATATATTTGTCTCTATCTATCTATATATATATATATATATATCTGTCTCTATCTATATATATATCTGTCTCTATCTATATATATATATCTGTCTCTATCTATATATATATATATATCTGTCTCTATCTATGTATATATCTGTCTCTATCTATATATATATATCTGTCTCTATCTATATATATATATATCTGTCTCTATCTATATATATATATCTGTCTCTATCTATATATATATCTGTCTCTATCTATATATATATCTGTCTCTATCTATATATATATATCTGTCTCTATCTATATATATATATATCTGTCTCTATCTATATATATATATCTGTCTCTATCTATATATATATATCTGTCTCTATCTATATATATATCTGTCTCTATCTATATATATATCTGTCTCTATCTATATATATATCTGTCTCTATCTATATATATATCTGTCTCTATCTATATATATATCTGTCTCTATCTATATATATATATATATATCTGTCTCTATCTATATATATATATCTGTCTCTATCTATGTATATATCTGTCTCTATCTATATATATATATATCTGTCTCTATCTATATATATATATATATATATATATATCTGTCTCTATCTATATATATATATCTGTCTCTATCTATATATATATATCTGTCTCTATCTATATATATATATCTGTCTCTATCTATGTATATATCTGTCTCTATCTATATATATATATCTGTCTCTATCTATATATATATATATATATATATCTGTCTCTATCTATATATATATTTGTCTCTATCTATCTATATATATATCTGTCTCTATCTATATATATATCTGTCTCTATCTATATATATATATATCTGTCTCTATCTATATATATATCTGTCTCTATCTATATATATATATATATCTGTCTCTATCTATATATATATTTGTCTCTATCTATCTATATATATATATCTGTCTCTATCTATATATATATATCTGTCTCTATCTATATATATATATATCTGTCTCTATCTATATATATATATCTGTCTCTATCTATATATATATCTGTCTCTATCTATATATATATATCTGTCTCTATCTATATATATATCTGTCTCTATCTATATATATATATCTGTCTCTATCTATATATATATATCTGTCTCTATCTATATATATATCTGTCTCTATCTATATATATATCTGTCTCTATCTATATATATATCTGTCTCTATCTATATATATATCTGTCTCTATCTATATATATATATATATATATCTGTCTCTATCTATATATATATACCCATATTTCAGAGTTAGGAGTCGAATAAATATATACCAGTTAGGAGGTTTCGGAATATAAGGGATTAGGAGTTAACGCAAATATATATGGGTAAGCCTCCTATATGGTCTAATTTATCTACATTGTAGATATATATATATATTTATTCACCTCCTAATTATTATATATTTTTATGAAAATTTTAGGAGAATATGGTATCATACAATATATATTCATCGCCTTATCATACTTTGTATATATGCATTCTAGAAAAACTGTCAAAACTTGGAGAATGTCTAGATGGTTGTTGTAAATTACATATCAATTTGAAGGTAAAATAATTCATACCTCAATGAGTAAGCAAAAATAATGATTACCAGTTAGCAGATTGCTACAACTTACACATAAATTAGGATGTTACCATTGTAACTTATGTAATAGTCACAATGGAAACATTACATAGCATGGCACAGCTTACCTACCCTTTAGTAAGATGCCGTAATCTATATCATTTAGGAGTTTGCTATAACTTGTTTGTTTGAGAGGCTGCTCTGATTTACATATAATAAAGTATGTTGCTATAACTTATAGATCACTTGAGAAAATGCTATAATTTGAATTTCACATAGTTGGTGGCAATTATCTATATATCAGAGAGAAGGCTGCTATAAGTTATATATTATTTAGGAGGCTGCTGCTATTTATAAATGGTTTTGGAGGTTGCTATAACTTACATATCATTGCAGAGGCTGCTATGAGTTACATATAGTTTAGGATGTTGCTATCGCTTATAGATCACCTACGACCTTGCTATAATTTGAATTTTCCATAGTTGACAGCTATTATTTATATATCAGTTAGAAGACTACTATGAATTATATATTAATTAGGAGGCTGCTGCTATTTATATATCATTTAGGAGGTTGCTATAACTTACATATCATTGCAGAGGCTGCTATGAGTTACATAAAATTTAGGATGATGCTGTCACTTATAGATCACCTAAGACCTTGCTATAATTTGAGTTTTCCATAGTTGATAGCTATTATTTATATATCAGTTAGGAGGCTGCTATGGATTATATATTAATTAAGAGGCTGCTGATATTTATATATCATTTAGGAGGTTGCTATAACTTACATATCATTGCAGAGGCTGCTACGAGTTAGATATAATTTAGGATGATGCTATCACTCATAGATCACCTAAGACCTTGCTATAATTTGAATTTTCCATAGTTGATAGCAATTATTTATATATCAGTTAGGAGGCTGCTATGAATTATATATTAATTAGGAGACTGCTGCTATTTTTACATCATTTTGGAGGTTGCTATATCTTACATATCATTGCAGAGGTTGCTATGAGTTACATAGAATTTAGGATATTGCTATGACTTATAGATCACATAAGAGTTTACTATAATTTGAATTTCATATAGTTGGTAGCTACTATTTATATATCAGTTAGGAGGCTGCAATGAATTATATATTACTTAGAAAGCTGGTGCTATTTATATATCATTTAGGAGGTTGCTATAACTCACATATCATTGCAGAGGTGCCATGTGTTACACATAATTTGGGATGTTGCTATCACTTATAGATCAACTAAGAGTCTGCTATAATTTGAATTTCATATAGTTGGTAGCTACTATTTATATATCAGTTAGGAGGCTGCAATGAATTATATATTAATTAGGAGGCTGCTGCTATTTATATATCATTTAAGAGGTTTCTAAAACTTATATATCATTGCAGAGGCTGCTATGGGTTACATATAATTTAGGATGTTGCTATCACATATAGATCACCTAAGACCTTGCTATAATTTGTATTTCCCATAGTTGATAGCTAGTATTTATATATCATTTAGTAGGCTGCAATGAATTATATTTAAATTAGGAGGCTGCTGCTATTTTTACATCATTTAGGAGGTTGCTATAACTTACATATCATTGCAGAGGTTGCTATGAGTTACATAGAATTTAGGATGCTGCTATGACTTATAGATCACATAAGAGTTTACTATAATTTGAATTTCATATAGTTGGTAGCTACTATTTATATATCAGTTAGGAGGCTGCAATGAATTATATATTAATTAGGAGGCTGCTGCTATTTATATATCATTTAAGAGGTTTCTATAACTTACATATCATTGCAGAGGCTGCTATGTGTTACATATAATTTAGGATGCTGCTATCACTTATAGATCGCCTGAGAGTTTGCTATAACTTGAATTTCATTTAGTTGGTAGCTACAGTCCTATTTATATATCAGTTAGGAGACTGCTATGAATAATATATTAACTAGGTGGCTGCTGCTATTTATATATCATTTAGGAGGTTGCTATAACTTACATATCATTGCAGTGGTTGCTATGGGTTACATAGAATTTAGGATGTTGCTATGACTTATAGATCACAAAAGAGTTTACTATAATTTGAATTTCATATAGTTGGTAGCTACTATTTATATATCAGTTAGGAGGCTGCAATGAATTATATAGTAATTAGGAAGCTGCTGTTATTTATATATCATTTAGGAGGTTGCTATAACTTACATATCAATGCAGAGGTGCCATGGCTTACACATAATTTGGGATGTTGCTATCACTTATAGATCAACTAAGAGTCTGCTATAATCTGTACAATAAAACAACAATCTGTATAAAACAACAATAATTGTTGTTAGAACTTACATATTGTATAGTATGTTAAACTTTAACGTAGGAATCAATAAATTTGTATTTAAAACAACAACAGCCACCATGCTTGATACTAAAAAATTCAACTAGTCAAGTACCATAGAATGGTCGTTGCTTAGTCACCAAACGGAGTAAATTTATTCAGACGTCAAGTTTAATGCGATATTACAAAAGCCTCAGCAACAAGAAGACCCTGCTGCCAGTTTAATTTTGCAGCTTCTTGAGTAAGTTGTGGGCTCGGGCATAAGTCATCATTATAATTTTCAAACACCAATTTATTTTAACAGTATACAGCTCTGGCATTTTTGGTAGTTTGCCTCAATCTTCCGATCATGGCTTTTTGAACTCTCAATTTTCTTTTAGGCTGCATAACTTTCTGCTCACTAAAATAAACGAATAATGTAACTCAATATTTATAAATATGGTCTATGTTATAGTTTCTTATTCAGTCACATATCGCTGCTGCACTGCATACAAAAACTTAAAAAAATTAGTTGGTAACAATGCATGGACGCAACTCAGTTACTGTGATTGCTAAAATGAAACACACACATCTTTGCTTACTGTGCATATTATCTACAGTAATAATATGAATTACTTGCACAACATACTTAGTTACTCAATCTAACATACAATTACAGCAATGTCTTTCTATTCATCTTAAGCCACTCTTAGAACGTTAAGTAAAAACATTTCCCCACTCAGGAATGGAGTGTCAGGTTGCAAAACCTGCGCAATACCACAGCACCATAAATTGGGTAGATTCCAAACAAGCCCATTGTGCCTATGTAGAACCCAGGTAAAAACTTAATGTCACATAGAGAGCCAATAAAAATACAATAACATTCCATCTTGTGGGCATTTTCGCTTTTCAAAACTTCTTTCTTACTGCAATTTATTGTTAGCAATGATCAGTCGGGCTGGACCCAGCACAGTACCAAATTTTTTCTAACTTTAGATCTCTTGACTTTGGGTGGTTTTATTGATCAATAGTAATACTGAGTGCTATTATTCACATTTTACCAGTAATAATAATGCCCTGAACTGTCAAGAAATTAATAGAACATTCTACTCAGACACATTCACTTAAATTTGGAAAATGACCCAAAAAGATATATTTCTCATTGTGTAGTGAATTTCTGATTGTTTTTAGTCAAGCACAGCGTTCTAAGTAATTTTTTGGGCTTGTCGGTTTGACAGTAAGTTGTCAGTAGACTGGCTGCTGCGGCATATTTCCTTATATTTGGTTTTTCTTTAAAAGAATTATTATAATTTATCTTAGAGCTTGTTTCTTGAATAATACATCATAGTGTACAGTGCAGTACAACATATAATATCTATTGTCGGTATTGTATTATCTATCATAGTCATTGTTTTATGCACATTTTCTGTACATAAAATAATAGCTAAGACTGCTTGATACAAACTAACTATACAAGTGCATTACTGCGGAGTTGGTCTCTTTTAGTCTTCAAAAAGAGCACATTTATTGACAAATACAAAGCAATGATAATAAGAAGGTTCAACAACATAAAAAATTCAGCTGACATTTTTTCTCGCAGCCTTCTTTAGCAAGTTGTTGGCTCGAGCCCGAATCGCTATAACACTTCTGTTAGGCAGCGTTGAGTGTATAGCATCCAACACTGATCTTGTTGGCAGTTTGCCTGATTTTTCAGTCCAGTGCTTGTCAAATTCTGCTATTTCCTCTGCACTTTACCGTTTTCTGCTGACTGAAATAGTAAATAATGTGAATTATCATTTATAAAAATCTGATAAGCTATGGCTTTGATGAATCACATATCATTGCTCAGCTCCATTCAAAAGTTAAATAAGCTGGTTTATGTGCGGCAAGTCAAAACAGAATTGACGGTTTCTCAGATACAAGTGAACAATAAGGACATTAATGCTCGTTAGTGTCATTTCTCATTTAGTAATATAATACTTAACCAATGTATTGTTATTCAAAACACACATATACTGTAGAAGGTACTTTGATGACCACTTCTATATACTACTTTAGTAGCTAATTATGAAACTAAATGGTGTGCCACTTGTGTGCATGCGATAGAGCAGTTTGGATTTCTATTTGCTTCAAACTATTAGAGAAATGATCAGGATTAACATTCATTGAGCAGTCTCAATGGCCAGTGTTCAGAACGATTGCTGCTAAGCTTAATGTGACCTGACTGGGTAGCTATTTATTGAGTCATTAATTAGGCTAATACTTGACCTATTGGGTCAACCACTGTGGTTAAACACGCATTGTTCAGGTGTTCATTGAAACCACTAATGCCTAGATTGCTCTAGATACCTAAATGCCTCTGACTAGGAGAGCTATGTTTTGTAACCTGACAGCAGCAGAACACAAAGACTAGTGTCAGCATTTATGTAGGCAACGAATTTGACTGAAATACTTGAAAAGTTTGACACCTTTATTTTTTCTACTGCATTTGAGCTACAGCAAAATAATCACGCTTGTTTCCCCAGTACATTGTGTTAGTTTAAAGCCACTTATCATAGCATCACCCACATTTAATCTGATGTCTGAAAATCACTCTTCGGTGTTGATAATCCATGTATGTCACTCTGCACTTATTTAAAATCAATGCTTTTTTGAATAGATGCTACTACACAAAGAGAAATATACCCTTGGGTTCTTTTTTTAAATTCATGCATTAGTGATTTGCAAATATATGAAAGCAGAGCCTTATTTAAAACTAAAATCTTTTTGCGTCGATATTTGCAAAGTTATGCTTGCTATTTTAACCTTGACCCAAAACTCCAATATTATAACATTCTGAAATACAGCTAAATTGACATAAGGTAGAATCTTAATTTGAAGGCCATGTTCATTTGAGTGCTACTCTAGAAGTGTTGAAAACTAGAGTGTCACCCTTCAATTGACAACCACATCCAGCTGACTGCGACTTCAACATTCTTTGATCTTTGGATCCGATTTTGGACAGGATGGACAGAAAAATGTTGACAAATTTTTACTAACAATGACTCAGTTACAACAATAGCAATTAATACTTTTGTCAATGCATATTGAAGCGAGTTTTCTAACTTCTAAGCTTTACAGTGTTTTCGGTAAAGCTTTGAAAGCAGCACCGTGGAAATAATTAATAACTCTATCAGGCTGATAATAATTTTATTGTTTAAGCGGCCTTGATAGTTCGGCATATATGAAAAAACGGTTTAGCAAATATGTTGAAATCTGTACTACTATTTGAGGCTAAAATTTCTTGCACATGCTACAGCATTAGAATAAGCAGTTAACGATGGCATTTTGCAAGCTCAACGCCCAGTGTATATGTTATCACTGGATCACAGCTTAGTTTGTGTGTTATATAGTTTTTATGTGTTTTTTTTCAAAAGAAGTAACGCTCACTTGAACAGTGGCGTTCTATCTTTAACCGTCATCTATTATAGTACAGGTCTAGTAGAGGGGCTTTTAAATGAATGGGGATTCAATTAGAGATTACATAATATTTTATTAACCCTTTCACCGCTGCATGCGCATTTAGGCGAAATCAATGGACGACCGGCATATAGTAGTAACATATATAGTAGTAACTTAATTTTATTATTCGTTGACAACATAACTAACAGTCTTTAAGACTTTTTATGGTATTGAAAGTGTTGTCCAAAAGTTTCCTTGTAAAATTACCCTAAACTCACGAAGCAATTTTAAATTTTTGTTTAGGACTTTTCAACATAAAAAGAAACATTTGTTCTTTCTGATTTTCGAAATATTTAGTGCTATTATAGCTTTCGCAAGTACATCCAGAATTGAAAACAGATAATTACTTATGTTGATAACATTATTGATGATTGTTGATGACTGACAGATTAAGATTTTAGTGATTACACATATAATTAAAGTAGCAGCTCCAATAGTGACTCCAATGGTGGTCAAAGTAATAGTTTCGTAAGAGTAAAGAACATGGTAGTGCATTGTTTTTCGAGATTCGAAGGGATCGTAGCTTCACATAGCATTAGCAATGCACGAAGTAGGAATGCATTAAGTTTTTTGAATAGTACTATTTTTTAACGTGTTGGAAAAATAAAATCTATAACAAAAAGGTTTTAGATAGAGTTGAAGCTAATAAAGATTGAACATATATTATGAAGCACAATCGACAATTTTTGCCACTATAATTGGAAGGGTTAAAAAATGCAGTGCCATGGCATTCAAACATAGATTTTATAGTAATATTATTTCTTATAAATTTTTTGAAATAAAACTTTTATTAATGAAACAATAAACAATTTCCACGCTATTGTGGAAATTAACCGTTAATCAGCAACATACCCCCTTCAAGAAAGCGTCCAGCTGTGCTTCGTACCATTTTCCATCTGGTGGATTTAGTGCTTGGATGCGGTGACCAGGTTTCTACCAAAATAAACAAAACAATTTTAATAGCCCAAACAGATGTTATGCAGATTAAAATTGATGCAAAAGATGCCTGATGTTTTTAGGTTTTTCAGCAAATCCGTGTCCCTACCTCCCATTACTAAAATTCTATGAAGCAGTAATATTTTATCTCTTGCGATATTCTTCTACAAAATTGAAACATAGATTTTAAAGCTTCAACAATTTAAAGGATTTCATTTACTCCAGTCACTTACTTATGACTCAGCCTCTAGTTTAAATCCGTATCAAATTATGACTAAAATGCATCAACTTGTTAATTACAATGAAAATAATACATTATCATAACTTTATACTGCCCTAAGCAAGCAAAACGCCCTATCTGAAAAGTTTTTCAAAATTCACTTTTTTGTGCTTATATGTATTTTAGGTTGAGATCTAACATGTCTCGAAATTTCATATATCTGAGACCACCAGAAATAGCACGTTTCACAATGTGCAAAATGCCCTATCCACATTTACCACACATAAAGTGGCAATCAAAGCTCTCAATCTGCAGATACAGCGTTTTGATTGGCCTGAACATACAAAAAGTTGGACATTATGAGCAGCATTATGTAATCAAAGAGTATATAAACAAAGGGAAGCGAAACTGAAGCATATATATTTGGTTGTTTCAAGGCAGCTCATACAAGCTAGTGCACTTCTAAGTGCTCATCTTATTGCTATATTTTTTATCATAATATATTTATTATGACAGGACGATATCTAAGTGACAAAAGTCTCGATTTAAAGATCCGACTCAGAGATTTGATGAAAAATTTGTATTAATTACATGTCCATTGGAAGGTTTTGCTTTTTTAAAATACTGACATTATTGCACTCAGTTGTTTGCTTTAAATTATTTTTAATAAAAGCGTTTGATCTTTTTTAAACTACTATTTTACTTACTCCTTTCATTTCATGACATCAGGATACCTAGATCTTTGATCATCTCTTAACTTTTGAGCTAAATATGGCTATTACAGGGCTTTAATCCATGTGTTGACTGGATGAGTAATAGGAATTGCAACATATATCATTTTGTTGACTAATTGCGGGTTAATATCAGAATTTAAACTTGTAGTCCTTTGATAATCCAGTCATGGCAAATGGTCTTGTGGCAAACTAACAATGAGAAACCAGTCCAATTAAGCCATCGAAAGGCCCTATCTGCAGTGATAGGGCGTTTTGATTGCCTAGTGCCAGCTTAGTAAATTGTCAATTTAAGCAAACAAAATGCCCTAAGTGAAATAACTCCTTTGATTTTAAAGTTTCACGAAAAAAAAATTCGGTAAAGATTGTTGGATATCTCACCATAATAAATAAAAAAAACAACTAAAATACTGCTAATACTGTTGCCAGGCTCGACCAAAACGCGTTTGTGCTTGTGCTGAACAATTTACAAATATCAAGATACAGCGTTTTGCTTGCTCAGGGCAGTAAAGTATAGGCTACTAATAATTCTGCCTGTTTGGTGCTATCAATCAGCTAACACTACTAATCAGAATAAAAAGCATCCATAATTATTTTAATGCTTTTTAAAAAGTTACAAAAGTTAGGAGCATCGACAGAGTCACAGATATTCATCAATTGCTCGCTACTGTGCTATATGTTACCATAACTATTTTAATGTGTGTCGGTTAATCTCACAAAGCTTCCCTCGTGTATAATTACAAAGTTATCATTTTATGAAAATTAGTAATAATTTCATTCTTTTAGCATTATAAAGTTGGGGTTTCTTGACCTTTTTAACTTGACAATATTACGATCTTGCAATTAAGGCAGTAAAATCCAAATCCAAATTAGCTGCGAAAACCTATGCATTGTTGTTTGCCGTCGCAATTTGATGACATGAGTAAGTTGCTTTGATATAATATTTAAAGTGGCTTGCCCTACAGGTCAAAAATGGCCACTACCGGTCTAACCTTTTGCATTGGTATTGAGGCAAAGTAAAATACTTTTTCATGATGCCTTTTCACCATAATATGGTACAATTAATTCAATGAAAAAATTGGCAAAAGTAATATAAAACAATTGTGACAAACAAATATACCAATTGTGACATGATTAGTCTGTTCTTCTGCTGCTGCAAAACCCTAAATGGCTAGACGCGTGAAAAAAGCAAAATGTTTAGCGGCTACAATCTCGCTAGAAGGTTGAACTTATGTGATAAGTCTTTAGGTTGTGTAGGAGTGAGAGGTTGGCTTGTTTCTTACAATCTATTTAATCAATTGACTAGCATGTAAGAAGATAGCAAGCCATGCCACATTAGGAGAATGAGTCACTTTAAGCACAAACCACAATTGCATAAGTACATAGGTCATTTCTGCTAGTGAGAAGACCTTGGAGAATAAGACCACATTATGCAATTCTGTGAAGATTTTATTACTGCAGTTATACTTGTGCTGCAATACTTCTAATAGAGTGAAAAGCAAATGAGCTGCCCAACCACAACCTCCTTCATTATAAAGTTACAAAGAATAGGAATAACAACAATAGCTTTCATTCGGAGGCTGAGGCTATTGAGAAGTAGAAAGTGAATTAGCTAAGCAGGCAATAGTAGAACACACATAATAAGAGCATAGGCATCATGATTGACGTGTATGCAGGCAATGAATTTATGTACAATTTCACTACCAAATTTTTTAGTAAAGCTAGACACCTTTGGCTAAAGAGTGCTAGATATAGGTCAAAACAAGCCAGTGACAAATCTCATGTTATGCATCCTTGTTTGGACACTTTATTTCTGAAGTGTTTAATGCATTGGAAGTTTAACATAAAAGTGTGCCAAGAATGCACAAAGAACATTGACAGCAATAACTGCATAGCACTGACAGCAATAACTAATAGAACATGATGTTTAATTAAAATGTAACATAAAAATAAACGTTTTATTTTGTTTTGGTAAGCTTGCAGCAAAAATGTTTGCTGTGCACATAAAATATTGTTTTGCTCCAAATACTTTACAAACAAGTAATAATAACTTTATTGATGCAAATTGTACTGAAATTATATTTGCTACGAGCACCAATGGAAGTCAAAATAAGTAATACAATTCTTACAGACCTTTTAAAAACAATGGCCTTTGCTGCTACAGAAAAGTGAGTAGACCCATAGGAAGAGAAGTATATGTTCTTATACTGCTAAAACTACCTTTGGTTCAGAAATCAGATTTGAAAAGAGCAATGAATTATTATAAGCATTGGCAAAATGTTTGGGTTGGATAGGAAACAAAGCTGGGTATTGCACATGCTGGTAATTTAGCTAATGTAAATAGATTTCCTACACTACCTAATTGAAAGCATCAATGCAAAATCTAAATACATGTAAATACTTACTAGCCATAGTACAGAGTGACCGTTTAATGTTTGTCAACATAACATCCGTACCGCTTTGAGCATCTTGAAATTATATTAAAGTTGCTTTCATTATGAGCTCCCTTTGACATTTTAAAGTATTAAAATGGGCAAATACAAGTTGCATTTTCAGAGAACTTTTAAATTTAAGTCAGATGCCACAAAAAGTTCCTCTGCGTTGTTTGTAGTATATTCTAAAAGTGCTAACACTACATTTGTTTTAAATTTTAAAGTTGACACAAATAATTGAGCAAATTATGTAGCTTATTAGTAAAACTTTTGTTAACATCAGCAAACAAACTGCATACATGCTGCCCGATACCGAAGGCCAAAAATAATAATATATATTGCTATTTATATTTTAACCAATAGTTTTGCAGTTTTGTTAATGTATAACAATTTGTATAAAACCTACTGTATTTCAGGTTTGAGTAACTATGAGTTTTAGTAGTGTTCTGGCCCTTCCTATCGCGTGTTTTCAACATTTTGAGGTAATAATTAAAAGCCATGAGTTGAATTGCGCAACTTCAGCAGCATCTTATACATATATATCATTCGCCAAACTCATTGTCTTGAATCATCAAAGTTCACTAAATCATTCAAAAGGAAATACATACACTTGTATCTCTAATTCTGCTATAGCTTTACCCTTTTAATGCCACCCATGTACAAACTAAGCTACCGGCCTACCGCCAGCCATTTCACCGAAAATTGCCAATTTAGCTTCATGATATGTACATGAAGCATGTATACAATTTTGTTTCAACTTCAAAGTTTATCTAGAAACTTTTTGTAATATATTTTATTTTGCTAAAATGTTAACATATAGTGCTATGCAAAAATCAATCTACCTTCACTTTGTGCATTGCTAAAGCTATGTGAAGCTACAATCGCTACGAAGCTAAAACGATGCTCTACAATGTCCCTTACACTTAAAAAAACTATTATTTTCACTATCATCAAAGTCACTGCTGCTACTTTAATTATCTGTGTAATCACAAAAATCTGAATTTGAATTAGCTATAGTGTCATCAACATACATGTAAGTAATTATATGTTTTCTGACTTGCGCGATATTTAACAAAACTTACACAAAAATGTCCATTTTTATTTTGGAAATTCTCAATAAAAAATTTGAAACTGCTTGGTTATCTTAGACTAATATATTAGAGAAATATTCGAACCACACTGACAATACCATCAAAGTTTTAAAATCATCGGTTATGTTTTTAACGGATAATAAAATTAGGTGACCACGCAATTGTTGGAAAATTCGCAAAAATGTGCATACGGCAGTTGCTGATAGATTTAGCATAAATTCGCATGCGGTAGGGTAAGAGTAAAAACCAACAAAATATTTGTCAATCTCCTGCCTCTAAACATGATATCTCAAATCTGATAATTACTCTCAGTGTTGACTGAGTAACTAAAAGTGGTAATGAGTAACCATGGAAAACTTCATTTTATATAATTATGCAAGTGCTCAGCAATTGCAACCATGACTCATAAAGACTAAGAAGAGCAATACTAAATCTCTTTGCTATGCTACATTCCTTTGATTGGTTTGCGCTATTTATATTATGTAATCTGCCAATAGTAGATGAATAGAACACAAAAGTGGCATAATGGTTTATGTAAGCGTTTGAAATAATACAATGCCTGTAAAAATTGACAACTTTTCTTACTGAAGCTATGGCTATATCAAATTATCACACTAATTTTTGGCTCGCATGTATAATGTGCTAGTTGACAGCAACTTATTGCAATATCGCATACCTTTAATTTTATGTTTGCAAATCAGTCTTTGGTGTGGGCCATCAATGCTTCTCATCCAGCAGTTATCTATAACTAATTGATTAATTTGATTATGAAGCGTCATTGATTATTTGCAACTATACAAAGAAAAACTAATTTTGGACATGCTGTTACATTCTTACATCAGGTATACATTTGCTAGTTACAGTAAAACTTTGTACAGTGTATTTTGTGTTGGTGAATTTAAAGTTTTGCTTATCATAGTAACTTTGTCAAAACGTCAAACATTACTACATTTCAAAATACAACCTTACTGATATAATGTTTTATAGTTTGTAATCTATACTTATGTACATGTTAAAAAATATTATAAAATTTGGTAGATGAAACCTTGATTATTTTGACATATTTTTTATGCAAACCAACGTGTAATTAGCAACATACCTTTTCTAGAAAAGAACATCCAACTTTGTCTAATACTCTCTGCCATCTGATGAATATACTGGCATTAATGCTTACCAAGTTTCTAAAAAAATGAATAAATAATTCAAATAGCATAAACAGATATACAAACCAAAATGAATGCAAAATACACATTTTAGTTCACTGGTTAGGTTTTTTGGCAAACTTGAATGTCTGCCTCCTACTACTGAAGCTCTATAGAACAGCTAAGCTCTTAATTACTACACAATTACTACACAAGATTCAAACTAAATACTAAAAGTTTTAAAATTCAAAGGCCGCATATACACCACTTACTTGCTTATGCCTATGCATGTACTACTATTACTTACAAAATCATAACTGAAATACGCAAACTCTCACTATTCATGATAACAATAATACAATTACATAATGATCATGATATTCTAACAACAGTTTTGACTGTTGGTAGAACCACATTAATAACTTTACTTATCATTATAAAAAACATCAAAAATTATTATATTAATAACTGAAAATAGATTAATGTTAGAGAATTAACTGATTCACTAAAATAACTATTAATCGTCAGCTGGCGTGTCTGTGTTGATGTTACAAAACCGAACATTCGTGTAACAATAATAAAGTCCAAAATTAGGATTTTACAAAAAGTTTTGATATTCTCCTTTATGGTATTATAATGCTGAACTTTCTTGACTTTTCTATGCAGAACAATATCAGCAGTTGGATGACATAAACAGGTGTAAAAAAATATATATCAAACGTGTTCTATGCTACATTCCTTAAAAATTATAATAATTGAAACATACTTTTTTCACGCTAGTCCTATTTCTTTATTAAATAAAATTTATACTGCTTTTCTACAACTGTATGTTTCAAGTAAATAAACTGTAAATTGACTAAAATAACATGAACAACTTACCAAATGTGACGTGCTCCCTTACATGTAGTTATTCCGCTGCTACCAAGCTCTAGTAGACTACATGGGTGAAGAACTAATAGTCCTAACAGCCACAGCAACATTATAACATCCACATCTCGCTAGCTGTTGTATACTGTGGTTATACTTTTGCCACTTTATTTCAATAAATTTAAAAAATCAATTCTTCGACTAAAAAACCATCTCTCAGGTATTGCATTCGGATGAAAAGTTTCAAAAAAAGATTTATTTTGTGGCTGGATGCAACGGCAGCAAAAATATGAATTGTACTGATTATACACTTATTTAAACTTTTACTACAGCCATGCTTAAACATCAGTGGAAACCATAATGTGCAATTATTGTGAATTTTCACAAAAAAGAGCAGATCAATGAGAAACCGTGCAAAAAAAGGGAGTGCTTAAATGGCAGTCTTGAAAACCATAAAGAGGGTCAGCAAATAAATTGTAATGTATTGTAGTTTGTTAATATACAACTTTATTTCCCAAATCTAATAAAGCTATCATGAATATTAGCAAAACTGACTGTATCCGACATAGCTGCTAATTCCTTGTATTGGCCGATGATTAGTCATAAGCTTATTGCAATATGTTTTTAAATAGATTGTGCTATTAACTGAAACGATACCAAAACCCTTAAAAGTAAGAATATTTTAAAATTGATATATGCCTCCTAGTTCCATATATAAGAGCCTCCTAGAGTTTGTAATTTATTGATAGAAAATTACACATTTTTGTTGGAGTTGTCTCCTCTTTTCCATATATGAATATAGATATATAAGGCAATTATGGGAATCATGTTTAAAATACTTCTATAGGGTTGTTAAGCACTATAAACACTGCTAGAATTAGGAGGCTCCCTGGACGCCTCCTAATTTTTCAGAGCCTCCTAACATGGATTATATATTGATAGAAGCCTCCTAGTTGGGAAATATAGTTCTATATATATATATATATTTCTCAAATCTTTTGTATTCGCTGCTTTGATTGTCCAGCTATAGCTATTATTTTATCATCGTGCCCACACGTTACGCTGCCCTTGTTAGGAAATTTTTATTTTAGGCATTATCATGTTTGATATACCGTAACCACATGCTAATTAATTTAGAAATGTGTCCGCGCCTCACAAAGGCCTCGTTAAGAAATTTTCTTTCGTAAGGTTCGAATCCCATATATGAGGTTAAGGCTAAATCTTTTCACGTGGACATTTATAGGAAGAGCTTCGACATTCTTTCTTCGTTCGGTCAGACAAAAACAGTGCGATATTTTATTTCTACATTTGTACCAGTATTGATTGTGTAGTTGTTTTTGTACTGTTTTGTGTTGTTGAAATAATTTAAAAGAAATGATAAAAATAACTGTGACACTTTTCAAACTTTGTCAAACAGCTGTAACTTTCGAACTTCATATCATGAGAAAAATGTTTCGTGCAGGTATAATAAAAAACATAAAAAAACTTTAAAAAGGTTTAGATGTAAATGTGAAATAATTAGCAAGTACTGTAATATCTAAATGAAGTCTGTGTTGGTACGATTACAATAAAATATGATTTGGTAATGATACAATTACTATGAACTGAGAAAACAAAATAAAAATCCTGAATATGTTGAATTTTTAGTAACATTTTTTACATAGAAGTGTGTGTGTATAAAAAGGTTACCTACTGTTCAACCAAAAGCCATCAAAACTTTTGAATACGACGATACTTTTAATAAAAAGGTCTTTTCACAGAAAATTGATTTGTATTTAACATATACCGGTAACCAAATTTGCCATTCCAGCTTTCAAACTACATATCATGAGAAAACTGTTTTGTGTAGTTGAAATAATTTAAAATTTATTTATTTACAATATAATTTGACTGTTACAAGATTTTATAAATAAAGAAAATAAATACATATAATATATATATATATATATAAAAAAAAATTGTTTCCTCACCCCGGATACCCCGTATGGGTGGTAAATTCTGCTCTAACTCGGGTCTCCTACCAGAGACCTGGGAGTTTGAGCACTCGTCTCAAGATCTTAGCTGTTCCCAATAGCGCACTTTTCTGCAACTCACCTGAGTTGATTGTTGTTGGTATTTGGGCAAGCCACATTTTATGCGCCGGTGTTATTGCGCCCAGTGCCCCAATCACTACTGGGATTACGGTTGTTCTTACATTCCAGCATTTTTCAATTTCTTCTCCAAGAGGGAGATATTTTTCTACCTTTTCTTTTTCTTTGCTGGCTATATTGTAGTCATTGGGTACTGCTATATCTATTATAGTAGCCCTCTTGTTCTCCTTGTCTACCACCACTATATCTGGTTGGTTTGCTAGGACATGCTTGTCAGTTTGGATGTAGAAGTCCTAGAGGATCTTAGCGCGGTCATTTTCATTGACCTTACCAGGAGCTTCCCACCAGTGTTGTGGTTTATTAAGGCCATACTCATCACATAGACTTCTATACACAATACCTGCGACATGATTATGCCGCTCAGTGTATGCGTTCCCTGCTAGCTGTCTGCATCCACTGATGATGTGTTGGATGGTCTCAGGTGCATCTTTGCACAGTCTGCATCTAGGATCGTCTCTAGTGTGATAGATTTTCGTTTGGAGTTGCCTTGTTGGGAGCACTTGCTCCTGGGCTGCCATGATTAGCGACTCTGTATTGGCCGTTAGGTTTCCTTTGTTCAGTCACATATATGTCTGGTGAAGATCGCCAACCTTAGATATTTGTTGGTGGTAAGCACCATGAAGAGGTTTTGTATGCCAGTCAATTTCCTCATCATCAGGGCATAGGTCCGTTGTGAGAGCAGCCGATTGAAATTCAGCTAGCAAATTATCTGAGATGGCCATGGAGGCTGCATATGCTTTGATGCTTCGCTCCTCCTCTTTCACTGTCTGCTGCACACTTTTGAGTCCCCTACCGCCATCTTTCCTATCAAGATACAATCTAATAGTATCAGATTTTGGGTGGAGTGCTCCATGCATGGTCAGCAGTTTACGAGTTGCTATATCTGTTTCTTTGATGGCTTCCTCAGTCCACTTTATTATGCCTGCTGGATATCTTATTACTGGCAGTGCGTAGGTATTTATTGCCATGATTTGGTTCTTGGCATTGAGCTGGCTCCGTAAGACCTGCCGAAGGCGTTTCTTGTATTCGGAAATGGCTTTGTGACGTACCTCGGCTTCGTGGTTGATGTTGCTTTGCATAATCCCCAAGTACTTGTACCCTTCTTCTATATCTTTGATGGTACCATTTGGCATTCTTAGGCCATCTGTGAGCATAGAATGGCCTTTCTTAATAATTAGCCTTCCACATTTCTCAATACCGAAGGTCATTCCGATGTCCTTGCTGTATACCTGAGTGAGGTGTATTAGCGAATCAATGTCCCTTTCTTTGTTAGCGTACAGCTTGATGTCATCCATGTAGAAGAGGTGGTTTATCTTGGTGCCACTCTTAAACTGGTACACATATTGAGTCTCCTCCAGCATATTGCTTAGAGGGTTTAGGCATATGCAGAAGAGCAGCGGTGATAAGGAGTCACCTTGATAGATGCCTCGCTTAATTTGTACACTCGCCAGCTTTTTGCCATTAGCCTCCAGTTCCGTCTTCCATTTGGTCATTGACATCTTGATGAATGCCACAAGAGCAGGGTGAACATTGTACATACTGAGGCACTCAAGTATCCAACTATGGGGAATTGAGTCATAGGCCTTTCTGTAGTCAATCCAAGCCATGGCAAGATTGGTTTGCCTTCTCCTGCTGTCTTGACAGACCGTCCGATCCACCAGTAACTGATGTTTAGCTCCTCGGGTGTTGCGCCCAATTCCTTTCTGAGCACTGGTCATATAGTGACTCATGTGCTCTTCCAGTTTGTCTGCAACTATTCCTGAGAGCAGTTTCCAAGTGGTGGGCAAGCACGTTATTGGTCGATAGTTTTTGGGAATCGGCCCCTGCTTTGGATCTTTTATCAGAAGCACAGTTCGTCCTTTGGTCAGCCATTCTGGATGGTCACCTTGTTCTATTAGGTATTCCATCTGCTTAGCCATTCTAGTGTGAAGTGATGTTAATTTCTTTAACCAGAAGGCTTGAATCATGTCATGGCCAGATGCTGCCCAGTTTTTCATACGCTGCACTCTGCACTTAATGTCGTCTTTGCTGATGGTGAGTCCTTGCTGAGCCACAGTGTGTTGTTGGTTCTCTTTAAGCCTCTTCAGCCAATTTGCAGTGGTGTTATGAGTGGTCTCTTTCTCCCAGATGTCCTTCCAGAACTTTGAAGTGCTAGATCGGGGAGGCTCAGACATTGGCCTCTGCAGTTCACCTTTGAACTGGGAATACACTCTAGATGGATTATTGATGAACAGTTTGTTCATTCTCTTGTTATCTCGCTCTTTGGTGTACCGCTTCAGTCGTGCCGAGAGTGCTACTAGCCGCTGTTTGGCAGATTCTAGAGCTTCTATTGTGGCTTCCCTTTTTGGACGCTCCAAACTGTGGTTAGAGCTCTCACTGAGCCTACTAACTTTCTTGCGCAAGTCCTTGATTTTATTTTGTAGCCTCAGCTGCCAGGATGGAATGGCTTGAAGCCTTGTTGGTATTGGCTTAATATCCATCTCCTCCAAGATGACGGTTGCTGTACTGTAGATTAAGGCATTAGTCTCACTGATTGATCCAGTTGAGATCGACTCCAGTGCCATGTTAATGTCTTCTAACAGCTTCTTAGGTATGGCCTTGCTAACTCTTTGTAGTGGTACCCTGCTTCCATAATCATTAGCAGCTGACATCTTGTTGATGATATTTTCCGCAAGCTCTTTCAGCTGATATGAGGTGCCGCTTGATTATGTTACTTCTCTGAGCTACAAGTTGCTTAGCGGTTAGTGGCAATTCAGGGCGCATGTTTATCCACAGTTGATGCATCCTTCCCATGTAGCCCCACTTTTGAGGTTCACTCATAAAGTAGCACTGCATGAGGTCCGTGTTATCAGTCCGAGTCCATTTTATCCGTTTTGAACCAGTAGCCCATTTTTCACTGCCTTGTCCTGGTTCAGCTACAGGCAGCGGGGACCTTGTTTGACCGGGCGACGTCCGAGCCGGCATGGTTTTGGTTATTGCACTCATCATAGAGGTTGTAGACGTTATACAAGCAAAGGTCTTGTCTAAGGACCACCAGAAAAGTGCAGTTGTTGGGGTTTGAACCGAGGACCTAATGATCACGGTCCCGATACCTTACCAACTGCGCTATCTGTCCTGTATATATATATATATATATATATTTGAAAAATTATTGCGAAAAAAGTAAACTTTTAGTATTTGCGTTACAAATCTGTTTCGTGCGAAGCACTCCTCAGACGCAATTGTACTAAAAAAAAAACAAAAAAAAAAAACATATATATATATATATATATATATATGTGACACTGTGACACATCATCAGTGGATGCAGGCAGCTAGCAGGGAGCGCATACACTGAGCGGCATAATCATGTCGCAGGTATTGTGTATAGAAGTCTATGTGATGAGTATGGCCTTAATAAACCACAACACTGGTGGGAAGCTCCTGGTAAGGTGAATGAAAATGACCGCGCTAAGATCCTCTGGGACCTCTACATCCAAACTGACAAGCATGTCTTAGCAAACCAACCAGATATAGTGGTGGTAGACAAGGAGAACAAGAGGGCTACTATAATAGATATAGCAGTACCCAATGACTACAATATAGCCAGCAAAGAAAAAGAAAAGGTAGAGAAATATTTCCCTCTTGGAGAAGAAATTGAAAAATGCTAGAATGTAAGAACATCTGTAATCTCAGTAGTCATTGGGGCACTGGGCGCAATAACAGCGGCGCATAAAATGTGGCTTGCTCAAATACCAACAACAATCAACTCAGGTGAGTTGCAGAAAAGTGCGCTATTGGGAACAGCTAAGATCTTGAGGCGAGTGCTCAAAGTTCCAGGTCTCTGGTAGGAGACCCGAGTTAGAGCAGAAACTACCACCCATAGAGTTATCTCCCCCTAGAAGGATAACTGTGCCATCAACAACACAAGCGTTTCCGGTGCCAACAAGGAGCGTTTAGGCCACGCCCCTTTTTTTGTGCTAGTCACTCGCAGTGATTGACAGAACGATAACATCAGCCATGAGAATGATCATGAATTTCCACAGTTAAGATAGTAATTATTGCTCTTATTAAAGAAATGATGATTATAGTTTATTACTCTAATATATGCTTATTATTTAAAGCAATTCAATAGCTACATGCATTGCAAATGCACTGAATAGATAGCGTTAAGTAAGTGAGTTAATGCAATCAGTTACTCCAATGATATACAGCCCCCACACATGGGGGGCTGTATATCATTAGTTACTCATGGATAAGATAGATAATCACACCGGAGTTGTATTACATTGGTGTGATGGGAAGCTAATCGACTGCCATCAACTGAAAGTATTGACACTCTATGGTGATAGAGTGATTCATTGACACCACAGTTCACAAACAGCCCTTGCATGTAATATTAGATTTCAATACATATCAATCAAACACATAGACTAGCTTAAAGCAAAGATGTCCACTAGTTAGTGGACATCTTTGCTTGATGTAAGCAAGCAAAAAGTTTGAAAGTTAGAGTGGCAAATGTTGCTATATGTTAGATAAAAATAAATTATACCTAATTATACTAAATTGTAATTATTTAAAAATAAAAAAGACTTTTTTATTACATTATTCATTAAATAATTTTTTATTGTAATCATAGCTAAACAGATTATATTTAGTCATCACTTGCTAATTATTTCACATTTACATTTAAACACATTTGCAGTTTCATTTTTCTTCCTAATTCATGTCAACAAAAAACTTCTTTCATGATATGAAATTTAAAAGTTGTAGTTGTTTGAAAAAGCTTGAAAACATTTACAGTTGTTCTTATGTCCTCTCTTCTCTTCATTTATTTCCATTACACAAAACACTTCTCATAATATGTAGTTTGAAAGTTAAAGTGGCAAATGTTGTTATATGTTAAATAAAAATAAATTATAACGTACTTAATTATACTAAATTATAATTATATAAAAATAAAATAGACTTTTTTATTACCTTATTTATTAAATAATTTTTCATTGTAATCATAGCTAAACAGATTATATTTAGCCATTACTTGCTAATTATTTTACATTTAAACACATTTACAGTTTTTTTTCCTAATTTATTTCAGCAAAACACTTCTTTCATGATATGAAATTTAAAAGTTGTAGTTGTTTGAAAAAGCTTGAAAACTTTTACAGTTGTTTTCTTTTTCCTCTTAATTCATTTGAACTGCTTAAAAATATTTTCTCATGATATGAAATTTAAAAGTTAGAATGGTAAATGTTATATATAAATAAGTTTTCTGTCCAGACTTTTTTATTACTCGAGCAACTCGGGTAGTACAGCTCATAGTTGATGGCAGTCGATTAGCTTCCCATCACACCAATGCAATACAACCTCAGTATGACTATCTATCTTATCTATGAGTAACTGATTGCATTAACTCACTTACTTAACACTATCTATTCAGTGCCTTTGCAAGTCAAGTAGATATCAGGGATTACATGTATGTCACAATTTCCATTTCCATAATTCATTTCCATATCAATTCCATAAAATTTCCATAATTTATTTCCATATTAATTCCATTTCCATAACATTTCCATAATTCATTTCCATATTATTTCCATTTCCATAATTCATTTACTTATTATTTCTATTTCCATAACATTTCCATAATTCATTTACTTATTATTTCCATAGCATTTCCCTATTTCATTCCCATAGTATTGCCATTCTTATAACATTTCCATAATTCATTTTCATATTATTTCCATTTCCATAAAATTTCCATAATTCATTTCCATATAATTCCATTTCCATAACATTTCCATAATTCATTTCCATATTATTTCCATTTCCATAACATTTCCCTACTTCATTTCTATATTATTTCCATTTCCATATTACTTCCATTTCAATAACATTTCCATATTATTTCCATTTCAATAACATTTCCATATTTCTAAAATAAAATTTCCATATCCATCTCCCTAAAATTATGGAAATATTTATGTTTATGGAAACAATAATATATAGGGGGGCTGTATATCATTGGCTGTATATCATTGCTGTATGGGGCTGGGGGGGTCGCATATCATTGATGGAAATGGATAGGAAAAAGTAAACATTTCCATAATATGTTTAGCGATCCCTGGTAGGTATTGAATTGCTTTAAATAATAAGCATATATCAGAGTAATAAACTATAATCATCATTTCTTTAATATGAGCAATAATTACTATCTTAACTGTGCAAATTAATGATCATTCTCATGGCTGATGTTATTGTTCTGTCAATCACTACGAGTGACTAGCACAAAAAATGGGCGTGGCCTAAACCCTCCTTGATGGCACCGGAAACGCTAGGGTAGTTATCACTCTAGGGGGAGATAACTCTATGCTACCACCCACATGGGTTAACCGGGGTGAGGAATCAATTTTATATATATATATATATATATATATATATATATATGTATATATATATATATACATGCTAGTTTCATCATAAGGTTTTTTGGTTTATTACCATATTTTCAATTTTAATTATTCTAACAATCTGGCTTAATCCAAATTTTTTTTAGAAAACCCAAACATCTGGTAAAAAAAGAAGCACATCTAAAATTAGGAAAAAGACGAGCAAGGTAAGATTATTTAAGACTTGAATAAAAACTAGGAAGAATTCTAAGGAATTAAAAAGGAATAGTTTTTTATATTATAAATGTAACACAGGCTCTTCAGAGCAGAGAAACCAAAGTGAATCTGCCACGCAAATCTGGAACATGCATACGTGCATGCAGGTAAACAACTTACAAGTTTTTCTGCCTTTTGTTTCTTTACTGATATGAAGGTTAAAGTTTCATATAGAATATGTAACATAAAGTTTTGATGCTCAGGCCTAATTCGGTCAGTTAGCTATATACCCTCAGTTAGCTACATAGCTTCAGTTAGCTATAAAGTTTTGGTATTTAGTTTCATAATAAAGTTTCAATTGTTCTGCACAAATCATTTAGTTACTGCTCAGTGTATTCTTTTTGTTTGTTCACATACAAAAAATTACTTTTGTTGAGCGTATTGTTGGAAAACAGAAGTAACATCTTTTGTCTATTACAAACTCACCAATTTTATTGGCCATAGTTAATTAAAACATTGCTGTGTTTGGGTCTAAGGCACCACGAAAGTTGTTTCGGCATGCTGTGCCTTTGGCCAACTGTGCAAGTCAATTGGCAGTCTAGTTGGAGTGTCTTGTGTGGAGGGCCCTGTGTCTCGACACGGTTTTACTTCCGGTAGTTATGCTCCATCTAAACTTTGCATGATGGAGTTTAAATTCCAACGAGCAACACACAGCTGATGATTAATTTGTAATTTTTTTGATTGGAACATTTTGAAATTTATTGTTAATTAGTTTTGTTGGATTACTTGAATTAGCTCTGTGAGTGTTGTGTCGATAAATTTTTATCTTTTACAAAACTGTTATTTTTTGTATTGCAATGAAATAACCTTTTGTAAATATCTTGTTCAATTGTAGATTTCAAGGTTTTGGTGCACAACTATTACAGAAATTAATCGCGATTAATAACTGATCTGAACCAGCTAATCTTTGATTAATCTTAGAATTAATCTAGCAAAACCTGCATATTCGAAAACAAATAATACAGCTAAATATAGATTAATTATATTTGAGAGAATTATTGTTAACAGGAATACATGTTATGTACAATGTACATAAGTTGCAATGTATTAATTATTATGAGTTTGAAAATAGCCCATGAAAGTCTATAATTAAGTCAGCCAAGAGTTGAGGCAGCAGTTTATTCACATTATCCGAATAAAGAGATGCCCTCTTCCTACATACAATATTGCCAGCTTTAAAGGATAGCCGCTCACAGGGGACAGTAGTGGCGATAGTCAGCAGTCGTAGTTATTGTCAGCGACAGTTGGTGATGAATTCTGAGCTGAATGATGAGAATTAGATCAATGATATCTTAATGATGATGTGCTGTGGTGGTAGGCAAATTCTTTCTGGCAAATATTGCACTTCACTTTCTTGTTTATGCTTCTAACAATGTCTGTAAATGTGTCAGCCAGGACGGAGGACATTTTTCTGCTTTTATGTCCCATTAAAATGTCAATCTTATGTTACGATTATTCTAAAGCTGCAATATGATTGCAATTCTTTTGAAAAATTAAAATACTTGTATAATTTACCTTAATTAAAAAGATTTTATATATAAACAAAAAATAGACTGTAAGATATTAAACAGCACTGAAATCGCTGTTGTTGCTATTACCTAGAAACATGCTCAAACAACTAACAACCGCCGCTTACAACTCGATCGACACGGCACTTTTTTGTTGTATAAACAAGTTTTACGTTAGTGACTCACTTAGTGTTTTTATAGTTGAGTGCAAAATAATTGTAGTTGTATTTAATTGGTAAAAAGGGCTGCTTGTCATAAACCAACTCGAGTGCATTTTCATTGAAGATTAATTGGCTCAACTCAGTTAATCGTGTACTTGTATATATCGGCCTTAATCGTTTAATTAACGCGATCATTGTGCAGCTCTAATTTTTAGACACTTGCAAGCTACGAACCTAGAGTAAACCGCTATAATACATATCTTTCAAACAAAGCTAAGATTTCTAATTTAAATGATTCCATGTTCACTTAAGAAAGAAAAAAGCAACAAAAATATTTTTGGCTGCATAAATATGGTTAGCTGTTTTACTGATCTGTTGCAATCAAAAACAATTTTGTCCGGGATTGATAATAATTTTAGAGTAAAACTTAACAGAGTATAGAAAAACAGAACTCAGTTGAATACAGTGCCTAAAAACAGCCAGATTTCATACATCTTGTCCATTATATGAGATGGACCTTGACCAATAATATACAGTATGTACATATATATATACATATACAATAGTATAAAGTATGTATGTTGATCTATTCTCAGTCTATGCAAACTGATGAAGTTGTTCAAGATAAACCATCAAATAAAAAGAAAAGAAAAAGTGAAACCTCTTTGGAGAAAACAAAAAGAGAAGCCGGAGTAAGAAATATGCTTATTTACTTAGCCCTAAGTTTTTATCATTTTAAAGAGAGAGTGGCAGAACAGTTGGGATATGTTCAACTGTAAGTCTGTTATATACAAAATGAGACAAGCCAAAATATATATTATATAATATATAATTTATATATTATATAATATATAATTTATATATAATAATATATAATATATATGATATATATTATATAAATTATATATTATGTATATTGTTTATATAATATAAATTATATATATAATAATTTATATTATTTAAATTATATATATATATAATTTATATTAATTTATATATAATTTATATATTAATTTATATACATACATATAATATATATTAAATATTATAATTAATGTATTAATATTATATTAATATATTATAATATATTATGATATATCATATTATAATATATTAATATTATAATATATTATAATATTAATATATTATAATATTAGTATATTATTATATTACCATAATAATATAATATAGCAATAATAATATTAATATGTTATAATATTACTTACCTTACCAGACAGACACCTAAAGGTGTCTGTCTGGTAAGGTAAGTAGCCAGACAGGTGTTTGTCAAGTTAAGGGCATGTTCAATATAAGCTCATGGTTAAAGTTGATAGCAAAGCATGAATCTGTAGTGACTGGCACGGTTGGTTGTTGCAAAGCAGGGTACAGTCGCTAAGGCATGTGGTAGTACCAATTTGGTCAGAGCTGGCTCTTTACGGCCGCATCACTACCAAGAACTATTGTCTGATAAGACTGATTGAGCGGTACTCCAGCAGACCTCTTGAGTCACGTCGCCTTAACCAATCTAAACCAAAAAGCCAGAGCATAGCCAAGTGTCTTGTTTTGACAAAAAAGCCTCTGATTCTTACGCCTAGTGCAATTATCGCCATGCACACAGAAGTTAAAAACCCACAGATCGTGGATCAGAGTAGAATCAATGGGACCCCAACTAGATGCCAGGGGATTTAGTGTCGACAAAGTGTCCTGAAAGATCTGTGTTGGGCAAAATGAAGTTGGTTAAACTACTGAACTGCTATGCTGCCATATTGAGTGAGTGCTCGACCTTGGAGGTCGAGCACTTCATCCCACTCAACGAACAGACCTGACTCATTCTACAACCATTGAACAAGCTCAGGCCAGAGTAAAAAGTACACGCAGAGAGGCAAGTGCAAAACTGCTCAAGAACGTCTTCATCCAATTTGCGAAGTGGGCCTAGAGTTCACTTGTGATGCTAGTTCAGAACTGGATGAAAATTGGCATTTCTGTATTGATTACCAGCCTCGATACGCTGTTACCTAGCAGGATGCATATCCCTTTCCTTGGATCGACAACAGCCTATGTGCCTTATCCAGCAGTCAATACTTTAGCTTGATTGACTTTGTCAGCAGGTGCTGGTGAGGATGCATTTGGACGCTGATGCCTACATAAAGTTGGCTTCTCTACTTGGTTTAATCTCTGGACATTGAAGGTGTTGCCCTTTGAGCCGACCTCAGCCTTAACCATCTGCCAGGAAATCATAGAGCAAGTCTTACGCAGTCTTTATTGCCGCACACTGCTTTTGTATCTTGGCGACAACATAATTATTGTCCTAGACTTTTAGACTTTGGTTGCTTGGAGGAGATCATCCAGAGACATCAAAGAGCTGAATAAAAGCTGAAGCTTTGGAAATGCAAGCTGCTTTTGCCCAAGTACTCTACCTGAGACACATCAACAGTTGGAATAAAATGTCAATTGATCCTGCCAAAGTAGGATCTTAACCTCAAAAGAAATCAAGAAACTACAAGGATTTTTGGTACTGTTGGGTATTACCAGCAGTATATATCCTAAGTTTGCCATCATAGCCTACTCTTCACACCGGCTGACAGCAATGGAAGAGTCTTGCAGGTGGACAGACTAAAAGGAAACTGTTTTCAAACATCTCAGCAAAGCATTATCACCGCCCCTGTCCTATATCTTAGATACTGAGACAATTAGACATGGATAGGGATTAGTGTTGGGCCGGTATTGGGTTATCCGCTCTTACCGATACCGAGGGATTATCGGTATCCGAGGAAACCAATCATTTTCGGTATCAGCTAGGTATCCGCGGCCGGTTTGATATGATCGGCATTTATCCGTGAAAGCCTATCGGTATATGGTTATACGGATATCTGGAGAGATTATTAAAACGCTCCATGACGAACATGCTAATTTGAGCATGCATTGGCAAACAAATTCAACGAAAATTTCCACACTTACTGTATCTACTATTATATTACGTTACATTGATAATGCCACCAGCCTCGAAGGTTTGGGAGTTCTACGCAGATGGGAGGACGTATCAAGACTCTAACGGGACTGGACTCTAACGGGACTGGACTCTAATTGGACTGCGTATAATTATGTGAGTACATTACCTGATTACAATATGTGATAGTAAGATTTTTTTAAACTGTTTCAGTCACAGGTGTCCTTTAGCGGGGATACTGCCGAAGCCGAGACCGGGCCATAGTCTAAACACACAAAAAAAACAACAAAGGTCCACGTAGTTATGAGCAAAAACAAAAGTATCTACCCAAATATCTCACCAATCCAATTAGCAGCACATACAAAAACTAAACCAATCGACTGAGCAACACATCATGTCAAAATATTCCAAGCTTCAAATAATGTCTTGCACAACTCACATTATGGTTTTTCAAAACTTGTCCCAAAGTCCCTATTAATTTGAAACTGTCCAATATCTGTTTTAGAAATGGTCGCCGCTAGCCTAGCCTAACGTCCTGATTCAACATCTTAGTAATTATCGGGGCATTGCTGAGTGCTCCCGATCCTTTTGAGTTTACAATAGTGTTAACTCAATTTTGATTGGTTCTTGCATGCTTGAGAGAGACTCAAAAAGATCAGGAGCACTCAGCAATGCCCGATAGTTACTAAGATGTTGAATCAGGACGTTAGGCTAGGCTAGCGGCCACCATTTCTAAAACAGATATTGGACAGTTTTAAATTAATAGGGACTTTGGGACAAGTTTTGACAAACCATAAGGTGAGTTGTGCAAGACATGATTTGAAACTTGGAATATTTTGACATGATGTGTGGCTCAGTCGATTGGTTTAGTTTTTGTGTGTGCTGCTCATTGGATTGGTGAAATATTTGGGTAGATACTTTTGTTTTTGCTCATAACTAGGTGGACCTTTGTTTTATTGTGTGTGTAGACTACGGCCCGGTCTCGGCTTTGGCAAAATTCCTGCTAAAGGACACCTGTGGTTTCAGTATATTTAACAAAGAGAGCCCATTGCCATTATCTATCTGTTCCTTATTATACATAACGTTTGTATCAATAATGATATTTTTTAATAAAATAAACAATAAAAACATCTATCATGAAAATTATGTTTCCATCTTTGTTGGCTTTTTAAAACAAGGAGTCTTTTTGCCGTAACAATATACTGCTGACTAAAGAATGTTTTTTTGCACAGGCTACTTTTTACACAACGATAAAAATTGTTCAAGACAGTTATGATTTAAAGTTTAAACCATTTAATGACACACTGATAACCACATACCGAACAATAGTACCGACAATACTGAACTTTCTTAGTTGGCAAAGGATACCGATGATGGTAAATACCGAGGATACCGATACCGGAAAAACCGATAAAAATGTGCAAGGATATCCGATCCGGCACTAAATTAGATACCGGCTCAACACTAACAGGGATTGTGCTGTTTTAAATACAGGACAGTTAAGAAAAGATGAGTGTGTATTATAGCATGACTCTGACACCTCCCAGTTTAAAAATGGCAGGATTGAACCTGGGCAACATTACATATCCTACAACACTAACCAACTCATGTACAGAACTCCGACCTTGAAAGCGGTGAGATCAAGCCTGGACACCGATGGTGGTTACACAGAATTGACACATCAAGGTGCTGTGCCAGACCTACTTACAGCAGCCCTCCCAGGCCCCGCAAGCGACTACCAAGGATATTAACAAGTGGCTGAGATGGCCAACTTACAGGCAACAGGCCATGAACTAGTGGCCACCATGTATCAGGTCAATGCTTCTTGAGAAAAGGTATCTACAGAGCAGCTTGAGCTGGAAAGAAAAGCGCTAGAATTCATGCACCATAAGCAAGATTTGCTCAAGATCTAGCTAAATGGAGTACTGGCATCTACCCCCCAGCTCAATGAGAGACAACCGTATTACAAACACACACCCTTACTCACTCTGACATGAGAAGGAGATTGAGCCGCCTTTAGCTCACCTGGTACTGGTCCGAACTGATGGCAAATTTTAAGAGGCTAGTAAAAGATTATGAGGTGGGCCAGGCTGCAAAGCATGGTCGTACCTTGATAACTGGCAGAAAACAAAGTCTATACACGAGCCGACAGCTAATGTGTGCCAGCTCAGTTTTCCCAGCAGACAAAATGTAGTTGTAAACTTAGTCGCCCGCTTTCTATTACCCCGAAAGACAACAAATGTGTATCTAATTTACGGATCACTTTATCAGATTGCAGAATGTGCTGAAACTGTAGGATGCCACAGTACCGGTGGTGGCAAGCATACTTGATAAGAGAATATTCTGCTACTTAGGGCTGATAGAACAGATACATAGGGACCAGAAAGTACAGTTGGAGAGGAAACAAGTTGCTGAACTCAGATACATTGATAAGACCCGCACCACACCATACCCCCATAATTAAATGGAATGCTGAAAAAAAAGTGCATATAGTTTGCGAAATTCCCTCCAAGTCCAGTTTCTGATGAGAGGCCAAAATGAATAGAACCTGCTTTTTCTGCAACTGGTGAGAGCACATTGAGGCACCCCTCCATAGCTAGAAAAACAGCGAATATACTGTATTTCCGGTTGAGATAGGTTGCTGAACAATCTGAAGGGTTATAATCACCTACTGAGTTGCTTTCGGCCACCAAACATGTGGTGAGTGTCCTAAAGAGACTAGAGGTGATACTGATGCCCTCCGACAAAGCCAGATGATGATCTAGAAAGAGGACTAAGAGGCACCACCTCAACAAGGTCTTAGTGACTGGGTATGGCTGTTCAACAAAAAAGAAAAAAAGGAGACAACCCAAAGCTCCAAGTCAAGCTTGCTGAGTCATATTAAATTCTAAAGGTATGACCCCACTACACATATTTGGTGGAGCAGCGAGGGCATTCCTCCGTCTAAAATGAAAGCTAACTCAAGCCATACTGGGCATGTCAATCTGGCGATCTATCTATACTGGCTATCTTAGAGCCAAGGAGAAGACCCAACATAAAGGGAGCAAGCAAGGCTTCCTTGATGTTAGGTTCTTCCATTCTTTCCGTTCAGAGAACAGTCAAGAAAACTTGAAACCAACCTTGCTTGCCACACACCCTCCAATGATGTCTTCCACAAAACAAAACAGGGCAAGGAAGCCAGCTATCCCTAAACTAATTGAGTCAGAACCTTACCTCCCAGCTGAGCCGATCCGACACAATCCGAGGCCGATAAAGACCACTTTGAAACTGGATTGCTAAAGTGATTGGACATGTTCTGAGGTTGACAGTCAGAAACTACAATGCAGTAATACACTAAAACCTAGTGCAGATAAAAAACAGGGGTGAGCTTAGCTCCATCTTGGGCTTTATTGCACTTCTTTGCAAAAGCACAAGTGTGAAAGACATGCAAACTAAAATACAAAACGTACTCTCCACAACATTGGATAGCACATCAAAAACGGCATTAAAGGTTGACTTGCAACAAAATTCATATTACAGTTATTTGGTATCAAAAGATTCACCATGTCTTACTCTGTTGTGCCGTAAGTGCCAAATACGTGGAAATGTGATTACAAGCTCTTAAAAGCTCAAAAACGAAAAGCCACCATAGATTGGAATCTGTTTATTTTTCTGACGTATTCATTACAGTTTGGTTATCGTCTTGTCACATGATGTTCTCACGTGAATTGAAAAGCCAATTAAAAGCTCAACATAAAACTTATCGTAGCACTGGTTTATGACAAACACTTCGGGTTTCACTGAAGACCCCGTATCAAATACAGGTGCTCGTTACTTTACAGTTTTGTTTCGGTATTTATTCAATCATCAAGTCGTAATCTGATCATGTGACCCAGTACTTCGCAAATAATTTTTGCAGAACTTTTCGATTATTACAGGTGACCAACAGACTCGTCATGATTATCAGACAATGATATGTACTCCTTTGAGCTAAGGTTAAAAAGTTTAACGATTTTTTACGGTAAGTTATAAGATATCAGTGCTAAAAGTGACAGCATTACAATGATGATAAAAAAGACGCGTAAGAACAACAGACATGGTTTTATTGAATGCGTGAAGCACGCTTGTGAAAATGTTTCGACGAATAAGGTTGCAAGGAAGTGTAAACAGAAACAATCCTGTAACAACTACATCCCTTTGAGCCGTTTTGGAAAGCGAATCCAAATTACGGCGGTCTCGTGTGGCTGCGATTAACTGTTCATTTTTGAGCTTTTAAGAGCTTGTAATCACATTCCCATATATTTTGCACCTACATCACAGCAGAGTAAAACATGGTGAATCTAATGATACCAAATAACTGTAATGTGAATTTGGTTGCAAGTCAACCTTTAAATGAGCTGTTAAGTCAGCTGTGTCTTGTCCAAGAACACTCATGAATTATTGAAGAAGGGGTTATGGAGCTAGTCAATCTAGCTTAGGAGGCAACATTCGTATGCACTCGACTGAATGAAATTTTAGCATGTGAGGAAATGACAAAACAGACTGGCACAGAAGCAACGCCACTTGAGACACATGATAATGATCTTGAATGACTGGAGGAGGCGCCAGCAGAAATATCTGCCTTAAAAGTAGTAGACACTTCAGCTGAGGTAATGTTAACTTAATATGGACAGTTCTCATCAGAAGAGCAATAACCAGAGGTTTCCTCGACTCTAGTGAAGAGTGGCTATTACAAGAGGAGGTCTGCAGGTTGGAGTACAGAGCTCTACAGCTTAGGGCCTAGGATCAGCTAACGGTTACATCGGTCTTTGACTTGGAAGCTAGCACTTTCAATGACGGACTGCATAGTGGAAGCGAATCGATTAGACTAGCAAAATGCCAACTCAGCTCGGTTTGGCCTGATTTGAGAATTGCTGTAGAATCGACTCAGCAAGAGCCGGAGCTCCTGCAGGTGTCTACAAAGGCTAAGATAACGACAGCAGAGTTCATTTGCACCTTCTTGTCTACGCATGTTCTGTGCAACATTCGATAAGAGCAAATACACTTACAGTCATACTTCGACTTACGAGTGCCCCAACATTTGAGAAAATTGAGATACGAGCCAGCTTTTAAGCAATTTTTAGCATTAACATACAAGCCGCGTTTGAGATATGAGCAAAGTGGCCAACTACTGTATATCAAAGGTGTCTTATGAGAACAGCATCACTCTGTATTATTCAACTGCTCAGGTTATACTTTTATACCGTGTTTTTGTGCGCGTTTATCAGTGGAGAAATAAGTGAGTTAAAAGTATTGTGCATAGATCGAAGGCCAATCGGTACAATGAAGGATAACGCAAAGAAAAATGAATGATAACAATTGATATTAAACGTGAAATATTGACAAATATGAGAGATGCGTAAGTATGATTGAGCTAGCTCAGCAGTATGACAGAAATACATCCAAAATATGCACAATTATCAAACAGAAGGATTATATTAAGGGCATTAAGCCTTCATAAAGACTAACCATCATTTCTAAATGGTGCAGCAATCTTTAAAAACGACATGGACAGGCTGCTCATGCTTTGGATAAAAGACAAGCAGTTGGCGGGCGACAGCGTAACTGAAATAATACTACGTGAAAAAGCTGGTGCTATCTATCAAGACTACAAAAATAGACATTCCGAGAAGTTGACAAGCGGTCGTGTATTAGCCCTTTGTGAACGACACCTGTGTTCATCCTTTACGCAACATGTTGAAAGGGCAACTAAGACAAGCGCCCTTAAATAGGTTTCGCATAAAACAACCGGCTGATCGTGAGAGCAAAACAGAAGATAAATTAGTTAAGCCGCGAGAAACTTAAAACTGTGAACACTAAAGAAATTTTAATTACGTAAGTTTAAAACAAAAGTTTGCTTACAGATCTGTGCATCAGAATCTAAATTTATCAAAATCAAATGTTGTAATGAAGGATGACCTTTCTCTCCCTCTCTGGCAGATGCTAGCGTTAGCTACTATTGTATGTATTTAATTTTAACTTTTAATTATTTACATTTCTGTGCATTATTATTTATTTGTTGCTTTTTGAAAGCATGTGGTAAGTTGGGACAATTACCAAAATATTTTTTCTGTTACAATATCTTGTTTTAAGTGTTTTGTTTGCATTTTTTAGAGTATGGAAAGTAATCGATATATATTTAATTGTTCTATATATAAATGAATTGCACCGACATACGAGTAAATTGACATACAAGATCAGTACTAGAACGCATTAAGCTCGTATGTTGAAGTATGACTGTATTATGAACTGAAAACATACTGCGTTGCTTCTCTGAGTTTCAGTGTGGAGCCAGTAAAGAAGGAATGACAAATTTCTTTACAGAACTTTATAGGACATCAGACCAGCACTTAAGACATCATGTGATGTCACCAAGTTTTTAGCAGCAAATAAATTTTAACTAAAACAGCGGAGACTTGCAAAATCTTTGCCTTTTTTTAGCAGAAAGAGCCATGGGTCAAGCTTTCTCAATCTGTCCTGTGTGTAACTTTACAGTTTACAGAGTAAGGGACATCAGTACATGAACTGTTGCTTTGTTAAACTAGTTGCAAAACGTCTCCAAATATAAACATATTCTCCCTTAGTTACATAGTTTTAAGTAGCTATGAAGCTCGGTAGCTATATAGCCTCTGTTAGCTACATAAAATTTTGTTGCATAAATATTTTTAGCTATTTTATAATGACATGTTGCAATAAAAAGTTAAACTATGTCTGTCCAGTACAAATGATTATTTTAGAGGTTTTGTGCGACCCTCACTTTCCTCCACTAGTACAAGACTCGTGCATGAGTACAATACATATATTTCTGCTTAGTTCATCAAGGTGTACAAGAAAGAATCAAGTAACAGGCAATGAACAGGCCCAGAACAGCTCTGCTCTCTACTGCAAATGTTCGTGCTTATGTAGCTGCTAGACTCCGCCCTTGTTCTGCTTAGTTAGACCCAGCACGGCTCAGCCCGGCTCGGTCCAGTGCGGTTCAGTACCGAGTCGGTACGGCTCTGGCCTGGCTGTGGCTTGACTCGGCTTGGCTGTACATCGGCTTGGCTTGGCTAAATGTAAGGGGACGCCATCCATCACACACTCCCCCATTGGCGACTACAGTCTCCAATTCACATCCTGCTGGAGGACTAGCTGGGCCAGAGCCTCAGGCTGGCGGGCTCCATAGCGGAGGCGCTCTATTTCTTCTAATAGTAGCTGGCGTTCCCGGCCCTCCAGGTATCCCTGCTGTAGGACCGCTTGCATAGTCTCGGCAGCCCTCGTCCACTCCTGGGCATCCTGTGTTAGCAACCGGGTCCGGCTGCGCTGCGTCTGTAGGAGGGTCTGGCTGGCTGGAGTCCGTCCTATTACTTTGGCCAGGGTGCGTGACCCGGCGGGCTCCACAGTCGTCCTGTTTCTCCTGGTCGAAGCCGGGCGAACTCAGGCTGGGGGCAAAGTAGAGTCCTAGCCCGCTGTGCCCCTCTCCGGGGGATGCAACGTTTCCTTCCTCTGGTCATGGGTGTGCATGCAACCATCGTCAGAGAGCTCCTCATGTTCTCCTGGCAGAACTGTTTCCAGGAGTCCTGGTCCACCAGATATACCACCGGCTCCACTCCTCCTTGATGGTGAGTCGAGTGGTGTAGCAACATCTGGTCCTTCGACACGTGCTGCCAATTGCAGGGGCACGCAAACACAGCATAGTGTTGCAGCACGTGAAATTGGATCCGCCGGGTGCTGGTTGTGAACTGACAGATCCGGCAGCTTCGATCTTTCACCTGCTCTTCCACTCGTGTTACAGTCCGGGAAGACAAGTACTTAATGGTCCTTACAGTCTAGAGTAGCATCCAACAGCGCCTTTGCTCCCTCCTCAGTAATCTCCAACATGGCAGAATCCGGCCACCATGCCATGTCCCTCTCCGTGTTACTCCCTTTGTAGGCCACCATGTTTGCCAGTGTTGGCCTACCCACTCCTTCTCTAGTTTCTTTCAAACTAATTGTGACTGAAGTCAGTAAATCCTGTAGAGATGTGTTGCCTTTGCTCTCCATCTTTTCCAGGGCCATGTCATTCAAAGAAAACGAGTGCTTTAATAAGAAATCCTTGGTTGTGTCTGTGGAAACCGTTTTGCCTCCTTCCTGCGCGACCTCTGGACCATTTTTCGTTAATTCCATAGCGTAGCATACACCATCTCCGTATCGTTCTGGCCTCCTAGTTGTCCGGGACGGCCTCGGATTGTGTTGGACCGGAGTTGATTGGAATGCAGGGCTGATGAAATCTGGTGTTGCGGTCTCTTCATTCTCTACCGGGTTCGGTTCTGGTTCTCCAGGAACTTTATTCAGTGTGGCCGAATTGATTTTCTCGCAACTTGGAGGGCGTCCTGGACTTCCTTCTTTTTCCGGTCTGGCCAGATTTTCCCCGGTAGTTACCTCTTCCCCTCGATTTTTTGCAGCTTCTCTTAGCAACTTTTCCCAGCTGCAAGGTGGCATTATTGGTACAGGATCTATTCTGCCCTCCTCTTGCCTTCTCTCCGGCCTGCTGGGTCGAGGGCCGTTCATGTTGGGGCCTCTCTTTGGCTCCAGAGTGGCTGGGGCCTGCCCCAATCTCTCTGGGCAAGTGTGATAAGGCTTCAGCCTGTTACTTGCTCTGGATGGAAGACTGTCTCTGCCGTTCCACCAGATATGTGTGGTTCCCTTAGGTCTTCAAGACCTGGTATGGTCCCACGAAACTCACCTGTAGCTTGGGATTTTCTCCTCGTCTCTGCCGTTTGTTCATGAGCCATACCCAGTTTCCTTGGGCGTATAGTGGTGGCTATTTCTTATCCTCTTGTCGCACCTCCATCTGGCTTTGCCGGAGCACCTCGTGCCCTGTCTGCAGTTTCCGCTGCACCTTAAGAGCGTGCTTGTGGGCAAGAAAGCACTCGGTCGGTGGGGATGACTTTCTAGCAGGTCTGGCATCCTCAGCTCCCGTTCCAACATTAGCATGTTGGCCGTTTCTCTAGTCGCGGAGTGGGGGGGTGCCTCTGTATGCCCTCATCAGCTGAGGAAGCAGTAGGTCCCACTCATCCTGCCCCCGAGCCAAGAGCAGCGCCCTCAAGGAATCTCCAAATCCCCGGTTATTCCACTTCACGATTCCGTTTGCCTGTGGGTGATATGGAGTCGTGTGGGATTTTCCTATGTTCCAGAGTTGGCACAGTTCGGTCATCAGTTGGCTCTCAAACTGTGCCTCCTGGTCCGTGTGGATCTGCTCGGTCAATCTCAAGCAGCAGAACGCTCGCTCATCCAGTGCGTTGGCGACCACCGGGGCCGTGGCGTCAGGTAGTGCTAATTGCTAAGTGGTCGATGAGAACCAGCACCCACTTGTTCTCCATTGGCATGACAGGAAATGGCCCCACCAGATCCACGGCCACCTTCTTCCATGGTCGTCCTCCGTAGAGCCTCCTTTTTCCTCCTGCTACCTTTGTCCCTCCATGCTTTGCGGCCTAGCACACCTCGCAACTCTTGATGAGCCGTCTGACTGTGGACGTCAGCCCGGGCCAGCACCACGTCAGTTGGAGGCGACCTATTGTCCTTCCCACCCCAGAGTGAGCCAGGGCGTGCGTTTGCCACACTGTGGTTTTCCGCATGGCCGGGGGGCAGATGGCGCACCATCTAGCATGGCCCTACGGGGCCACGCGTGCTTCCAGCACGCCGTCCTGTCGTATGCGCAGAAATCCCCGCATGTGATGCAGGATGTCCAGCTCTCTGCTCCCTACTTCTAGGTGTTCTGCTGGCACCTCTTCTCCTGTGGCAATGGCACGGTACATGATGGCCACTGGTCCCTGACCGGTAGCCTGCGTCCTTGCTAGTTCGCCCTTTGGTCCTGTCACTCTTGGCGGGGCTGATAGCCTCTCGGGGGAACCCTCGACACCCAGGTTCAATCCTGCCACTGTTGGGGCAGGAATCCTGTGCGGATTGCTGCCCGTGCAGCTCTGCTCTCTATTGCAAATGTTCATGCTTATATAGCTGCTAAACTCCGGCCTTCTTCTGCTTGGCTAGACCCGGCTCGCTCCAGCTCGGTTTGGTACCGAGTCGGTACGGCTTTGGCCTAGCTGTGGCTCGACTCGGCTTGGCTTGGCTGTACATCGGCTTGGCTTGGCTAAATGTAAGGGGACGTCATCCACCACAGTATAACCAAACTATAAGTATGAAAACAAAAGCAGAACTAAGTTGAGTACAATGTCTAAAACAGTCATAGACATCATATAACCTGCCAACTATGTATAGACCATGACGAATAATATACAGCATGTATGTTGATCTATTCTCAGTCTATGCAAACCGATGAAGTTGCTCAAGATAAGTCAGCAAAGAAAAAGAAAAGAAAAAGTGAAACCTCTGAGGAGAGAAAAAAAGGAGAAGCCGGAGTAAGAAATATGCTTATTTAGTGAGCCCTAAGTTTTTATCATTTTAAAGAGAGAGTGGCAGAACAGTTGTGATATGTTCAACTGTAAGTCTGTTATATACAAAATGAAACAAGCCTCCTTAATCTGTCATAAGTGTAGCTTCACAGTATATTCGCAAACATTCGGGGATATCAATACATGAACTATTGCTTTCTGTAGCTGATTGGAAAACATGTCTAAAAGTTAGCAATTTACTCTCAGCTAGTTAAATAGTACCATGCAGCTATAAAGCACCATTTAGCTATATAGCCTCAATCAGCCACATAGCTGCATATCACTATATAGCCTCAGGTACTATATAGCATCAGCTAGTTATATAGTTTTTGTTAACTACATAGCACAGTTAGCTGCTTAGCCTCAATTAGCTACACAGCTTGAGTTAGCTACATAGCCTCATTTAGCTACATAGCCGAAGTTAGTTATATAGCCTTGATGTATACATGTACAGTTTTTAGAGAGATTTTAATAGGAGGCACACAAATACCTAGTTGCCACTCATTATATTTCATTGTTTGTTTACCTGCAAACAATTACTTCTGTTGGGCTTGTAATTCAAACAGAGCTAAGATTTAAATGCTTCAATGTTTGCTTAAGAAAGAAAAACAATAAAAAAATTATTTTTTGAAGCATAAATATTGCTAGCTGTTATTTATTTATCTGTTGCAATCAAAAACCATTTTTGGTCAGAATTGGGGATTATTTTATGTTGAATATGTACTAGTTTTTGACTTTGACTACCGTCATTATCTTGTATTTATATATAGCTGTTGTCATACTCTTTGTTCATATTGACTTACTCACTTGTTATGTAATTGTTATGTAATATTCCTTTTACTCTCTTGTCTCACTTATGTAGTAAGTCAGTTGCTGTTTAGCTTTCAAATATACAAGACCAACAGGTTATGGGCCCAGGCAGGCAAACAAAGAAGCTGTACATGAGTTTGATACCAGAAAAAGGGTGATCAGCTATTATACTGACTGACCAACGACTGGTGAACCAGGAGTTAAACAATTGATACCATGAACAGTGAAACAAGCACTACTGAACCAGAACATAGATTCTACCTCTCATTCTACAATGGATAGTGATAAATGGACAATAGATAAGTTGGAAAGTCAGAACTATCAGACATGGAAGTTCCAGATGAAACACATTTTGCTGCTAAAGGATCTATACGATATCGTGGATGGTACTGAGAAAGCACCAGAAGGTTCAGCTGATCAAGCGCTGAAAACTGCTTTTAAATCCAGGTATCGTAAGGCTTTCTCAGTAATTGCTCTATCTGTTAGTACTGAACTTCTCTACTTAATAACAGATACAGAAGCACCTGATGTAGCATGGAAGCGGCTGCAAAACCATTTTGACCGTAAAAATGACAATGGCTGTGTAGGCAATGAATTTACATTTATCACTCATCATAGCAATACATCTTCATTGCACCGTAGCTCATCCTGGCTAATTGACTCGGGAGCATCGTGTCATATGACACCTAACAGGGAAAGTTTTAATAGCTACAAGAAGCTAGAACAAATAGCAATGGTCAGCCTAGGTGATGGTCGAACAGTTGAAGCTGTGGGAGTTGGTGTTGTAAAAGTGATGCTAAAGCTCAATCGTAGAGTTCGATGTGCATCTGCATTTTACAATGTACTTCATGTCCCTCAGCTAACCAGCAGTTTATTTTCAGTTCGAGCTGCCACTCAGAAAGGCTACATTGTTCAGTTCGGCCATACTCGATGTTGGATTAAGGATGCTAGTGGTCGAGTTAGGGCCATGGGATCACTAGCTAATAAGCTGTTCAGTCTAGACTGTGTACAAACTGAAACTCAATATGCAAACACTGCTAGCGCAGAGATTTGGCATCAACGTCTAGTACATATGAATAGCACTACTCTGAAAAAACTGAGTAAAGGAAATATAGTCTGTGCTACAAGCTTACCTGCAATAGACATTTCTTTTTGTGAAGGCTGTGCTGAAGGAAAGATGACTCGTAAACCCTTCAAACCTGTGGGAGATATCAAGGCTACCCAGAAGCTGGAACTAGTACATTCTGACGTTTGTACAATGGAAACAGAATCAATTGGAGGTAGCAAATACTTTGTTACCTTTATAGACGATTTTTCTAGATGCTGTGCTGTGTATTTTCTTAGAAACAAATCTGAGGTACCTGAGAAGTTCAAAGAGTTTGAAGCACATACAACCAACCAATCTGGAAAAACCATTAAAACACTGAGATCAGATAGAGGTGGTGAATACTTGTCTCAAGAATTTACCGACTACTTGAAATCTAAAGGTATTCATCATGAACTCACATCAGCTTACTCACCGGAACAAAATGGTGTTGCTGAGCGAATGAATAGAACTTTGTGTGAAGCAGCACGTTCAATGTTGTGCCATGCTAAATTGTCAAAGCAATACTGGGCTGAGGCCATTTCTACTGCTGCCTACGTTAGAAATCGGCTTCCTACTTCCTCACACAAGAATGATCTCACACCGTATGAGAAGTGGTATGAACGCAAACCCAACATAGACAATCTAAGGGTGTTTGGATGTATTGCTTATGCTCATGTTCCAGATCAACTGCGACAGAAACTTGACAAGAAGTGCCAGAAGCTAAGGTTTATAGGATACAGCAAACAGTCAAAGGCATACCGCCTGCTTGATGAATCGACTGGTAAAGTCACTACTAGGCGAGACGTGGTATTTGATGAAACAAACTTTACAAATACCGTTAAACCATCATGTGACCAATATACAAAGCAGAAATCTATTCTTGTTGAACATTCAGTAAATGAACAGACAACTCCAAACCTATCTGGACAATGCACTGGTGAAGGGCAACAGCGACGCATATCTGCTCGAGAACGTAGACCTCCGGTTCGCTATGGAATTGATGAGTATGTAAGCCAGGCTCAACACGTCGCTCATCAAGCTGGTCACATAATTGAACCAGAGACATTCTCAGAGGCAAAACAAAGCTCTCAACATAAGGAATGGATAGAAGCTGCTAGGTGTGAGTATCAGTCACTGATAGATAATAATACCTGGAATCTTACAGAGTTACCTCAAGGACGTAGTGCTGTTGGATGCAAGTGGGTGTTTAAAGCTAAACATCGAGGTGACGGAACTGTAGAGCGATTCAAAGGTCGTCTAGTGGCTAAGGGTTATTCACAGCAGCATGGAATAGACTATCATGAGACATTCTCACCTGTTGTTGGTTTTGCAACAATTCGTACGCTACTGGCATATGGTCTTAGTCGCAACATGTACATTAATCAAATGGACGTTGTAACTGCTTTTTTGAATGGCAGACTTGATGAAGAAGTCTACATGTCTCAACCAGAAGGTTTTATTAAACCTGGATCTGAACATCTTGTGTGTAAACTCAACAAGTCTATTTATGGACTGAAGCAATCCCCTAGATGCTGGAATCTTGCTCTAGATAGTTTTCTGAAGTCTATAGATTTTTGTCAGTCCACTACTGACCCATGTGTATATGTTAGGGATAGCAATTCAGGCATCAAAACTATAATGGCTGTATATGTTGACGATCTCATTATAATGAGTTATGATGATGCATCATTAATGCAAGTGAAGCATGCTCTCTCAAATCAGTTTAAAATGAAAGACTTAGGACCACTGCACTATTGCTTGGGAGTTAATATTGATCAACACGAATCTTCAATATCTCTAGATCAACAGTACTATCTCCAGCAAGTCATCAATCGCTTTGGTATGCAAGACTCAAACCCGGTATCCACACCTGCAGACATAAATGTTAAACTCATAAAAAATGATGGAATCAGTAAGCCTGTAGATTCAAAAAAGTATCAAGCAATGGTTGGTTCACTTTTATATGCTTCAGTGGCAACACGTCCAGATATAGCACAAGCAGTAAGTGAAGTGTCAAAGTACAACTCATGTCCAACAGAAGCTCATCTTACTGCTGTAAAGCGAATCATACGCTATATCAAAGGAACACTGACAACTAAACTTTGCTACAACAAGTCAGATGAAGCTAAAGTAATCGGTTATTCCGATGCAAACTGGGCTGGAGACTTAGATAATCGATGTTCTACTTCAGGTAATGTGTTTCTAATGTCAGGTGGAGCTGTAAGCTGGCAAAGCAAACGTCAAAATACTGTAGCCGTCTCAACGGCAGAAGCTGAATACGTATCGTTATTTCATGCAACACAAGAAGCAATGTGGTTACATAAGTTACTCAATGACATTGATGGCAAGGATGCTCATATGCCTACAACATGCATGGTTGACAATCAAGCAGCAATCGCTATAGCTAAGAACACCACAACAAAATCCCGAACAAAACATATTGACATCAAATATCACTTTCTGAGAGAAGCTGTTGCAAATGGACACATTCTTATTAAATACTGTCCATCCGCTGATATGACTGCCGATATCTTAACTAAACCCCTATGCAGAGACCGCTTTGTAGTACATCGGCAGAACATGGGCCTAACAGATTAATAAGTGTGCATGTCAAAACTATGTGGGAGTGTTGAATATGTACTAGTTTTTGACTTTGACTACTGTCATTATCTTGTATTTATATATAGCTGTTGTCATACTCTTTGTTCATATTGACTTACTCACTTGTTATGTAATAATCCTTTTACTCTCTTGTCTCACTTATGTAGTAAGTCAGTTGCTGTTTAGCTTTCAAATATACAAGACCAAAGCAGAGTTTACCCAAAGTGTGAATATAAAAACAAAAGCAGAATTCGGTTGAGTACAAGTCTAGAAACAGCCATAGACTTAGTATAATCTGTTTATTATATGAGTAAGACCTTGACCAATAGTATAAAGTATGTGTGTTGATCTATTCTCAGTCTAAACAAACTGATGAAGTGGTTCAAGATAGAGCAAGTCGGAGGAAAAGAATAAGTAAATACTCGAGGGTGAGAACAGAAGTAGAAGCTGAGGTAAGAAACGCTTCAATTTAAATGCTTCAATGTTCCCTTAAGAAAGAAAAACAACAACAAAATTATTTTTTGTTGCATAAATATTGCTAGCTGTTATTAATTTATCTGTTACAATCAAAAACCATTTTTGGTCAGAATTGATGATTATTTTAGAGTTTACCCAAACTGTGAATATAAAACAAAATCAGAACTCGGTTGAATACAATGTCTAAAAACAGTCATAGACTTAGTATAATCTGTTTATTATATAAGTAAAGACCTTGACCAATAGTATAAAGTATGTGTGTTGATCTATTCTCAGTCTAAACAAACTGATGAAGTGGTTCAAGATAGAGCAAGTCGGAGGAAAAGAATAAGTAAATACTCGAGGGTGAGAACAGAAGTAGAAGCTGAGGTAAGAAACGCTTCAATTTAAATGCTTCAATGTTCCCTTAAGAAAGAAAAACAACAACAAAATTATTTTTTGTTGCATAAATATTGCTAGCTGTTATTAATTTATCTGTTACAATCAAAAACCATTTTTGGTCAGAATTGATGATTATTTTAGAGTTTACCCAAACTGTGAATATAAAACAAAATCAGAACTCGGTTGAATACAATGTCTAAAAACAGTCATAGACTTAGTATAATCTGTTTATTATATAAGTAAAGACCTTGACCAATAGTATAAAGTATGTGTGTTGATCTATTCTCAGTCTAAAAAAACTGATCAAGTTGCTCAAGATAAAGCAAGTCGGAGGAAAAGAAAAAGTGAAAGCTCTTTGGAGAGAACAAAAGTAAAAGCTGAGGTAAGAAACGTGTTAATTACTTAGCCCTAAGTATTTATCACTTTAAGGAGCGCGTGGATACAGTTGCGCCATGTTCAGCTGTAAGTCTGAGTCTAAAATAAAATCAGGGCACCTATTTACTTACACAGACAAACAATTAAAGGTGTCTGTTAGTCTGTCTGTTACTGTTAGTTGTGCTGAACATTTTGGGCTGAGGCATGCTCTGCTCCCTTCACTTTGCACCAACGCACCAACTTATCTTAACCTCGTCAAACCTAAAACTGTGTTCTTAAAGAAATCTATGTTCACTTAATACATCCCTACCATCAACCAGCTACCGGTTCAAATCAAGTATTTAAGTCACGCGCATCATGTTGGGTTACTTAATGCACATACTTACAGAGTGTTGACTCAAGTCCAGTATATAGAGTAAGTCCTGTACATCAAGTTAGGTGACCCGACACACAAATACTATTGATTAGCTTCTATGACTTAGTGATAAGCCTCCTTAATCATTCCTGCGTTTAACCGGTGATATACAGCCCCCACAAGGATAGGCGACGGGCATCATGTGGGCGGGGCTTAATGATTGAGCTCTGCTGGAATGAACCCGAACATGGCACCCGAACAAACAAATATGCTGAATAAAGCCCCTTGTAAATTTACAAATATTATGAACAATAGTGATTATTTTACTGATCTGTTGGTTTCATTTTGTTGTCAAATAAATATAGTCGCCCAATATTGTCACCATTATGATCAGTCAGTTGCCATTCACAAGCATTTGCGATATTAATAGTCGCAATCGTAAAATATCCAAAATTCGGTTTTATATTTAGATTTTGAGTATGAAAATTACCCTCCACAGCTTTGGCTGCTGTCCCATCTTATTGGCCTGGTAAAACGATGTGACAACGGTGAAAGGCTTTGTCATATTTTATTAGGGGTGGCAAAATATTAATCAAAAACTAGGAAAAAAAGGCCGTTGTTTGGGTGATTTTGGGCAAATTATATTCAGCTTTAAGCATGTACTACGACACATACCAACTATAAAATTGGTAAAAGTAGATAATTTGAAATGTTTTATTTTCTATGGATCCATTTTTTTAGTCAGGTGTTACCCCTACATTGTAGAAATTCAAGGTTTGCTATTGTGAATTGCAGGTTTACTGGCTGCAGGTTTACTGACTGCAGGTTTACTGGCTGCAGGTTTTCTGACTGCAGGTTTACTGGCTGCAGGTTTACTAATGACACAATAACAGCGAGTCGTGTTTTCCAAAACCTTACAAGGCAACACGACTACCCCTCGAGAATTGTGTTAGCTCCGAAACCCGTGCTAGCACAATCCTAACAGAGCCCGATCATTAAATCGCGTCCATATGATAGCTGTAGCCTATCCTTGGTTGGCTGCATATCATTGCTCAAACCAACTCAGACATCCTTGACCTATATCATTGGTTTAATTTTCACTTTAACCTTCTCATTTAAACTTTAGCTTAGGTTCACAGATTAAGGAAGAGCACTGCTTGCACTATTAGTTTTATTTAGAAAGTGGTAAATCATCCTAAGAAGTTAGCAATATACTCTCAGTTAGTTACAAATGTGGCAGACAATAGCCGGGCCCAGGTCCATCACAACCGGCTGTCAGTAATAAGGCCAAAAGGACGGCTCAGCTCCGCAAGCTGCTAGAAGCTGAGTCTGCCCTCGACCTGGCCGGAAGTACCATTGGTTGGTAATTGGCTAGTAAGGACAGCCGGCCTGTCCACCAAGTTCGCAGAAATAAAGAGCTTACTACCGAGCCGACAGTTGAAAGATCTGACCTACCACCTAGTTGGCCATCCAAGGAGAAGGGTGGAGCCTGCCAATACTATGATAGAAGAAAACCCCATCCAGCAGGTTGGGAAAGCACAGGAGAGACTAATACCATACTCTTTTCTATTGAGCACAATAGTACTGTACATATTTATATACAGATCCGAAAATATATACTGCTCAGTGTACTCAGTTTTTTGGTTTCTTTTTTAGTAAAGGATTGCAAGAGATTCTTTACACATAGTCTCAGTTAACTATAAGTGTAGTTGGCTACATAGCTAGAGTTGGCTATATACTCTTAATTAGCTATAAAGCCTCTAGTAGCTTCACGGCTTCAGTTACATGTAGATACTGGATACATAACCTTAGTGTATACAGTTTTATTAAAAGTTTTCAAGCAGTTAATTGTTTGCATTCGTGATATATTTTGTTGCTAGTATATCTGCGTAATGAATGAAAATTACTGCTGATATTTGAATGTTCAAGCTGAGCTAAGACCACTAATTTGAATGTTTCACACTTGAGTGAAAAGAATATCAATTATGTTTTATTATTGTTTAAATATTTTACTTAACATTCTTTTGCATTTCTGAGAGCCGATCAATAAAACACACTCACAATAGACCTATAGGCAAACCTCTGAATTTACTAGTTTTAGAGTTTATGTTAAGAGCCATTTGTTAAGCCTAAATTAATCCAGACCTACTATTCGAGTATACCAACTCCTGTTGGCCCAGCACCTCGACTACCTGCAATGCTACTGCCCATGTGGGCCTCATCATGACTTAACAAGTAGGATCTAAGCTTCATTTATTTTGTTTAACTTAATCAATATTATAATTATATCTTCATTTTGCTTAATGTTATACTTCTACTAATTGATGAAATGAAATGCACACTCGCGGACAAACACACGCACGGACAAACACACACACGGAAAAACACAAACATGGACAAACACACACATGGACAAACACACACACGGACAAACACACACATGGACAAACACACACACGGACAAATACACACACGGACAAACACACACACGAACAAACACACGCACGAACAAACACACGCACGGACAAACACACAAATGAGAACATTATTGGTTATTGTCAAGTGATCTCTCCCAATCGAACAGCTAAAGTAGTCTTGTCCAATATTTCAGTATATAATCAAACTGAGTATAGAAAGAAATAAAATTAATCAAGTAGAACATCTCAAAGCAATCATACACAGTGTGTAAGCAGTTTATTATATGATATGTTGTCTTATTGACAGTCTGAGCAAACTGGACAACTTGCTGGAGATAGAGGAAGTGAAAGTAAGATGGCAAGGAAAGACACATCTGAAGAAAGAAGGAAATTGAAAGCAGAGGTGGGAAAATATGTCCATCCTCATTTTAGACAGCATGTTATATCACTCAGTTAATAGCGACAAACATAGTTTAAGCTGGACAGAAGAAAGATTGACAAAAGTTTGAAAAGCTCAAACCAAGCCTTGTTAATCGATAAAGTGTCTAACTGCACAAAATGTTTGCTGATGTAAGGAGAGAATTGCATTGACCTTTAGTTTTGTTTTTCTAGGTATAAATCAGCCCAAAAGCAGGAAAGGTTTGACTTAAAGTCATATGCTTCTATTATTGGGCAGGCAATCTTTTAACTGTATAAATTTAGATTATTCGATGGTACTGGAAGCACAACTCCAACATTTGTTAGCTTGCACGCTGTCATCAACTACAAACACAGAAAAGTGAATTATGAGTTTCTCGGAAACCTGACTAGCATGAAGCTAGCAATATGCACTAATCCAATTGTGATGTTAGTAGTAAGGGTTCCACTGCGCTAGTAGCGAGTGTTACACTTCATTAGTAGCAAGGGCTACACTTTACTAGTAGTAAAGGTTACACTTCACAAGTAGCAAGTGTAACACATCACTAGTAGCAAGGGTTACACTTTGCTAGTAACAAGGGTTACACAACACTAGTAGTAAAAGTTACACTTTTTTGCTAGCAAGCGTTACCCTTTACTAGCCCCACGCATACAAAAATGATTGAACTCAGTCTAGCTCAACATTTAAAGGCAGTTGTATACAGATTGTAAGAGCACTTCATTATATAACATGTGGTCTTATTCTCAGTCCGAGCAAACTGGAAAACCTGCTGAAGCTGGAAAAAAAGAGACAATGAAGACAAAAAAGGACAAGTCTGAGGAAAAGAGAATAGAAGTAGAGGTAAGAAATGTATGTCTACCATCACTATAGACATCATGTTATAACCCAAAGTTAATAGCGACAAAGACAGTTTACGTTGAACAGAAGAGAGATTGGTAGAGGTTTAAAGAGCTCACGCCAAGCCTAGTTAATCGATCACGTGTTCAACTGCACAGGATGCTTACTGATGTAAAAAGAACCACCTTGCTTTTTATTTTTGCCTATTTAGGTAAATCAGTAAATTTATTGTAAATCAGTCCAAAAGGTGAATAGGTTGGACTTGAAGTCATATGTTTCTATTTTTAAGCAGGCAATCTTTAAACTGTATAAATTTAGATTATACGGCTGCAATGGAAGCACAACTTCAAAATTTGTTAGTTTGCATGCTGTCATCAGCTACAAACACAGAAAGGGAAATACGAGTTTCTTGAAGACCTGACTAGCGTGAAGCTAGTGTTATGTAATCATCGAGTTGTGATGTTACTAGCAAAGGGTTACAATTTATTAGTGTCAAGGGTTACACATCACTGGTAGCAAGCGTCGTACTTTTCTAGTAGCAAATGTTACACTTAGCTAGTAACAAGTGTTACACATCTCGACTAATAGCAAGTGTTTTACTTCACTAGTAGCAAGGGTTACACCTCACTAGTAGTATGGGTTACACTTCACTAGTAGCAAGTGTTACACTTCACTAGTAGCAAGGGTTACACCTCACTAGTAGCAAGAGTTATACATCACTATAGTAGCAAGGGTTACACTTCACTAGTAGTAAGGGTTACACATCACTAGTAGCAAGGGTTACACTTCACTAGTAGTAAGGGTTACACACCACTAGTAGTATGGGTTACACATCACTAGTAGTAACGGGGTTACACATCACTAGTAGCAAGGGTTAAACATCACTGGTATCAAGGGTTACACATCACTAGTAGTAATGGTTAAACATCACTAGTAGTAAGGGTTATACATCACTAGTAGTAAGGGTTACACTTCACTAGTAGTAATGGTTAAACATCACTAGTAGTAAGGGTTATACATCACTAGTAGTAAGGGTTACACTTCACTAGTAGTAAGGGTTACACATCACTAGTAGTAAGGGTTAAACATTACTTGTAACTAGGGTTACACATCACTAGTAGCAAGGGTTACACATCACTAGTAGCAAGGGTTACACATCACTAGTAACTAGGGTTATACATCACTAGTAGTAAGGGTTACACTTCACTAGTAGTAATGGTTAAACATCACTAGTAGTAAGGGTTATACATCACTAGTAGTAAGGGTTACACTTCACTAGTAGTAAGGGTTACACATCACTAGTAGTAAGGGTTAAACATTACTTGTAGCAAGGGTTATACATCACTGGTAGCAAGGGTTACACTTCACTAGTAGTAAGGGTTATACATCACTAGTAGTAAGGGTTACACTTCACTAGTAACAAGGGTTACACATCACTAGTAGTAAGGGTTACACATCACTAGTAGCAAGGGTTATACATCTGAAATGGAATTGGTTATATATCTCAAATAAATATCATTCCAAATCAAAAACACGGGTCCTTTGTCTAGTGAGTATTTACTTTATTACAAATGAATACTATCTGGGTTGTACAACAAGTTGTAGAATCAACCCAGATTCAAAACATACAATACAACAATACAATACAATACAATTTACAATTACAATTACAAATACGACAAGGAAAATTAACAATTCCGATGGAATTCTATTTACCTCTAACACACTCTTCTTAAAACACGTCCGAATTGACTGAATGATCATCAAAAAGAGAGTGAGTTAAACGCAAAACAAAAAGCTATCTCATTTAAAAGTAAAGCTAGCCATCTGATCACAAAAGAAAAATCACACAATACAAAAAATAATTCTAGGAACATAAGCTATAAAAATTAGTATCATTGGACTCGCCAAAATGTAATTTCATAACATTCTCCGCCCCTAGATGCGACACAGTATCAACATGATCTTAGCATCGATTGCCAACAAAAAGAAATTACATATAAGTTTGTTCTTCGACAATTCGTCGAAACTTATTAATAGGAGAAGTTGTTAAGTTTTACCCCAATTCAACATTGGAAACTCGTACAACTTTAATTCCCTATAAATTTGTGAATCAAATCTCTAGCCATTCCCAGGTGTCTCCCAATTTGCTGGATTTGGGAAAGGTGCTCTTGTACAGTTCCAATCGTCTGTCGAGCGCCTTGGTTTTCCACTCGCAGAGCAATGTTCTCTTCGCGGAGGCGATCACGTTCTGCAGTAACCCTCTTTAACTCCTCTCGAAGTACCAAAACTTCAGCATTGCAGTGTACATTGGTAGTAGCCGTATTTAGCGTAGTTGGTCGGGGAACCGCTGTGAAAGGAGTCGAGGGTCTAACAACACTACCGCTCATTGTTCGTTTCAGGGCAGGTCGGAGGGCAGCAACACATGCCGAGGATGGTTTATGGGATTGTTGTTGCTTTTGTTCCCGACCAGCACGAATGCTTGCTGCGGCAGCAGTCGACTCCTCTTCATTCATAAGTAGCCGAACATCCCGATTCCGTTTGTTGAAAGTCACACTGAGGGATGACGCATCATTAGAAGTGGTGGCTGGGGCAGCTACTGTTTCCACTTTGATGCTGCGAGCACCATCCTTCCTGTGCACCAGTTCTCCAAACGCTGTAGAATCTGGTAACCCCACAAACTGTAGGAAATTCTGGAAAAGCGTTCGGTCCACTTCATAACAACTCGTTATGTCCTGGTGATCGGCGGCCAAGTTCCTCTTCTGCTGTTGAATATGCATGCCGATCAACGATTTGATATTTTCCGACACACCACAGGAGCAGAAAAACCTTGTGAAGTGGGTGCGGATATGCTCCGTAAGTTTGTCAGGGATAGATATGGTAAACGAACACAGTTTGCATCCATTAGGGTGAAGGCGGGCATTCTTGACTTCCACGGATGTTTGTTCATCGACAAACTTTACAGTGCGCAGTCGCTTTCTGACGGGGCCCGTGGTCGTAAGCTGAGTTTCGGGCTCCTCTACATTGACCACCGGTTCTTCAGGTTCCGGTGATACCGTTAAATTTTCGTCTTCATTATTATCCAGCACAATCTGTTCCTCCTCTACGTCTACTTCAATTTGGAGTGGGACCGATTCCGCCATCTGTAGTAAGAGACGTAACCAACTTCAGAATTGGAAGCAAGGAAGAGTTGCTGGTGCCATAAGTAGTTGTAGGTGCAGCATGCTGGTGTGTGCAATGATAGACAGAAAGTCCTTCACCTCGTGCATAGGGAAATAAACCAAACAGTCTATGTTAACAATTACATATGAAAAGAGAATTAGATCTACATGCTCATAATTATCACAACTGACACTACCAAAGAAGTCAATCTACTTAGTTTAGTTTTACACCGCTACTCAAAACTAATACAATGTGTAATCAAATAAATGCCTCGGTCGGCGTCGAGTCCTTCCTAACCTTCCCGTAGGCAACACAGGTTCTGGAACAACAGGATCACCAGCCAAGTCTGAGTGAACAGACCTGTTGTCAGGTTCATCTGTGTACTCTAGAATAGACTGATGGGTGGTTTGTCCTAAATGAGGAGTTTGTCGACCGTCCGCGTCAGCACAAGGAACAAATAATTTCAATCGACATTCGTTGACTACTCCTCGGCCGTCTATTTTATAGGTGCCATTATTAAATGACTTGCGAATAAAAAAAGGACCCTCGAACTTTGGCAGAAGCTTAGGGTTAACTCCTTTTTTCTTTCGCTTGCGTTGTACCAAAACCAACTCGCCGGGTTTAAATAAGGGTTCCTCGTCAGAGTCAGGCCATCTCATGAGTAAACTCTGTTGGGACCTCAACAGATCATGAGCTGACTCTAGACGCTCCTTTAGTCTTTGGGCATACTCTAGCCTTGTGTTCAGCTCACATGAATACGTACCACCAATCAACTGATCTGGCAGGCGACATTCCCGTCCAAACATGAGAAAGTTGCTAGTTTCCTCAGTTTTTGAATGCGGAGTAGCTCGCAGAGCTCGCATAATTTGAGGTAGCAAACAATCCCAGTTATTCTGTTCTTGTCCGGAACTGAGGAGCATGGATCGAAGTGAGTCACCAAGAGTTCGATTACCCCGTTCCACCACTCCATTAGACTGAGGGTGGTACGGTGTAGTACGTGTTTTAGTTATTCGCCAAAAACGACATAGTTCGGTCATAAGTTCACCTTCAAACTGCGAACCACGATCGCTATGAAGTTCTTCAGGGAGACCAAAATAACAAAAAACTCGACTATCTAAAGCTTCGGCAACAACGGGTGCGGTTGCATCCGAAAGAGGCAACGCATCTTGCCACCGAGTAAAGTGATCGGTAAGAACTAAGACCCACTTATTTCCTCTCAAGGTTTCTGGCAACGGTCCCACTAAATCAATAGCAACTTTTTGCCATGGTCGACCAACCCAGAGTGGCCCAGCCCTGGAAGAGGGAAGAAGGCCCCCGGACTTAGCACGTTGACAAATTTCACAAGTACGTAACAGCCTACGTACATCAGCGGTCATGCCCGGCCAATACCAGGTTAGCCTCAACCTTTTTAAGGTCTTTGTCCGACCGGAATGAGAAAGGGTATGGGTGGACCATATTAAATCCTTTCGCAATGTCTTAGGACAGACAATGACCTCTTTAGTTCTTTGGCCATTGAGAATTCGAACAACCAGGACACCATCGTCTCGAATTCTCATTAATGACATCATTGAATTGAGTTTTCGTAGTTCCCAACTTCCCAAATTGACGATAGATGCATCAATAGCTACCTGGTCATCAACAGCCTTATATACCGTTGAAACTTCTCCTTGTTCCTTCTGAGCGCCACTCAGTACAAGGTTGGTTTCAGTAGAATCAGGCGTTGGTAGCGGTAGAGATACTTGTTCTTCCCCGCTGTCTTGCAGATTGTCTCCATTAACTGGACACACAAAAGAACCATCTCTGGCTTTTTCCTGCAAGACACTATGGCACTCATTAGAGGGATTATCATAGTGACTAACAAAGTCAGAAGCACCATACAGTTGCTCGCCAATAATATCAGTGACAACCGTATCTTCCTGGGTTCTCATGTCTGAGAGTTCTTTACGAATATCAGGTAAACTAGGGCCCCCACCAGTGCGATCCATTCTGTCACACTGTGAACAGTCGCGGCATGGGCGGCGTGACAGGCCATCTGCATTACTGTGGACTCCGCCGGGCCTATGCTCTATACCAAAATTGAATTCACTTAGAATTTCTAGCCATCTAGCCACTTGTGCTGAAGGAGTTGTCTTCCGGCACAGCCAGAGCAGAGAAGCATGATCGGTGCGAATTCTAAATCTTCGACCGTATAGATAAGGTCTGAAATGGATTACCGCCTTCACAATAGCTAGGAGCTCACGACGTGTGACACAGTAATTGCGTTCTGCCGATGAAAGAGCTTTGCTGTAATACGATATCACTTTTTCCTCACCCTTTTGAATTTGGGATAACACTGCGCCCACACCATTTAGAGAGGCATCCGTGTCTAAGATATACTCCAACTGAGGATTAGGATAAGACAGGACAGGTGCGGTCATCAAAGATTGTCGAAGAAAATCAAACGCTTTTTGGCATTCCTCTGACCACTGGAAACGTGTATTTTTCCCAGTTAATTTAGTTAAAGGGCGGGCTTTACATGCAAAGTTGTCGACAAAACGACGATAGTACCCCACGAACCCGAGGAACGATTGCAGCTCTGTCAAGTTCTCTGGAACTGGCCACTCCTGCACAGCGGCTATCTTATCCGGGTCGGTAGACACTCCTGCATCACTAACCACATGACCCAAATATTTCACTTTTTGTTGAAAAATGTGACATTTCGATGGTTTGAGCTTTAACCCGGCAGCGCGAAGACGTGATAGGACCTCTTCTAGATGCAAACATTGTTGCTCAAAGGTTTTACCAATGACAATGATATCGTCTAGATAGAGTAACACTGACTTCCAATGAAGACCGTGGAGAACCCGCTCCATCATACGTTGGAAAGTGGCCGGGGCGGCGGTCAAACCAAATGGTAAGACTTTCCATCGCCATAACCCTCCCCGAGTACAAAAAGCAGATTTGTTCTTCGCGTCTTCATCTAAAGGAACCTGCCAATATCCACTCATTAAATCAAGAGTAGAAAAATATTGACTATCAGCTAAAGCTTCTAAACTTTCGTCGATTCTGGGAAGTGGGTAAGCATCATGTACCGTGACGGCATTAAGTCGTCGATAATCGATACAAAATCTCCAGCTTCCGTCTTTCTTTTTAACCAGCACCACTGGAGAACTCCACGCCCCCTGTGCTGGTTCAATAAGATCTTGCTCGATCAACTTCTTAACCTGCTTATCGACCTCCACCTCTTTCTCCGCCCCTAGACGACGAGGTGCCTGTTTAATGGGTCTAGTTCCCGGTTCGATAGGAATCAAATGTTGAACCAGAGTTGTGCACCCCATATCGTGATCTCCGGCAGAGAAAACATCTCCAAACCGGTCTAGTAGGCCGGCAATCACTTTCTGTTGTGATGTCAGTGTACAAATGCTACTGGCTTCTCTGTATAAATTTTCCAAGTGTTCTGGTACAGGTTTATCAGATAGCAATTCCCCTTGCTTTGAATTCTGACCTGTGTCACACTCGACTGGCGTTTCGACAAGCTGGTCACTTTCCACACTAAAACATTGACCAATAATTGACCCAGACGGAATGAATACCGTCTTATTTTGTGGATTCAAACATCTGACCACAAACCTATCTCCCTTGGTGCATGCTACAACACAAGAAGCCAAAGCTAAACCTCTGGAAACTGTCGCTCTACTCATTTCTACCATTCCAACAGAAGAATTGATAACTCTTGATAATTGGCAATCCAACAGTTTTTCAGATTGCGGAGGAACATCTACGTCAGACACTACCTGCACAGAGCTAGTGTAGTCCACTCCATGGCGGTCAGAACATCGTAGAGTTTTACCATTCATTACTAATGTGAAATTACTACAGAAAAGTTGACAATTATTACCTAGCAGAAAAGGCATACCTAAAATGGCGTCAGGTTCAATGTTGGCTACTACCCAAGACACATTGATCATTTCTGATCTAAGTCTACTATCCAACTCTACCTGACCCTCAATTGGCAACCCTGACCCATCTGCCAAGGTTCCAGTATTGCAATGAAAAGGCTTCATACTCTTCTTAGTAACCTGAGGAAGTTTATTAAATATTCTTTTGGAGAGAATGTTGAGGGTACATCCGCTATCCAATAGATAGCGAACTGCTATACGCCCAACTCTTCCGGGCAAATATAACGCAGGTGTGCATGATGCCATGTTCACGGAAAAGTTTTCCGATATTGTGCAAGCAGTGGTTTGGTTCGAAGTAGTCGTAACTGAAGAACCGTACGTTGACGCAGGTAACCTGTTGGTGAGTAGGTGATCAGGCACCTCAACTGGCTCTTTTACCACGTCTCGGCTATCAATGTTAACTACTGTTTCCTCCCCACAACTGTTTATGCGGAAATATGATTCCGGTCTACCACCAGCCTCCGCAGTGTTCTGTGCAGACCTACTTAGTTTTCCGAATTGCTAGAATTTTTAGATTTAGCACTGGTTAATTGTGGACACTCTCGCTTAAAATGCGATGTACTGCCACACTGGTAACAGGCCCGACTATTCTTTTCTGCATTAACACGATTTGAAGAAGAATTAGGCCTCAACAAATTGTCAGTCTGACGTCGGTTACCTTGCTCGTAGAGAGCAAGACGACGTGACTGTTCCTCAATTTGCTTAGTCTGTGCATCCAACTTCTGTGAGAATGAAGCTAACAGTGTTTCAAATTTGTCGGGTTTCGGGCAACCGGCTTTGAATCTTGAAGTTTCGTCAGGTGTGGAGTCCACTACAGCCACTCTAGCACTTCGCTCCAGTCGTGGAGCAGGTTTAGGAGGTACTTGTGCAAGCATTACATAGCGCTCTGCAGCTTTAACAGCTCCATCCAATGTATTGACTTTGGCTAGGGATATATATTGCCTTAATGCTGGGTCGTCTAGCGCTCGATCAAACGCTTCCACAGCAAGAGTACTTTCCACCTCTGAACCAAGACCCCCATAACTAAGACGAGCCAGTCTTCCTACCCGGTTTCCCAAGTTCATATAGCTTTCACCAGGCTCACGTCGGATTTGATGAAGTTTCTCACGTGCTTCCTCTGGTAAAAGACCAAACATGTATAACAACCGTCGAAACACCTCTTTAACACTATCAGCTCTGCCGGCTTCTTTTGCTCCTTTATCGAGAGCACCTCTCAGCTGTGCTAAAGCCACCCTTTCCTCCCAACCACTCAATGCGCATACATCATTATACTGTTGTATAAACAGATGTACATCTCCTGTACCATCAAAGCGAGGGGTTTTCAATGTTGATTTGACTACATTTGAAGTTGACCTTTCCTCTATAGCGTGGGTGAACTCGTTGACCAAAGTCCGCAACATATCTTCGGTATTACTATTAATTTGAGCTGAGGTTGAAGAATGCAACGGCTTTGGAGCCGACTCAGCAGCACTGGGTTTATGTAACACAGGCAGCCCTGTACTTGCGTAGGCGTCGGAAACACAAGGAGTCGTTTCAAACTTATTTACAGTTTGGTTAGGCCTACTCAATCTCTTCCCTAAAGAATCAGGATATTGATTTATCCTCACTAATTTTGACCTAGCAGTGGGCACCGGAGAAATGTTTAGGCCTATCTGTGGCTCTGAGCTGGGAAAGCACCTATTATAGGCATCATCTATCACAGTCTCAGCAGATAACGTTTCTCTGGGGGTGACAGAAGGATAAGATGACCCAACTACTACGGTAGATCTAGGCCTAGGTGTAGGAGGAATAGTTCTCTGTGGAATAAATGAAGGTATAGTAGGTAAACCTACAGTGGTAGATTGGAAAGTGTCTTCCCTACTGTCATAAAATATGTCATCTCCATCAATATACCCAGCCTCAACAGAGTCATCATGGTTTGACATAATTGCAATTAGCTACTGCTAACACAGACTGACAAATTCACTAGACAAATAAACTCAAAGTTAAGAATCTTAAATCCCAACTCTAAATTTAAATATCCCGGATAAGCCCCCAATGAAATGGAATTGGTTATATATCTCAAATAAATATCATTCCAAATCAAAAACACGGGTCCTTTGTCTAGTGAGTATTTACTTTATTACAAATGAATACTATCTGGGTTGTACAACAAGTTGTAGAATCAACCCAGATTCAAAACATACAATACAACAATACAATACAATACAATTTACAATTACAATTACAAATACGACAAGGAAAATTAACAATTCCGATGGAATTCTATTTACCTCTAACACACTCTTCTTAAAACACGTCCGAATTGACTGAATGATCATCAAAAAGAGAGTGAGTTAAACGCAAAACAAAAAGCTATCTCATTTAAAAGTAAAGCTAGCCATCTGATCACAAAAGAAAAATCACACAATACAAAAAATAATTCTAGGAACATAAGCTATAAAAATTAGTATCATTGGACTCGCCAAAATGTAATTTCATAACACATCACTGGTAGCAAGGGTTATACATCACTGGTAGCAAGGGTTACACATCACTAGTAGCAAGGGTTACACATCACTAGTAGTAAGGGTTACACTTCACTAGTAGTAAGGGTTACACATCACTAGTAGCAAGGGTTATTATACTTCACTAGTAGCGAGGGTTACACATCACTAGTAGTGAGGGTTACACATCACTAGTAGTAAGGGTTACACATCACTAGTAACTAGGGTTATACATCACTAGTAGTAAGGGTTACACATCACTAGTAGCAAGGGTTATACATCACTGGTAGCAAGGGTTACACTTCACTAGTAGTAAGGGTTATACATCACTAGTAGTAAGGGTTACACTTCACTAGTAACAAGGGTTACACATCACTAGTAGTAAGGGTTACACATCACTAGTAGCAAGGGTTATACATCACTGGTAGCAAGGGTTATACATCGCTGGTAGCAAGGGTTACACATCACTAGTAGTAAGGGTTAAACATTACTTGTAACTAGGGTTACACTTCACTAGTAACTAGGGTTATACATCACTAGTAGTAAGGGTTACACATCACTAGTAGTAAGGGTTATACATCACTAGTAACTAGGGTTACACATCACTAGTAACTAGGGTTACACATCACTAGTAACTAGGGTTACACATCACTGGTAGCAAGGGTTACACATCACTAGTAGTAAGGGTTACACATCACTAGTAGTAAGGGTTATACATCACTAGTAGTAAGGGTTACACTTCACTAGTAGTAAGGGTTACACATCACTAGTAGTAAGGGTTAAACATTACTTGTAACTAGGGTTACACATCACTAGTAGCAAGGGTTACACATCACTAGTAGCAAGGGTTACACATCACTAGTAACTAGGGTTATACATCACTAGTAGTAAGGGTTACACTTCACTAGTAGTAATGGTTAAACATCACTAGTAGTAAGGGTTATACATCACTAGTAGTAAGGGTTACACTTCACTAGTAGTAAGGGTTACACATCACTAGTAGTAAGGGTTAAACATTACTTGTAACTAGGGTTACACATCACTAGTAGCAAGGGTTACACTTCACTAGTAGTAAGGGTTAAACATCACTAGTAGCAAGGGTTACACTTCACTAGTAACTAGGGTTATACATCACTGGTAGTAAGGGTTACACTTCACTAGTAACAAGGGTTACACATCACTAGTAGTAAGGGTTACACATCACTAGTAGCAAGGGTTATACATCACTGGTAGCAAGGGTTACACTTCACTAGTAGTAAGGGTTATACATCACTAGTAGTAAGGGTTACACTTCACTAGTAACAAGGGTTACACATCACTAGTAGTAAGGGTTACACATCACTAGTAGCAAGGGTTATACATCACTGGTAGCAAGGGTTATACATCACTGGTAGCAAGGGTTACACATCACTAGTAGCAAGGGTTACACATCACTAGTAGTAAGGGTTACACTTCACTAGTAGTAAGGGTTACACATCACTAGTAGCAAGGGTTATTATACTTCACTAGTAGCGAGGGTTACACATCACTAGTAGCGAGGGTTACACATCACTAGTAGTAAGGGTTACACATCACTAGTAACTAGGGTTATACATCACTAGTAGTAAGGGTTACACATCACTAGTAGCAAGGGTTATACATCACTGGTAGCAAGGGTTACACTTCACTAGTAGTAAGGGTTATACATCACTAGTAGTAAGGGTTACACTTCACTAGTAACAAGGGTTACACATCACTAGTAGTAAGGGTTACACATCACTAGTAGCAAGGGTTATACATCACTGGTAGCAAGGGTTATACATCACTGGTAGCAAGGGTTACACATCACTAGTAGCAAGGGTTACACATCACTAGTAGTAAGGGTTACACTTCACTAGTAGTAAGGGTTACACATCACTAGTAGCAAGGGTTATTATACTTCACTAGTAGCGAGGGTTACACATCACTAGTAGCGAGGGTTACACATCACTAGTAGTAAGGGTTACACATCACTAGTAACTAGGGTTATACATCACTAGTAGCAAGGGTTACACATCACTAGTAGTAAGGGTTAAACATTACTTGTAACTAGGGTTACACTTCACTAGTAACTAGGGTTATACATCACTAGTAGTAAGGGTTACACATCACTAGTAGCAAGGGTTATACATCACTAGTAGCAAGGGTTACACATCACTAGTAGTAAGGGTTAAACATTACTTGTAACTAGGGTTACACTTCACTAGTAACTAGGGTTATACATCACTAGTAGTAAGGGTTACACTTCACTAGTAACAAGGGTTACACATCACTAGTAGTAAGGGTTACACATCACTAGTAGCAAGGGTTATACATCACTGGTAGCAAGGGTTATACATCACTGGTAGCAAGGGTTACACATCACTAGTAGCAAGGGTTACACATCACTAGTAGTAAGGGTTACACATCACTAGTAGCAAGGGTTATTATACTTCACTAGTAGCGAGGGTTACACATCACTAGTAGCGAGGGTTACACATCACTAGTAGTAAGGGTTACACATCACTAGTAACTAGGGTTATACATCACTAGTAGTAAGGGTTAAACATTACTTGTAACTAGGGTTACACTTCACTAGTAACTAGGGTTATACATCACTAGTAGTAAGGGTTACACATCACTAGTAGTAAGGGTTATACATCACTAGTAACTAGGGTTACACATCAGTAGTAACTAGGGTTACACATCACTAGTAGCAAGGGTTATACATCACTAGTAGTAAGGGTTACACTTCACTAGTAACTAGGGTTATACATCACTAGTAGCAAGGGTTATACATCACTGGTAGCAAGGGTTACACATCACTAGTAGCAAGGGTTACACTTCACTAGTAACTAGGGTTACACTTCACTAGTAACTAGGGTTACACATCACTGGTAGCAAGGGTTACACATCACTAGTAGTAAGGGTTACACATCACTAGTAGCAAGGGTTATACATCACTAGTAACTAGGGTTATACATCACTGGTAGCAAGGGTTACACATCACTAGTAGTAAGGGTTACACTTCACTAGTAGCAAGGGTTATACATCACTAGTAGCAAGGGTTACACATCACTAGTAACTAGGGTTACACATCACTGATAGCAAGGGTTACACATCACTAGTAGCAAGGGTTAAACATCACTAGTAGCAAGGGTTACACATCACTAGTAACTAGGGTTATACATCACTAGTAGCAAGGGTTACACATCACTAATAGCAAGGGTTACACATCACTGATAGCAAGGGTTATACATCACTAGTAACTAGGGTTATACATCACTAGTAACAAGGGTTACACATCACTAGTAGCAAGGGTTACACATCACTAGTAGCAAGGGTTACACATCACTGATAGCAAGGGTTATACATCACTAGTAACTAGGGTTATACATCACTAGTAACTAGGGTTATACATCACTAGTAGCAAGGGTTACACATCACTAGTAGTAAGGGTTACACATCACTGATAGCAAGGGTTATACATCACTAGTAACTAGGGTTATACATCACTAGTAACAAGGGTTACACATCACTAGTAGCAAGGGTTACACATCACTAGTAGCAAGGGTTACACATCACTGATAGCAAGGGTTATACATCACTAGTAACTAGGGTTATACATCACTAGTAACTAGGGTTATACATCACTAGTAGCAAGGGTTACACATCACTAGTAGTAAGGGTTACACATCACTGATAGCAAGGGTTACACATCACTAGTAACTAGGGTTACACATCACTGATAGCAAGGGTTATACATCACTAGTAACTAGGGTTATACATCACTAGTAACTAGGGTTACACATCACTAGTAACTAGGGTTATACATCACTAGTAACTAGGGTTATACATCACTAGTAACTAGGGTTACGCATCACTAGTAGCAAGGGTTATACATCACTAGTAACTAGGGTTATACATCACTGGTAGCAAGGGTTACACTTCACTAGTAGCAAGGGTTATACATCACTAGTAGCAAGGGTTATACATCACTAGTAACTAGGGTTACACATCACTAGTAGCAAGGGTTATACATCACTAGTAACTAGGGTTATACATCACTGGTAGCAAGGGTTACACATCACTAGTAGTAAGGGTTACACTTCACTAGTAGCAAGGGTTATACATCACTAGTAGCAAGGGTTACACATCACTAGTAACTAGGGTTACACATCACTGATAGCAAGGGTTACACATCACTAGTAGCAAGGGTTAAACATCACTAGTAGCAAGGGTTATACATCACTAGTAGCAAGGGTTACACATCACTGATAGCAAGGGTTATACATCACTAGTAACTAGGGTTATACATCACTAGTAACAAGGGTTACACATCACTAGTAGCAAGGGTTACACATCACTAGTAGCAAGGGTTACACATCACTGATAGCAAGGGTTATACATCACTAGTAACTAGGGTTATACATCACTAGTAACTAGGGTTACACATCACTAGTAACTAGGGTTATACATCACTAGTAACTAGGGTTATACATCACTAGTAACTAGGGTTATACTTCACTAGTAACTAGGGTTATACATCACTAGTAACTAGGGTTACACATCACTAGTAACTAGGGTTACACATCACTAGTAGCAAGGGTTACACATCACTAGTAACTAGGGTTACACATCACTAGTAACTAGGGTTATACATCACTAGTAACTAGGGTTATACATCACTAGTAACTAGGGTTATACTTCACTAGTAACTAGGGTTATACATCACTAGTAACTAGGGTTACACATCACTAGTAACTAGGGTTACACATCACTAGTAGCAAGGGTTACACATCACTAGTAACTAGGGTTATACATTACTAGTAACTAGGGTTATACATCACTAGTAACTAGGGTTATACATCACTAGTAACTAGGGTTATACTTCACTAGTAACTAGGGTTATACATCACTAGTAACTAGGGTTACACATCACTAGTAACTAGGGTTACACATCACTAGTAGCAAGGGTTACACATCACTAGTAACTAGGGTTATACATCACTGGTAGCAAGCATTGTACTGCAATCATGGCTAAAGTTTTCAAGTCATCAATTGCTTGCATTCATGTTGTTTTCTTGCTAGTATATCTACTTAATTAATGAAAATTACTGCTGATATTTGAATGTTCAAGCTGATCCAAGACCACTAATTTGAATGATTTGCACTTGAGTGAAAAGAATATCAAATATGTTTTATTGTTGTTTAAATATTTTACGTAACATTCTTTTGCATTCCTGAGAGCCGATCAATAAAACATGCTCACAATAGACCTATAGGCAAACCTCTGAATTTACTAGTTAAGAGTTAATGTTAAAAGCCATTTGTTAAACCTAGATTAATCCAAACCTGATGTTTGAATGTGCTAATTCCTGTTGGCCCAGCACCTCGACTAGCTGCAGTGCTACTGAGCACGTGGGCCTCATCATGCCATAACGGCTTAACAAGTAGGAACTAAGCTTCCTTTATTTTATTTAACTTGGTCAATATTATAACTATATCTTCATTTTGCTTCATATTATATATTCACTAATTGATGAAATAAAATGCACACACATGAACAAACACACGCACGGTCAGACACACAAACAAGAACATTGTTGGTTATTTTCAAGTGATCTCTCCCAATCGAACAGCTAAAGTAGTCTTGTCCAATATTTCAGTATATAATCAAACTGAGTATAGAAAGAAATAAAGTTAGTCAAGTAGAACATCTCAAAGCAATCATACACAGTGTGTAAGCAGTTTATTATATGATATGTTGTCTTATTGACAGTCTGAGCAAACTGGACAACTTGCTGGAGATAGAGGAAGTGACAGTAAGATGGCCAGGAAAGACAATTCTGAAGAAAGAAGGAAATTGAAAGCAGAGGTGGGAAAATATGTCCATCCTCATTTTAGACAGCATGTTATATCACTCAGTTAATAGCGAGAAAAGCAGTTTAAGCTGGACAGAAGAAAGATTGACAAAAGTTTGAAGAGCTCAAACCAAGCCTTGTTAATAAATAACATGTTTAACTGCACAACATGTTTGCTGATGTAAGGAGAAAATTGCATTGACCTTTAGTTTTGTTTTTCTAGGTATAAATCAGCCTAAAAGCAGAAAAAGTTTGACTTAAAGTCATATGTTTTTATTGTTGGGCAGGCAATCTTTAAACTGTATAAATTCAGATTTTATGCCGGTAATGGATGCACAACTCCAACATTTGTTAGCTTGCACGCTGTCATCAACTACAAACACAGAATGGTAAAATATGAGTTTCTCAGAGATCTGTTTAGGGTGAAGCTAGTATTATGTACTCATCCAATTGTGATGTTAGTAGTAAGGGAGTAGTGACCGGTACTAGTACTGCGCAAGCCTTACTCCAATTGTAACCCTTGCTACGACTGCACTAGTAGCAAGGGTTACATTTCACTAGTAGCAAGGGTTACAATTGCTGGCAGTTGGCAGTTGGCTTTCGCTGAAAGCCAACTGCCAAATGGCACAGCTGGCAGTTGGCTTTCGACGTGAGTGGTTGAGCTTTTTATCTCTCTGCTTTTCAAGCAAGACTCGTGTTACTTTTGTTGAAAGTGTTTATACTGTACAAAATTTGTTCTCTTCATATCAAATTGAAGACAAGAACTACACTGCTACTCCAATACACAGACTGCAAGATTCAGACAGGAGGGTGGTGATATTTCTATGAGCCACCCTTGAATTGGGTAAGGGTCTAGTACTTGCTATCAGTATGGGACCAAAAAAAGAAATCCACATCAGAATTGGATGAGAGTACCACTCAGAAGCTCTCTGATATTAATGACAAATTATCCAAAATTATTAATAAACTGGATATAACATTGAATCTCGTCTGACTGTAATTGAACAGAAGCAAGTAAATTTTGAGAAATCTTAGAGCTTCACCCTTGATGAAGTCAATGATCTGAAAGTTAAACAACAAAATATGGATGCTCACATTGTACAGCTAGAAACTAAACTGAACAAGTTTCATTAATTGGAAGAACGAATTCAGACTACTGAATATTTAGAAAGAGCTAAATGTGTTGAGCTGGTATGGAATTCCTTTTAATAAGGGAGAGGATTTGTCGAGTGTTTTTCTAAAGCCGGTAAATCAAATGAAACCTACGCACTCACTACCTACTGTTAGAATAGATAAAATTTATAGAATTAAGCAATCTAAAAGAATCATTGTAAAATTCACGCCAACCAGTCAGATGAATGATTTTTCATCTCTATCGTAAGAGCATTCAGCCTTGGTCAACACTAGGATTTAAGGAACCTGGAAAGATTTACGTCAATGAAGTACTAAGTCGTGAACAAAGTGAGCTTTTTTGGCAAACTCGTAAGTTTAAGGTTGATAATGACTATAAGTTTGTATGGACACACAATCAACACATTTATCTGCAAAAAACCTCTGACTCTGATGCAGTAATGATGGAAGATTTGAAGAGGAAGATTTGAACACTCTTTTAGCTGCTTAAGGTCTTGGATTGATTTAATGTATTCATAAGCAGATGTTATATAATGGCTGAGATTTTAGTTAATTGTCAGGATTACAATTGTGACAACCTACCTCTTCATTATAATATTGACGATTATTTTTCTATTCTTAATGTTAATTGTCAAAGTTTACGTAATAAGTTTTCACAATTTGAACAGTTTCTTTTTTGTTGTGTTATAAAGTTTGATATAATTGTTGTTACCGAAACATGGTTCAATAATGATGAAATTCAATTTTTCAAACTTGCTAATTACTGTTTTTCGGGTTCTCAACGTTCTACAAGATGAGGTGGTGCTGGGGTGTATGTGCGGAATGGCCTAGACTGTGAGGTACTCCCGGTAGTGGTGTTGGCTGGATGTGATGTTCATTGTGTGGAGCTGCGTTGTAGAGTCTCTTCTTCTTCGACTTACCGCTGTTTACCGACAACCCAGTGCAGACATCACTATGTTTTTAGAAAATATTGAGCAATTTATGTCTAACTCACATGCAAGTAGCCACATCATAGCTGGTGACATTATAATTGATACTTATAACTTCCCTAATGATGATTATCTCAATTTGCTCGCAACATACTGTTTCACAAATGCGATTACTATTCCTACTCATCATTTCATTTCATCTAACAAATGGACTTGTCTAGACCATATACTAACCAATCTAACTGACTTCAGAATTTCATCTGGAACTATTCACTCAGATATAAGCAATCATCTACCAACCTTTACGGTGATACATAACTTTACAAATATAGCTGACGCTAATATGACTAAGACTTCTAATTATTCACCTCCTATAAACTATATAAACCTTTGGAATCATCTCCTGACTGTTAATTGGGATTCCTTATTCATTGAAGATAATAGTTCTTGTTTGTACGATGTTTTTATAAAAAAGTTAAATAAATGTTTAAAAGATTCTACAATCGACGGTAACATAAATTCCAGCAAACATATAAAGCCTGATAAACCATGGATAACTAGGGATCTTTCTTGGGTGATTAAAAAGAAATATCAAACTTATAGAAGATCACGAAATGCTCCACTAAACCCTGATTTGAGAAGGAAGTATACCATGCTTAGAAATGATTTAAGCACAAAATTGAAGAATGCAAAGTTTATCTATTTTTCACAAGCTTTTGATAAATGTAGTAATTCTAGGCAGATTTGGAATGTTATAAATGACAAGCATTTAAATAAACCAAGTTGTGCAAAACGTAAGCTACCATCAAAATTGATTGGCTTCCAAAGTCCTTCTTGTATAGCTTCAATTAATTATGATATAGCTAATGAATTTAACTTATATTTCTGTAGCATTGGAAAGCGCTTGGCTTCTAAATTTAATAGCATTGCTACGCAGCCTGAAAGCAGTCCTGAAGCTGAGGTCAACAACGATTCCTTAGTTTTCCAATTTAAACATACAGATAAAAATGAAGTTCTAAAACAGATATCAATTATGAAATCAAATAAATCTTCTGGACTCGATAATATTTCTGCTAAATTTACCAAAGCTATATCTTATGCTATAGCCGAACCGCTATCTAAAATAATAAATTCTTCATTTGAATCTGGGAAAGTTCCTGCACAATTAAAAGCTTCAAAAGTTATTCCATTACATAAAAAATGATCTTGTGACGAATGTGCTAACTATCGTCCTATCTTATCTATTTTTAGTAAGGTAATGGAAAAACTTGTAAATCAGCGAATTCTTGATTTCTTAGAATCCAACAACCTTCTTAATCAAAATCAATTTGGCTTTAGGCGGGGAGAGGCACATCGGATGCAATTTTATCTTTTACTGATCAAATTCTAGAATCTTTTAATAGGAGAGAATGTGTAATTAGTATTTTCATAGATTTTAGTCAGGCATTTGACACCATTGATCATAATATATTACTTAACAAGTTGAATAATTATAATTTTAATCCATTGACTATTAAATTGGATCCATAGTTATCTGTTGAATAGAACTCAAGTCACACAAATAAATGATTCATATTCTACTTCCTGCAATATAACATGCGGTGTGCATCAGGGTTCTGTGTTAGGGCCAACTCTGTTCTTACTATATATAAATGATCTTTGTCAATCGCTACAGTATCTAACTCCAATTTTATATGCTGACGATACAAATTTGTTTTTTTTCTTCTTCTGACTTGAATGAATCTTTCACAAAAATTAATTCTGATCTTCAAAGACTGAGCCACTGGTGTCAAGTACTGTAAATAAACTAACAATTAATTGTAAAAAAACAGCTTACATTGTTTTCAAAAACCACCAAAACAGATTTAAATTTGAACACTTATTAACTTTAAATGATAAACATATTGTTGAGGTTGATGAAATTAAACTTTTAGGCATTACAATTGATAAGAATTTAAGTTGGTCCTCATGCACACGCAATTTACTGATTGACTTGAGACCTATTTCAGGACTGTTTTTTCGATTAAGCACTACTGTTCCAAGAAAGATTTTGATAATGCTTTACTACTCTTTTATTCACTCTAAATTATGCTACTCTATAGAATCGTAGGGAAATGCTTTTTGGGTTCACCTTGACAAATTAATTAAGTTTCAAAAGAAAATATTGCGTATTATAAATAAAAAAATTTTTTGGTTACCCAACTTTTGATTTATTTCACGACTCTAAGATTTTGACTGCTGGTAGAATGTATCATTACAAATTACTTATTAGAGCACACAAACTATATCATTCACAAACCATTCAAAAACCTTCACATTATAACACCCGATTTCAATCATCCTCACTTCCTACTGCTGTTTATGCTTCATCTGCTGGTGAACAAACATCCAACTTTGTGATGTCTGCACTGTGGAATAAATTGCGGAGAAAAAAACGGAGATGAGGTTCCACCTTAGCTCGGCTTAGTGAGTATTAGTGTCTACGCCTTATGCTGTCGACTCGGGCTTGCGACCGGTTAGCTCTGCTATTTTGCACTGGCCCCATCATCTCTACTTTTGTTTGATTCTTGATATACAATTGTTTGAAACTTTGCTTTGTTTTCTTGCTCGTATGTTTGCAATTGTATGTACTATATATTTAATGAAATAAATCACTCACGCACACACAATTTAATAGTAGTAAGGGTTACACTTCACTAGTAGCAAATGTAACACATCACTAGGAGCAAGTGTTACACATCACTAGTAGTAAGGGTTACACATCACTAGTAGCAAGGGTTACACATCACTAGTAGCAAGGTTTACACTTCACTAGTAGCAAGGGTTACACATCACTAGTAGCAAGGGTTACATATCACTAGTAGCAAGGGTTACACTTCACTAGTAGCAAGGGTTACACTTCACTAGTAGCAAGGGTTACATATCACTAGTAGCAAGGGTTACACATCACTAGTAGCAAGGGTTACACATCACTAGTAGCAAGTGTTACACTTCACTCTAGCAAGTGTTACACTTCACTTTAGCAAGTGTTTTAACTTACTAGTAACAAGGGTTGCCCTTCACCAGCAGCAAGTGTTACACTTCACTAGTAGTAAGGGTTACACTTCACTAGTAGCAAGGGTTACACTTCACTAGTAGCAAGTGTTACACTTCACTCTAGCAAGTGTTACACAACACTAGTAGCAAGTGTTTTACTTTACTAGTAACAAGGGTTGCCCTTCACCAGCAGCAAGTGTTACACTTCACTAGTAGTAAGGGTTACACTTCACTAGTAGCAAGTGTTACACATCACTAGTAGCAAGTGTTACACTTCACTCTAGCAAGTGTTACACAACACTAGTAGCAAGTGTTTTACTTTACTAGTAACAAGGGTTGCCCTTCACCAGCAACAAGTGTTACACTTCACTAGTAGTAAGGGTTACACTTCATAAATAGCTAGGGTTAAACCTTGCTAGAAACAAGGGTTACACATCACCAATAGCAAGGGTTACACATCACTAGTAGCAAGGGTTACCTTTCACTAGTAGCAAGGGTCACCTTTCACCAGTAGCAAGGGTTACACCTCACTAGTAGCAAGGGTTACACCTCACTAGTAGCAAGTGTTATACTTCACTAGTAGCAAGGGTTACACTTCACTAGTAGCAAGGGTTACACTTCACTAGTAGCAAGGGTTACAGTTTACTAGTAGCAAGAGTTACACCTTACTAGTAGCAAGGGTTACCATTCACTATTCCCACACTTACAGAAATGATTGAACTCAGTCTAGCCCAACATTTAAAGGCAGTTGTATACAAATTGTAAGAGCGCTTTATTATATCACATGTTATCTTATTCTCAGTCCGAGCAAACTGATAAACCTGCTGAAGCTGGAAGTAAAGAGGCAATGAAGACAAAAAAGGACGAGTCCAAAAAAGGGAGAATAGAAGCCGAGGTAAGAAATGTATGTCCACCATCACTCTAGACATCCTGTTATAACAGAAAGTTAATAGCGACAAAGACAGTTCATGCTGGACAGAAGAGAGATCAATGAAAGTTTAAAGATCTCACGCCAGATCACATGTTAATCGATCACATGTTCAACTGCACAGAATATTTGCTGATGTGGGGAGAGATTTGCCCTGAGTTTTAGTTTTGTTTTTCAAGCTGTAAATCAGTCCAAAAAGTAAATAGGTTTATCTTGAAGTCATATGTTTCTATTTTTAGGCAGGCAATCTTAAATCCTGCAAAACCTGGCTGTTCTGGTCAATGTGCCTCAGTAACCCTGGGCGATCTATTCAACGATCCAAAGTTTTTAAAATTCTATTTAACATAATATGTTAAATAGAATTTTAAAATACCAAAATATTATTGTGTTATGAGCACGTTTAGATATTATCTAAACGTGCTCATAACACAATAATATTTGGTAAAACACTAGTAAAAAAGTCGGGCAATCTACAGTAAATGTTATCAACCGGAAAAAAACAGTATTTCACTATTATTTGGGTCAAAAATATAAAAATTTGTGCAATTTTAAAAACTCATAAAATTATTTAAAGTAGTATTATATCCATTGAGCATACGTTAATCATTATTTAAGGACTCAAAATATAGTTGAAAATTATAATTAGTATCATAAAGTTCTTTATTTGCATCGCAGTCATCCATGACCTACTGACGAACAAGTTGTATCAATTTTTTTTGCAATATCATTCTAATAAAATTTGTTATTATAATGAAGGAAGTAAATAAAGATATTTGAAAATTGCTACAAATAGAAGTGCCCGAATTATTATAATTGGTTTACGGCGTTACTTAAAAAAAGCTTTCGTAAACAGAGTCATGTGAACATCGGTATTCTAGTCGCTAGGATTTCTGACACACCCTACGGTATGCCGGAATAGCGGCTGTTAGGGTTCACATGGTTAAACTGTGTAAATTTAGATTATATGGCAGCAATGGAAGCACAACTCCAACATTTGCTAATTTGCATGCTCTTATCAGCTACACACAGAACAGGGACATATGAGTTTCTCGAAGGCTTGCCTAGTGTGAAGCTAGTGTTATATACTCATCCAATTGTGATGTTAGTAGCAAGTGTTACACATTACTAGTCGCGAGTGTTATACCTAATGTATGCAACTATAATATTACTGTATTTCAAATACATTTATTTAAATAAATGACTTATTGATTATTAGAATAAAATGGGTAAAGAAGCATTATAATAAAATTGTTTTTGTTTCTTTAGAACTTAGAAGGAAAAAGTGAACCCAGCCAAAGCATAGCGGAAAATAATGAAGTTGAGGTGCCAGTTAAGACAACATCGTCTCAGAATCTTGAGTCAACCTCCAAGGTTTCCGTCGAGTGGTCTAAAGACACCTGTCCATGCACGAAAGAGAAAAAGACTGCAAATATCAGCAGAACTGAAGGTCAATGTCCGAAAGTCAAATGCCGAATTAGATGGTGCATGCTGGACCTTGCCAACTGCGAGTTCACAACGAAAAGTTTGCCTTTTATGATTCGACATCAGAAAACTCACAGGGAGGAAGCTGACCTTAATATTTGCTTTAACTGCGGGCAAGCAAAAGTTCGAACCAACAATCCCTCGGGGCAATGTCCAAACTGTGAGTTTTTCTGGTGCTTCTTTGAAAATTGTAAGGCTGAGTACAAGTGTGAAACTCAGCTGAAAGGTCATCAGAAACTGCACACCCTCGAGTCTATGACAGTAAAAAGCTTCAATAAAAAAGTTTTTCCGACGCTAGCAGATCCTACAGACCCGCTGCTCTGCTGCTGCGGACGACCAACAGAGAGATCGGCAGCAGTGAATAGAGGAATTTGTCCAAACTGTGGGCTGTGGCAGTGCCTATTTAAAAGCTGTTGTAAAACATACCGCTCTAAGGAGTTTCTGTTATCTCATCAGTTGAACCACCTGCCCCAAGCTGACTTGAATAAGTGCTTTAATTGTGGGGCAGATAAGGACAGAAATGAAATGTTGAGGCAATACTTGCAGTGTACACAGTGCAAGATATGGTGGTGCTTAGTAGATAACTGCAGGAGAGAGTTCACAAATAGAGACACAGCTATAATACATAGTTATCATATTCGAGTCTGAACACTTCTATCTTAATCTTCATAAAACTTCATTGAACTGAATAATGTGCTGTCGGTCTTAATCAAATCAGCAGCATTATTTCAACTACATCTTTCTTGTAAATGCTGAATATGTTGTAGTGCTTTAGTGCTTAGTGCTTTACTGCTTAGTGTGGACAAGGAAACTATAAAATAAAGCTAAGAATCTGTTTATAAGAGAGACTTATTGCTGTGTTTTAAGAAATAGTAAAGCCTAAAAAATTGCTTTATGCTTTAATAATATAATAATACTATCACACTATTTTAATATAATAACATTATCATATTATAAAGATGAAAAACTATTATATATTGTTATAATACATTAAAATTATTACTATTAATATATAATAATATTATTATAGGGTATATTAATGCAATAATATTATCCAATATTTATTATAAAATAATAAAACTATTATATTATAACAATTAAATAATGGTTATTAACTATAGTATTAATTATAATAAAATTAATTAATACAATAAATTTATTTAATTATAATCGTTAAAATTATTTAAAACTGTATTATATCTGAAATTGTCTCACGACCAAATGAGCGGGGCGAAGTTTGAAAGTTTTTATGATAAATGCATGTGCACAAACCCTTGCATCAAAATCTCATCAACAAATTTAACCATATTTTTGTAGAGTCATTAAAGTATAATAACGATACAAAACACATATAAGCCTATTTAAATATGTTACCGAGTCTTTGGAAGGTTACCGCTATATCTTAAAACTAACCCATCTGATCGGATTATACATAAATACATGTAGATAGATTAATTCGGCCAAAAATCTTTATTAAAACTGGTCAAGCCTTACTTTTATCAAAATTAAGACCGGCAAATGAAACGCAGAGCGACAGAGAATAGAACCATTAAGTCATGTGCATTTCATGTAAAAATAGCGTGTGCATTTCACCAGTCTATAGCATTGGTGAAATGCCGAAGGTTTCTGTAATTAACGTAGAAGTACAGAAATCATTTCTTTTTTGCCGATTTTAAAGTAGCTGACATTTTGGAAACTTTTGTGTACTTTGGTATTCTAACTGATGTCCAATCACTTAGTGATTAGTGTGGACAAGGAAACTATAAAATAAAGCCAAGAATCTGTTTATAAGAGAGACTTATTGCTGTGTTTTAAGAAATAGTAAAGCCTAAATTATTGCTTTATGCTTTAATAATATAGTATACCTAATACTATCATATTATTTTAATATAATAACATTATCATATTATAAAGATAAAAGACTATTATATAATGTTATAATACAATAAAATTACTATTATTAATAATATTATTATAGAGTATATTAATGCAGTAATATTATCCATTATTTATTATAAAATAATAATAGTATTATATTATAACAATTAAATAATAGTTATTACCTATAGTTACAATTATAATAAAATTAATCAATACAATAAATTTTATTAATTATAATTGTTAAAATTATTTAAAACTGTATTGTATCTGAAATTGTTTTATCAATTATAAACAAAAATGATCAAAGATTTAATAAAAATATATACATTATGTTGAGTAATAAATTACCGTATATATAAATATAACTATAAATTATATTAAAACACAGTGAAACCTCGGTTCTCGAACCTAATCCGTTCCAGAAAATTGTTTGAAAACCGAGTTGTTTGAGATCCGAAACAATTATTCCCATTAGAACTAATGTATATAAATTTTAATCCGTTCCAAGTCGGAAAAACGACTTTGGTAAAGTATTGTTGTAACATTTTACATTACAAAATGTACTGCATACTACATACTATAAATAAAAACGTGTAGATATAGATCGTGTTTAATTTAAATGAAAGATTTCCTATCTATTATGAGGAAAAAAGAAAACAAAAAACAAGCATTTCGTATGTTTAGCGCTTAAATCATCGAAAAATTTTATAAGATACAATACCAAAAATTGCAGAAATTGATAACAAAACATCAAAAAATGCAACAGATCAGTTACATCAGAAATCATAAAAAAAAGAAAATATAAACAGCAGTGGCATGTTTACTTTACATCTTTGAAGGAGAATCCGCCGCTAAAACAATTTAGGGTAACTCGACTGGAGTAGTTGTGTTACTAGAAAATCTCTTCGGTAGAAGAGACGTCGTCCCGAATGGTGCCTTCCATTTTGTAAAGAATTTATGAAACGTAAGTTGCTTTTCTCTTTGTTAACGAATGTTCCCATGCTGTTTCCGAAGCTGTTCCGAATGTTTAATTCCATTGCGCGTGCTCAAGTTTGGTTCGAAATTTATGTTCGAGATCCGAAATGAACAAATCTCAAATTTTTTGATCGAAAACCGATTTGGCCAAAAACCGAAGCGATGGAGAACCGAGGTTCCACTGTGATAAAATTTGAGCTGTGTTCCTGAAGAGCTAGTGGCTGTCAGAAAATAACTAAACTATTTCACTATCAGCATAACAAAAGTAATGATTATCTCTCCTCTAGAGGTTGAACACAGAGAAGCAATGCTACAAGACAACTATTCCTAGGTGAGTATCATTTCACTTTGAAGTGTTCCAGGAAGGTAGAATTAATTCATTTTTGCAGAGAGCAAAACTTTACTAGTGCGATGTCTTTCCATCTGTGTGTCCAAAGTCAGGGTTCAAGACCAAAATACAGTAAAACCTCGGTTCTCGACCATTATCCATTCCAAAACCATGTTCGAAAAGCGATTTGTTCGAACACCGAAATCATTTTTCCCCTTACAAATAATGTAAATCGTTTTAATCCGTTCCAACACCCTGAATGTTTACCTTTTTAGTATTTTATACATTATTTTATGCATAAAATTGCACATTAAAATGCTGACCAATACATAAAAAGCAATGTATATCTCAGAAAATGTTAAGCAAAATGGCAAAGACACAAATAACATAAATGTAATCCAGGCTAATCGTACCTTCGCGTTATCGTAATCTTCCATACGAAAGATTACGCTAACATGAACGTATAAAAATGAAAAAAAAGGATAAAGAAAAGAATATGAATAGGATTTTTTTAGGATACAGGATTTTCTTTTCTCTAAAAATATCTATCCAATGACACTTGCTTCTGCCTTCTTTTCAGCACTTTTCGGAAGTGGTTAATGATAGTGTCGTTAAAGTCATTAATGACTCTGGTGGCTGCAGCTTTATCGGGGTGGTGGAGTTCGACGAAATTCTGTAACTCGGCCCATTTGCTACACATTTGTTTAATCTCGGACGTCAACAGACGACAACAGTTGGTCACGGAGAGAGCGATCTACACCCGTACGCCGCTCAGCATCCCACCCTCACGTACGCACTCACGCGTCGTACCGGCGTTCGAACTCCGATTTTTGTTCGAACTACGAAGCAAGAGTTTCTCGAATTTTTTGTTCGGACTCCGATTTGTTCGAACTGCGAGTCGTTCGAAAACCGAGGTTCCACTGTAGAAGGCTACTTTGTGCACGACTCAAATTCTTGACACGCAGTACAATAGACCAACACTTGACATGCAGTACAATAGACCAACACTTGACACGCAGTACAGTAAACCAACACTTGACATGCAGTACAGTAAACCAACACTTGACACACTGTACAGTAGACCAACACTTGACACGCAGTGCAGTAGACCAACACTTGACACGCAGTGCAGGTGTTATTACACTCTAACATCCTCAAATTTCAAAATAACTGTACAGATAGTTTTTTTCGTTATTTTATGACAAAAAAGTGTACAAAAACAATATAGATAAAGTTTGAAAAAGACTACTCATTGATATTGTCCCTGTGCACACCTGAAGATCTCTCAAAACTTTCTAGAAAGCCAGAATACGAGTAAATATAATAATACACAAGTGATGTAAACAAAACATTGTTTTATCGACCTTAGTGAGTTAATTTTGAAACGAATTCTAAAACCTTCAACATTATAACATCCACTGATTAGTGTGACAACTCCTGGCGCTCAAAACATCAATTCCAAATATATTACGAGGTTTTTGGTCAATTTTCCTTCTTTTTCATATGAGCAAACGAAGATTACATCATCAGTAAACTGTAAGGAAAACCAACAAAAATTGTTGACAGTAGCCATAGGGTGTCCATTAGTCAAAGTTTACAAACGCAGATGACTTGATATGTTGGATGGTTTTACGCTGGAATTTAACTACGCTAAATCTAAAATCATCTAGTTTTCTAAAGCTGACTTCTCCAAGGCCTTTGGTTAGGTTCAACCAGCTGTCCTTCATAAAATTAGAAGATTTGTGTCTGGTGGTGCACCACCAACTGCGCCACCGGACACATAGACAAGAATATATAACTGTATACATATACAAGAGTATATAACTGTATACATACAGGAATATGCAACTGTATACATATACAAGAATATACGTACGTACATATGTATATACTTGTGCACAGGACCCAGTTGAAAGTGGCTAGTCAGCGCTGACTTCCATAACATTACGTACATTACGTATCGTACTTACGTATGTACGTACATATGTATGTACATACATACGTAAGTACGATACGTAATGTACGTAATGTTATGGAAGTCAGCGCTGACTAGCCACTTGCAAGTGGGTCCTGTGCACAAGTTGTCTTTTACTAAATGAGTAATAAACAGTTAGAGCTGCAAGCACAACTGCAGATGTAACCTGCAAGCAATTACAACTGCTTGCACAACTGTAATTGTTGCAAGCAAGGTGTCGGGTGAAAAATGGCTCTTTATTTACACAAGCTCTATTAGCATGAAAAGATAGAACAATTAGTTACAATTCACTACAGTCAAACGTAATGCTGAAAGGCTACACTTGTAAATGTAAGAATGTTAGCATATATGCGGACACAAAGGTGCACTGTAGGTTAATGTTACCACGCTGTTCTTAATGAAGATTAAGAACATAATTCTCAGTCCTTCATTTTGTTGTTCGTAGTCTGTATCACTGGCTCTTCGTTTTCCCCCACTAGGGTATCTTCTCTTGTTGCATAACCTTATCCCTCCTTATGCGTATGTATGCGTACGTACGCATACGTGCGCGTATGTATGCATACGTACGCATACATACACGTACATACGCATACGTATGCGCACATATGCGTACATACAAATATTACAATACGATATACAATTCGAATAACTGAATTAATTTATCAACTAGCTAAATTAAATTGTTCAGGTTAAATTATTAATTCCTAAATCGAATTAATAATTAATTCCTTAATAATTAATTCGTAAGATAAACTAATTATTAATTCTAACTGAATTTATCAATTCAGTTAGAATATTACTTTGGTGGTGACCATGGCGATCACCGTGTATACAATGACCTGATGAAATTACTGGACATTTAGATATGAATAACCATCATTTGTCCTCAGCTTTTGGAGTACTTAAACCATTCATCTTAACCTAGCATTTTTTGTCTGTTGGAATCAACACATGAAAGGGCAACTCTAAAGCATTAACCAAACAGACATATTACATAGCTCTCTTTGTGAGGATTAAGAGAGCTCGGAGTGAACCCTTTCAGCGCTTTAGTCCATGCTGCTGAAGTGACTGAATCAGAAGGAAACTTACAACCAATACTAAGTACTTGTCTAAGGTTGACAACAGTAACATATGTCTGAATCTATATGCATAAATCTCAGTATTTGTCTGTCTGTCATTCATTTATCTATTTTTTAGTTACAGTGATAAAGTTTATAAAACTAGAGATCACTTTTTGTTCGGGATATGAACTCACGACATTCAAATTGCAAGTCTACCGACAAGCGCGTGCAACCACAAGGCTAGGTGATTTTTATCAATTGCAACTCTTTTACCATAAACTGTATATCCTTTTACCATAAACTGTATATCCTTTTACCATATACTGTATATCCTTTTACCATATACTGTATATCCTTTTACCATATACTGTATATCCTTTTACCATATACTGTATATCCTTTTACCATATACTGTATATCCTTTTACCATATACTGTATATCTTTTTACCATAAACTGTATATCCTTTTACCATATACTGTATATCCTTTTACCATATACTGTATATCCTTTTACCATATACTGTATACCCTTTTACCATATACTGTATATCCTTTTACCATATACTGTATATCCTTTTACCATATACTGTATATCCTTTTACCATATACTGTATATCCTTTTACCATATACTGTATATCCTTTTACCATATACTGTATACCCTTTTACCATAAATTGTATATCCTTTTACCATATACTGTATATCCTTCTACCATATACTGTATATCCTTTTACCATATACCGTATATCCCTTTACCATATACTGTATAATCTTTTACCATATACTGTATATCCTTTTACCATATACCGTATATCCTTTTACCATATACTGTACATCCTTTTACCATATACTGTATATCCGTTTACCATATACTGTATATCCTTTTACCATAAACTGTATATCCTTTTACCATATACTGTATACCCTTTTACCATATACTGTATATCCTTTTACCATATACTGTATACCCTTTTACCATATATTGTATATCCTTTTACCATATACTGTATATCCTTCTACCATATACTGTATATCCTTTTACCATATACCGTATATCCCTTTACCATATACTGTATAATCTTTTACCATATACCGTATATCCTTTTACCATATACTGTATATCTTTTTACCATATACTGTATATCCTTTTACCATATACTGTACATCCTTTTACCATATACTGTATATCCTTTTACCATATACTGTATATCCTTTTACCATAAACTGTATATCCTTTTACCATATACTGTATATCCTTTTACCATATACTGTATATCCTTTTACCATATACCGTATATCCTTTTACCATATACTGTATATCCTTTTACCATATACTGTATAATCTTTTACCATATACTGTATATCCTTTTACCATATACTGTATATTCTTTTACCATATACTGTATATCCTTTTACCATATACTGTATATAATTTTACCATATACCGTATATACTTTTACCATATACTGTATATCCTTCTACCATATACTGTATATCCTTTTACCATATACTGTATATCCTTTTACCATATACCGTATATCCTTTTACCATATACTGTATATCCTTTTACCATACACTGTATATTCTTTACCATATACTGTATATCCTTGTAAAGGCTAAATGTGCACTTTTTATTATTAATCAATTGCATTTGCGTTTGTTATTTTTTAGACTTTTATTTTTATTAATTTTTTCCCATTACATATTCTTTTAATTTGTAACTTTCCAATGTGCTCTTTCAATTTAAATGTGGCATAACTGTTGTATAATCGGGTTAGCAGGCCCCAGGCTACACTATTGTCTGAGGTCATGGCAGTTACAGGTAGTTACGAAAAGTCATACGAGAAGTTGGTGATGTAGTAGTGATGTAGTAGAGAGATGAGTATAAAAGCTAGTGGAAGAGAAGACCAGGCCCTTCTTTGCTAGAGCTCATGTAAATACAACATTTATTTACACGTTTAAAACAATAACCACAACGTTTGAGAACGTCATCAAAATAAAAAGATTCCAAACTATGGCGTTTTCGTGATGGCTGCGGTTACCTGTTCATTTTTGAGCTTTTGAGAGCTTGTAATCACATTTCCACATATTTTGCACATACTACACAGCAGAGTACAATATGGTGAACCTTTTGATACCAAATACTTGTAATGTGAATTTTGTTGCAAGTCAACGATTAACGGGCGTGCAGGTGAGGTGATGTGTCGTGTGCGTGAAAGTGAAGTGATGAGACAGCAATTTGACAAAACAGTGGGTGTAAAAGCTGTAGAGATATAAAAGTGAGACGTTTACATTTATTATTCGTAAAGAAGAGTTAAAATTAAATTATAAGTGAAATTAAAATAAATATGAATTAGAAGTAAACATAGAGGTAAACATAGAGGTAAACATAGAGGTAAACAGAGTGGCAAACATAGAGGTGGTGTAGAATAAATTGTGTTTGGTGAGCATGGTGACAAGGAAATGAATTCATGTATCGAGAGTGCAGTTGAGAGGTTATGAAGGCGAAGGTGGTAATAGATGACCTATTATGAGGGGTAGAGCTAAGTTGGCGCCATTATTAAATGATTGCGGACATAGTGGTAGAGAAGAGCTGAAAGGTGCAGGGTTTTATGTAGATAGTGTTGATTCCATTTACGAAAATGCAGTAGAGATTTTTCAGGAATATTATGGTAGACAGGAGAGCAAGTTTGTGAAGGGGCATAAGTTCTTGCTGGCTAAACGGGCACTTGATGAAAGGGATAAAAAGTTAGCAACGAGTTGAGAGTTTGAGCAGATATGCCAAGGTACATGTACACTGTAGCTAATAATGCTGATAGAGTGAGGTTTGCTCTAATAGTCGCAGTTGATGAGTTGACAGATAGAGAAGTAAGTAGAGACCAGATTAAAAATGGCAGTTTGATTTGGAAGATGCTTAATGAGCTATTGGGGGCTTGTGAGATGGCAAATAATTTAGACAAGTTTTTTGGAGTGGAGAGTAGAGGTAGTAACTTAAAAAGTGAGATTAGGAAGGAGGTAGCAAAGGTGTAAGATTACAACAGCTGTGCGCAGTACTGGAGTAATAGAGGATACAATTCAGGCGTTAGATACTCTCCTAGAAGCAGTCCTAGAAGTGGTAGAAAGTATTATGGTGATAGTAGTAAAAAGTGTGACTTTATTAGTTAGGGGGCAAGGAGTCAAGAGTATAGCGAGAACAGGGACAGTAGAAGGTATAGAGAGTAAAGCAGGGAGAGGTATGTCTCAAGATATGGAGCAAATGGTAGAGAAGGTAGTATAAGAACCAGCTCACCATGGTAATAATGACACAATAAGGTATGTATAGTGATGGTGTTTGCTCTGATAACAAAATAACCCGATTAAGGTACCAATATAAGAACCATCTCAGCAAGTCACCGTACTGACACCAGTAATTTAGTATCTATCCATTGTTTTATAATTTATTCCCTTGTAAATATATTTGAACAGGACTTGCTGCTAAAAATTGTATATTGATTGTATGTACAAGCTCATACGAGCTCACCCTGAAACACATTAAGGTCATATGTCGGAGTATGACTGAATATTGATTGTATGTGACGATAGAGCATTTTTGAAGTGTTATGTGACTTTTAGGTTCCCTATATGTAGTCCAGACATGTATGTGTGATAAAACATCATATCACGTACAAGATAAGCGTTTGTTCAGATTTACATGCATTCCTAGACTTAGAGTTATCCTCTCCATGATGCTCTCAATAATGTACAATCTACACTATTGATTAAGGAGATGATCCAACGTACTAGATAAGCAATCGTTTAGGCCTATACAAACGACTTGGAGTTATCCTCTCCATTATGCTCCCAATTATGTGCAACCTACACAGCTCACAGTATTGAATAAGGAGATGATTCACTAACAAAACTAATAAACACATATTAGCATTAATCCAACATGTTTGTTAGAAAGGAAGGGTTCAGTTATTATAGCCTACAAACTTATGCTATTTATGAAGATCTCAGGCAATGTCTTCAGAGGATTCATCAACATGTATGTACATATCCACTACCAACGAGACCTGATATTACATACCTTCAGGTAAACCAATCAAGAAAACAACTACCATAAATCCTCTACAAGGTGCTTATGGTTGGAATTCAAGATAACAACTACCATAAATCCTCTACAAGGTGCTCATGGTTGGAATCCAAATGCTACACCTGTACTTCACCGTGAGCCCCTCTGGGTAGGCAGGCATCTGAAATCACCTTGGCCACTCAAAAACACTATTTGTAGTTATCCTCCTGGCAAGCATTTTACCACTTTCATTTGATGGATGTCCAGCATCAGCTCACACCACTCCATTCATCACAGCGGACCGGTGATGCAGAGCGATACAACTGTACAATCTGTGAGATTGCAAGAGCCATGATTGTTAAGTTTGTACTATAAAAGTCACTAAGAGCTGAGGCTATACATACTGTTGTCTATGTACGAAACTGTGTTTTCATCACAGCTTACAAGAAATCAACAGCCCCATATGATGTGTGGTATGATCATAAGCCTAATAGTAGTTATCTCCACATGGTCAGCTGTGTTGTATACCCTAGGACACTTATGTATTCGCCTCATTTAACTTTTGCGTTTTCGCGGAGCCGACCTCTCGCGAAAATTTCATGAGCGAAACTAAACTATCATAACGAACGAGCGAAAACGCGGAATTAAATAGCTTTGTTCATTAATACTGTAGAATGGAATTTTACAACGTTTTTAACGACCACTATATCATCGTTAAATTATAAACCAACAAAATAATTTGACTGTCAAAATTTATTAGGCTACATTATTATTTTGCAATTAATTATGATTATTTTCCCATTAATAATGATTTATAATGATAGGAATTTGATGTCAATGCGCATTAGTAGCGTTATTGTTTGTTGGGGACATCAATCAATGCGGTGAGCACCGCTTGTTCAAAGAAAATAAAACACACTGACTCTCACAGTACTACACAAGCAGCATGGCTCTGGAAAGGTTTGGATTCACCACTGACACCTCTTCAATAACTTGTAATGATTCAGAAGATGAGGCAATAGAGAAAGAGTTAGCTCTGATAAATAACACTAATAAAAAAGGAAGAGAAGAAGTTATAATAACTACAGACTGCTAGTATCTGTAGCTGTAGTATTACTAGCAGCTGTATCATGTATGTATTTTTATACAACTTGTAATTACTGTAATAAAGATGTTCAGCAATTATTAGCAGCAGTTGAGTGTTTGGGAAAACGTTAAAGTTAATACCAATACACAACACCGTTGATCGTTAAAATTAAAATACGTTAATATAAAAACAAGCTAAATTGCGACAAAAACGTTAAAATTTTCAGCGTAATTAAATTCTATTCTACAGTAGTCCAAGAAAAAAATGGCAGCAAGCGATCAAATTGCATTATTGATCTCGGCCATACAATTCTACCTGCGGTTCACAATTACAAACTAGTCCCAAATTGAAATTTTTTTCTTACCGGCGAACCGAACCTGAGGAATATAATTATGTTTGTTCCTTCTGCATTTATTTTCACATCATTATATTTTCACACTCATCAGAGTTGCGAAATTAAGTTGCAGCGAAATTTTACTCTGTATACTACTCACGAAACTAAATACTAGCGAAATATAAGTGTCTTAGGGTACCTAAGAACTCCTGGTATGTAAGTTACAATGTTCTATATACAAGCTCAACAACTCAAGTCAAACGGTTTCAAACAATCGGACACTGATCAATACATCTACTCACATCAACACTACATAATCCAGACTATTATTGCTGTATATGTAGACAACCTAGTCCTGAGCTTGAACGACCAGTCTGACCTCAACTTACCCTCCAAGATGAAAGTTCTGTCTAGGTATTTAGCCTGAGCCTAGTGATGGAGCACTCAATAGTTCACTTTATGCTGCCACATCAACGAAGCCAGATATTTCACATGCACTGAAAGTTTTATCAAATTTTAATGATGCACCAAAAAAGCTCACCTTACTGCTGCCAAATGCTACCTGAAGGCTACACCAGACTACAGCATTTCCTCCAGCTAAAGTGGTAAACCTTCGGTTGAGCAGATAAATACCAGCTGAGCAGAAAGTGAACAAAGACATTCTACACCTGGTTTAGTTATCATACATTATGATGGCCCATTCAGCTGGTCCAGCAAACAACAGAATACAATAGCTCTCGTGACTGTCTAGTTCTGTTCTGTCTAGTTATTCAATCTGAGTCTAGTGATGGAGCATTCAAACTTCATCAGAGGTTGTACATAGAACAGCTGTTAAGAAAGTATATCATGGCTGTCAATGTAAAGATGGTGAAGGATAGTGGCAGCAGACTGGTAGACCACAGGCTATACCAATTTATTGTTGTTAGTTCGGTTTATGTTTATTACAAACCCACAGCTATACTCATGACTGTCAATGTAAAGATGGTGAAGGATAATGTCAGCAGACTGGTAGACCACACGCTATACCAATTTATTGTTGTTAGTTTGGTTTATGTTTATTACAAACCTACAGCTATACTCATGGCTGTCAATGTAAAGATGGTGAAGGATAATGTCAGCAGACTGGTAGACCACACGCTATACCAATTTATTGTTGTTAGTTTGGTTTATGTTTATTACAAACCTACAGCTATACTCATGGCTGTCAATATAAAGATGGTGAAGGATAGTATCAGCAGACTGGTAGACCACATGCTATACCAGTTTATTGTTGTTAGTTTGGTTTATGTTTATTACAAACCTACAGCTATACTCATGGCTGTCAATGTAAAGATGGTGAAGGATAGTGTCAGCAGACTGGTAGACCACAGGCTATACCAATTTATTGTTGTTAGTTCGGTTTATGTTTATTACAAACCCACAGCTATACTCATGGCTGTCAATATAAAGATGGTGAAGGATAGTGTCAGCAGACTGGTAGACCACATGCTATACCAATTTATTGTTGTTAGTTTGGTTTATGTTTATTACAAACCCACAGCTATACTCATGGCTGTCAATGTAAAGATGGTGAAGGATAGTGTCAGCAGACTGGTAGACCACATGCTATACCAATTTATTGTTGTTAGTATGGTTTATGTTTATTACAAACCCACAGCTATACTCATGGCTGTCAATGTAAAGATGGTGAAGGATAATGTCAGCAGACTGGTAGACCACACGCTATACCAATTTATTGTTGTTAGTATGGTTCATGTTTATTACAAACCTACAGCTATACTCATGGCTGTCAATGTAAAGATGGTGAAGGATAATGTCAGCAGACTGGTAGACCACACGCTATACCAATTTATTGTTGTTAGTATGGTTTATGTTTATTACAAACCCACAGCTACACCCATCGCTGTCAATGTAAAGATGGTGAAGGATAATGTCAGCAGACTGGTAGACCACATGCTATACCAATTTATTGTTGTTAGTTTGATTTATGTTTATTACAAACCTACAGCTATACTCATGGCTGTCAATGTATAGATTGTGAAGGATAGTGTCAGCAGACTGGTAGACCACATGCTATACCAATTCATTGTTGTTAGTTTGGTTTATGTTTATTACAAACCCACAGCTATACTCATGGCTGTCAATGTAAATATGGTGAAGGATAGTGTCAGCAGACTAGTAGACCACACGCTATACCAATTTATTGTTGTTAGTTTGGTTTATGTTTATTACAAACCCACAGCTATACTCATGGCTGTCAATGTAAAGATGGTGAAGGATAGTGTCAGCAGACTGGTAGACCACACGCTATACCAATTTATTGTTGTTAGTTCGGTTTGTGTTTATTACAAACCCACAGCTACACTCATGACTGTAGAGATGCATTTCATTAATTACTAGTACGCTTGCTAGTCACATGCAATGTGAGAGACTGTCATGAGTGATTAATGTGTGCATGATTATCCAATGAAGTGGTAAGGTGGAGAGATGTAGTTGTAGCGTGCTTCCTGTGAATTCGATGCCCAAGTTCGATTCCTGTGTGAGGCAGTCTTTTTTCCTAACGCTTTGAACGTGGCTTCAGCTTCCAGACGACCATGGCTCTTATTATAGTACAGATTGCAATGGTCCAATCAGCAACCAGAACCAGAGAGCAACATAATACAATAGCTTTCTTGAATGTAGAGGCAGAGCATATTTCGGCAAACATAGCAGCAAAAGGCAGCGCGACTGTCAATTATCCAAGGATATCACTGGCTCTCAATTATCTTGCTACATGTTAACATTGATAACTTCTCTGCCATAAACATTGCCAACAAGACCGAAGCTAGTAAGCGATCTAAACATATGGACTTTTGATAGTATTATATCAGACTAATTAGCCTAACGTCCAACGTTGCACTAGTATTAAAAGACAGCTTATAAACGGTGCCAGGTAATGTAGTTGCCTGCTACTCGCTAGTAGCCTGGCACATTGCCAATGGCTAATTTAAGTAAGCTAGATTTGCTAAACTTACAAATAAGAGCCGTGAGAGCAAGCTTCAGTGATGTCGCGCCGTAACACAGAGTCACTATGCATACTTTAACCTAGATAATGACTCATAACACCCAATGAATCCATTGCATTTCGGGTAGCTGAATGGGTTAGTTTATTGCCTGGTGATCGGGAGGTTCTGAGACCAAATCTTCTGCATTATGAGTTCTTTATTGTTAGATACTAATCGCTACAGACAGACAGACACACAAACTTTGAGATTTATATATACAGATTAAGATTGTGTAGCTACTCCTGATGAATATTCACAATAAAACTTTATGTTTTGTTCATCTCTGCTTTCAAGATGACTCCTTGCTTTATTCATGTTGAATAAACCTCAATCTAAATAAAAAAGCTTAATAATATGTTCAAACATAAAAGTGAAAATTACATAACAATCACAGTAGTTATGTTCTCTTGTTCAGAAAGGACAACTCCCAAAGTAATGGTCGTTCTAATTGATTTCTATATGCAAGCAAATATAAAAAATACATTAGGGGTTTTGTTTTTCTCGTTAAAGAGGAAAACACAAAAATAAAACAGATTATTTCTTATATTATTGATGCTGACAGACAGCGATTAAGAATTAGCCTGTTCCTCATACACTCTCTAAAACAACTTATTATATGTCTATCCGAATAAAACAGTTTAACAATCTTTTCAACCATAAAAGTGAAAAATGCATAATAACCAGTAGTTATATTCTCTTGTTCAGAAAGGAAAACTCCCAAAATAATCGCTGTCTTAATTGGTTTCTATATGTACAGCTAATAAAAAAATACAACAGAGGTTTTGTTTTCTCGTTAAAAAGAGAAAAACACAAAATAAGACAGATCTTATTTTTTATATTATTGATTCTGACAGACAGCGATTAAGAATTAGCCTGTTCCTCATACACTCTCTAAAACAACTTATTATATGTCTATGGTCAGCCTTCATAACCAACTAGAGGTATATTGAGTGATGGGTTTATGTACATTATGTACAGGTGATAGATAAATAAACACTATACTAGTAATACCAGGTAAGGTTATAGATACAGAGTCTGTGTACAGCAGGTAAGGTTATAGATACAGAGTCTGTGTACAGCAGGTAAGGTTATAGATACAGAGTCTGTGTACAGCAGGTAAGTTATCCTTCCACTTAAATACTCATCTTCATTGATTCTCAAACATATTAGGTCTGCTGTTAAACATTAACACAAGTATTTACAATGAGAAATGAGCCAATAGCAACAATGTTCTCAGCTATGTCAAGCTGACCTATTAACCAATGAGATGAGTCTGTAAGAAGTACAACCATGAAAACAAGAGGAAGTTCCATGATAATTCTAGTTGATGGTCTGTCTGGTGTCAATGTAGGAACAGTGAGAAGTTGTCAGTCCTTGCCTTTTCGGAATCCAGGGAAGAGATAGAGTTTACGTAGTTTTGTAAAGGTGCAGATGCAAGTTGGTACATTACCTCCCTGAGTGTCACATGACCTCGCATTCTGATCCGCCATACTGACCTGTCTCACCCGTGACTGTATCTAAAAAATACAAATAAACACAGAGTAACATATCATGATGACATCAAAAGGCTTGCTCCAGTGTGTTAGTTGAATTGAGATGAGTTCCAGTCTCAGAACTAACAGGATGTTATTTGTATCAGAGGAAAGGACCTGTAATATTTAATAATATCAGGTACCAGAGCTACTAGTAGTATACGAAGGAGTAGTTGGTGACGGAGCCTCAGGACCGGCAGCATTTTGTGCTAGCGGGTGCACTATGGAAAATTAGCCATTTGCCATGTGAGCATAGGCACAATTTCTTAAAAAACCCATTTTGTCTAGGCAGTAGTCAAAGATAGCCTACAGACATTCCACAAATACTCGACTAAACATATCCACGCTTTTACTATGGGTATTTTGCGGGCGGACTTCGATATCCTCTCCCTAACCATTTGGAAATTAGTCTAAATTTAATGTGAGCATTAAATGAAGAGAAACACTATGAGAATATAGAAATACCCTAAAAAGATCCAGGAGTGTCCCTGAGTTCATCTGAAATAAGAACATTGAAAATAACCTGAATCTATAGAAATGAAAATTGAACAGGCAGAGGAAATGAGTAAGGGTAGAAAGAAATGAAGTAGTAAGATAATGACGGCTACCTGAGCTGGCAGCACAAGTGATCAAATCACAACGATGCAGGTGATGGTGAACTAACGACCCTGAGACTTTAAAACTAACATCACGTGACCGCTATTACGACCTGGATCTCAATTTTTTTGAAAAACTAAATTTGTTGTGAAACGCAGCCTAAGCTTCTAATGGTCCTGAGGCATAAAAGCTGGCATCACGTGATCCTATTGCGACCTTGACCCAAAAATTACTAATTGATTCGTCCAAGAATAATAAACTGCCCTCTCTTGTGCAGGCAGTGGTCAAGAAAAGAATAGAGTTATTGTAGTTATCTCTCCTACATCTCACTAAATAGAGAACATTTTTATTACAGTTAGTAGATTTTGGTCAAGAGGCTTCAATGTTTGCATCACCCTTTCTGATTCTGGTTTTTGATGGATTAGCCCCAGGAATTAGCCTAAAAGACACAGTGAGTCTAATGATCTGTTTATTACAAGGGAGAGTGAGTCCAACAGCTTGTTTATGACAGAACATGGAAACTTACCTACTGGTGACTGGAATACTTGCTAAAAATCTTTGATTCTTTCTCTGCAGCAGTCAAAGTAAAACTGACCAATAAGAGACTGCTAATCAAGCTCGGATCACCAAAACCTGCCTAAACCGCTTCCCCGGCAAAGATCATGTGACGAAACGTAATAGAGTATTATTTTTACTACTTTTATCGTAAATATTCTAAAAAGAAAGTGCAGCGCAATGATCACCGCCCTTACGCAGCTACGTCCAATATGCTCACGACTGAAGTGATATAGTGAGGTATGGGAGAGGATAACTACAATAATTCTAGTCTTTTCTTAACCATCGCCTGCAAAAAAGAAGGGCATTGTCTTGATAATCCGTGCTACTAGCTGTGAAGCCTCAGGGCCTTTGGGAAACTTAGGCTAATGCTCACATAAAGTTAGGCTAATTCCCAAAAACCTAAGGAGCGGGTGCGGATGCGCAGCAGCAAAACACTTGTAGTAAAAACCAGGAACTTTAGCTACTTTTTCAAGTATCATTAGCATACCCGTAGTCTATCTTTGACTATCGCTCCGATGAAAAGGGTCTTTAAGGAACATAGGCTTATCCTCACATAGCAAATAAAGCAAATAGGCTAATTTCCATTAGGTTAGGAGACACACTCAAGCGCTAAGGCTCTGTCACCAACTGAACCCCTTATACTACTGCTACTAAATAACTCCTGCTGATTGTGATAAGAACAGCACAGGATATAGACAAAGGAAAACATTGAGAAACAGTGTTAAAGTGTCAAAGGTGAATATATTAACATTAAAGTTAATTGGATATAAAATAAGATGGACAAATATAGGGATTCTCAGGCTATAAAATAGACTGACTACTTACAATCTTAAAGAGACTCTCTATATCTCTATGAGAAGAATGTTTGTAGAATGTGGCCACAAGAACTCTGATGAACCAGGCTCCATGGGTGTAGGATTTAGTAGCCATGTAGGCTAAAATAGACATAGAGTGGTATGTTGATAAGTTCATGACTCAACGGTATATGATAGTCAAAGCTCATGTGTATAGAGTAAATACTGATTATCATCTACAAGCACATTGTAGGAACTAAGGCTAGTCACAAACTAAACAAATAAATATTCACAGAGGAGACACTTTGATAAAACTTGGTAAAACACTTCTGAGACAAGACTCTGTACTTACATTCACTGCTGGCCTTCATGATGAAGAAATCATCAGCATTCAGAGTAGTTGGAGGTGGAACTGAAGTAGCTGGTGACTGAGGAGCTGATGTACTGCTAACTGTGGTTGACTGAGGAGCTGATGGACTGTTAACTGTGGTTGACTGAGGAACTGATGTACTGTTAACTGTGGTTGACTGAGGAGCTGATGTACTGTTAATTGTGGTTGACTGAGGAACTGATGTACTGTTAACTGTGGTTGACTGAGGAGCTGATGTACTGTTAATTGTGGTTGACTGAGGAGCTGATGTACTGTTAACTGTGGTTGACCGGGGAACTGATGTACTGTTAACTGTGGTTGACTCAGTGGTTGGGCTGCTTATGATGGTAGATATTGGTGAAGGAAGAAGCTCTGTACTTTCTCCAAAGTCTCGTCGCCCTAGATAACAGAATGTTTGATTAGTTATGTTATATTTTTATACTAGATAAATCTCTGTAAATGTATGTTAATACTAGCATACAGGAAGTGCAAACATTTTGAAGTTAGACCCTGAGTGGTTATTGACCTGATAGATCATTGCCAGGTTTATGTTTTACCAGTGTTACACGTTTTGGGGTTAGTGATGAAACCTCATTGCCCAGGGCAAACTTTCTGCTCTGTAGGCGACCGTATTAGCCAATAGCCAAGAGGCTGATATTCGGGGCAGATTTTCCACTGCAGTTGTACAGCTCGATCATAGGCAGCTGTGTCACAACTTTGACAATAAAAGCTAACATAGCTATTTGATTCGCTACCAAATTAATCAGTATAAAATTTTACATCAGTGGATGCAGATATACATAACACATGCAGATAATTGTTTCCTTCTGTTTAAGTACAGATACTATAAGTTAATTGATTAAATACTCACTAATAAGAAACTTGTTTCACACGTACTAAAGCCACACCAGGTGGCTCCATATACAAACACTGTGCTGAGCCACACTGCACGGCTTGTGGTACACAAAGAGTTAGGTTATCAAAGAGTTGATGAAACTGATATTTAGTCAAATAGTACTTATTCATCTGATCTTCTGAAAGTATAGCCTGTGTACCCAAACTGTGTACCCTTTATCAGGTGACATACCTCCTGAGCATGCTTGCAAGATGACCAACTTAGGCTTGCCCTTCATAGCAGGGAAATTCCGTGGAGACAGAAGGTCTTGGATATGGATGATGGGAATCATGTTACCCTCGATATCCAGCAGATGGTTGCCACTCGTACCATGAGTCATGATTACTAGGACAAACATGCCCAGATTCTGGTGTTCCTTTCTCCCTGTTTCAATCTGTATCTCTCTGTAGATATCCTGGAAAAAATATAGTAGCCCTGACTAATACAGGCCATTAATTTTATGGATTCACATTCTTTTGTATGACTGCCAGATAGCAGGAAGTCAATGAAGTGTTGCTAAGAAACCTTACCTAACATTTAGAGAATGAAAACTAAAAATGAAGCTCTAAAACAAGACTAGGTTCTCTGCAAACATAAATTACAATTAGGAGGCCTTGTAACAATGTACCACATAAGAAGATCTGTTAACACTCCGACTACCAGACCAAGACATACACTAGTCACAACAGTGTGTCACTTTAAACAGAGTTTTATACCATGAGTTTAAATCAGCCAAATTCTACAATCTCTAAGCAGAAAAAAGACTATGAGAGGACACACGGAGTACCTGTGCTCGTAGGTCTGTTAATTCGGTCTGTGACTTGGCAATATCAAACTTGAGGTCTTTGAACATCATGCAGAGATTTCTGTAGTCAAATTGGGAACCAGCTCTGTTACCGTGACCATAGCAAAAGTTCATATTGTTGATGATTAGAACTCTGCCTCTCACTGGTTCACTCATAGCATAGGCCTTTATAATACAATCATAGAACCAGTGAATTTGTAACATAAGAGAACACAACTCTTGCTGTTTGTGTTTTGACAAAAACCTTATCGTTAGCCTTACTCATCAGCTGAGTTCATGAGTCACAAGTCTACAAAGGATACAGAGAGAACTTATTCCAGTGAGAAGTTGTCTGCTCTTGACATTGCAATGCTTTATCAACAGCAAAGATTAACCATTCTTCTCTAATTGAGACAGCAACAGGTAACTTCAATTATATCACGGATCTCTGATGGTTCTTAACATTCTTAACACGCTATGTGATATCCATATGAGTTTTTATGATCTTTATCATTTAACAAATTACCTTACCATGTCTATGCTCTTCCTCTGATGAGAGCTGTCAGCAGCATGTTAGTAACAAGTTAGATATTAAACTGATAAACTATATTACCTTTTTAGACTGATACAGTTGCTTAATCTTCGGCTTCTTGACTATGCATAGTCGTAGCCTCATGACCTTATCTGCTTTGGACTCATCACAATATCCTTGATCCTCCACATCTGACAAGTCACTTTCAGCCTCCTCAGAAGTGATCTCCAGATGCCCTGAATACAACAGAGTTAATACTCTATGTTTCTGATGTTATTATAGAGTATCAATCACTTTCCTCATATTTACTTCCATCTTCATTTACTCTTATATAAACATTATATAAATCAGAGACTTAATGAGAACATACACAGGGAAGAAGCTTACCAACTGTTTGGGGCGGACAACTCTCTCTTATTTCAGATATATGGTTCTCAAGGCTTTGTACATCAACAACAGTTAGTTGGTCACCTGCAATTATGATGCAATTACTAATAGATAAAAGGTGTCAACTAACCAAAGCATTTCATAATCTACAAATATGTCTCCAGAACGGTTAAATCTATTTCCTATTTGCAACTGAAGTACATCATAAGGATTGCCATCAATACTGTCCAACAAAAAGATTTTAATATCTGGAGGAAAAAATGTAAATTCTTGCATTTAGCCAACTGACTGAGACCTTGACTGAGACTAAACTCAATGAAAAGGATGAGAGAGGTGACTCACAAGGAAGTCTGAGAGGCTTGGGAACGGAAGGTTTCTTATCATTTCTCAGCCTGTCACAAACTGGACAGACAACCTTGGACAGAGGTGAACGTGTAGCAGGCAGTTTAGTACAGGTAATGCTGTAGTCACAGTCGATAGGATAAAACCATTTAGGGTCGACATAGAAATGAGGTGCAGGGTTTTGTCTGATGAGACACTGAGAACAGTAGAGAAGAACTTCAGCATGACTCCCTTTCCACACGGCGTAAAGCTGGTTAAGAATAGCTTTAGTTGTCATTATTAAATGTTCCCAGGAAGCCGGTAGCTGTGCCACTGTAGTACCAACTCTTACTGAAACCACCCTGTTGGTTAAGTCATGATTCAGAATTGTGGTAAACTCCTCACTGTGTACCACAGCTCCATCATTCCACACCTTTATGTTGGACAGCAGACTTGAGCAGAGTTTCAGGACTGCAACAGTCATAAGTTGATATACATAAGGAGGCGGAGAAAGACCACTTAGGGCAATGTCCAGTTGGAGAGGTACATTGTCATCCAAAGGATACGTTTTTTCTACGGAAGTAGTTGTAAAGTATGGAAGGATATATGATCGTTTTTCGGAGTTGTATTCTATTGGACCATTCAAGATGGCGAAGCTTTTTAAAAGTTGCTGCGATATTTCAACAGGTAACCCACTGCTGTTCTTAAGGAGATCCGCTAGCAAGACTTCATCCATGATGCCACTAGTAGTAAACTGTGCTACGAACTCTTTGTACTTCCATTTACTGACCCACTCTTCTTGATGTGTGAAAGGAGCAAACTCTTCGACCCTCTTTTCCCATTGTTGCTCAGCTGTGTGGTGGAACAAGAGAGCTATCATCTCAGTAATGATAGGAATCTTGTGGAAGATGTAACTGGACAGACCTTCGGTTCTCTCGAACCACAAGATCTGTCCAGTATTATGCATATATCGCAGAATGATTTTAGAATCAGTGTCTGAGAATTCGTTCTCTACCTTCAACAGAGGCATGTAAGTTCCTTCCTCTTGTTCTATGAATCTCTCTACACGCTTCCAAAGTAGCGGAATTTCCATGACTAACTTCTCACACCGTTTCTCCAAATTTGCTGTCAAACCTTTAATGTTAGATACTTCGCCGAGGTCATTGCCAAACTCGAAGATATCCCGAGGTTTAAAGAGAGGCTCGCCAGTGTTAGTAAGATGGATGATAGGACTGGATTCTTTTTGACAATCCCAACAGCACCGCTCGTAGTCTCTGAGTAACTCTCTTCTTGCTGCTTCTGAAATGGAGAGCAACTTTTCTCTACAATCTTTCACCAACTCAGTATCCAGCTTGTCAGTGTGTGTGAGGACCAATACAGGTGGATCTAATCTTGGACTGGCCAAGTAGAGATGAGACAGCCAGTCTATGCAAAGTCTTCTTGCACCTTCTCTACACCCTGCAGATAGATATGAGTTAAACTCTTCCATGTTGACTACAAGGAGTGGAATGCATCGCTCCCGTATGACTAGCTGGTAGGCCATCTGATAAATATCATGGCCACCATAGTCTATAAACTTGAGAGGAGAGTTGTTCAGGTCTTCCATTTGAAACACTTTGGTTGTCTCATCGAATGGTGAATTTTTCTCTCTGTGGGTAAGTTCCCTTTTACCGGACTGGAGGCTTCTTATGAGACTACTTTTCCCTGCACCAGTCATACCGACAACTGCGACTGGTACTTTGAGCTGCTCTACTCCTTTTCCTTCCAACAGATCAGCAAAGTATTTATTTACAGCAGCGACTCCTAGTTCATATACTTTGTACGGGGGAGACTGGAGAGAGATACATTCACCACAATCTAGCTCTGTGAGTTGCTCTAGCTTACAGATTTGACTACTTATTCTTATTAACTTTCTATTGTAGAAGAGCTTTAACTCCTTCAGATTAGTCATACGGTAGACGACTGAAGGTAATTCTACCAGGCCGTTGAATGATAGATTCAAATAACTCAGCTTAGTCACACAGTCCAGCCTGCAACATAAAATATCATAGACATATAGTTGTTAAGGTCAAAGTCCAGCCTACAACAGAGGATATCATAGACATACAGTTGATAGGGTCAAGGTGAACACAATCGATTACAATGCTGTATATTGGTCATTTTAGTTAAACTAAAAAATATATAATTACACAAATCAATTTAACTGCGAATAAAATATGGCTAGTAGTTTTACACATGACTTGGCAATCCTCAGCGTGCTTATAATTGAACTGCAAAATATATTTAATCTGAAACAAATATTTAATATAAAAAGGTATTTAATGTGAAACCATATAATATATTAAATATCAATTGCCTGACTTAAGAGAACATTAGAGAGCAGGTTTTATAATAAGAGATATTTAACATGGAACCATAAAACAAGCATGTTATTCCAACATCAATTCTGTTGTATAACGAAGAGTGTTGAACAGCAATCATCAGATCTCTGCTATTAATAACAGCTACTGATATCCTAATTTAAAAAAAAGTTAAAATATTAATAAACAGTATTGACCCACAATGGATAGCCTAAGTTACAAGTAGAACATGTTAACTTTTGTTTGAGTTGTTGAACCTGAAAAGACTGAGGGTGAGAGGGATGAAGGAAGGAGAGATTAAGGGCTCCTTAAAACACCCATGCATACTTAAAGGTTGACTTGCAACAAAAATCACATTACAGTTATTTGGTATCAAAAGATCCACCATGTCTTACGCTGTTGTGTTGTAAGTGCAAAATATGTGGAAATGTAATTACAAGTTCTTAAAAGCTAAAACATGAAAAGCCGTCGTAGATTAGAATTTATTTATTTCGATGACATAACCACGTAATTTGGTCATCGTCTTGTCACGTGATGTTCTCACGTGAATTGAAAGGCCAATAAAAAGCTCAATATAAAACTTATCGTAGCACTAGTTTATGACAAAACACTTCGGGTTTTACCGCAGACCCCGTATCAAATATAGATGCTCGCTACTTTATAGTTTTATTTCGGCATTATTCAATCGTCAAGTCGTTCTCTGATCATGTGACCCATTACTTCGCAAATAATTTTTGCAGCACTTTTCGATTATTACAGGTGACCAACAGGCTCGTCATGATTAGCAGACAATGATGTGCACTTTTTCGAGCTAAGGTTAAAAAGTTGAACGATTTTTTATGGTAAGTTATAAGATATCAGTGCTAAAAGTGACAGCATTACAATGACGATAAAACAGACGCGTAAGAACATAGTTTTATTGAATGCGTGAAGTATATTTGTGAAAATATTTTGACGAATAAGGTTGCAAGAAAGTGTAAACAAAAACCATCTCTCACAACTACATCACATTTGAGCCGTTTTGGAAAGGGAATCCAAACTACGGCGGTCTCGTGTGGCTGCGATTTTCTGTTCGTTTTTGAGCTTTTAAGAGCTTGTAATCACCTTTCTACATATTTTGCACCTACAACACAACAGAGTAAGACATGGTGAATTTTTTCATATCAAATAACAGTAATGTGAATTTTGTTGCAAGTCAACTTTTAAGAAGTACCTACGACAGTCTGTCTAGTATTATGTATACTGCTATACACTGTATACTACTTACTGTATAATGTATACACACACTGCTTATGCAATAATATGCAATAGACTCTGTAAATATTCTATTGAATAGAGCAGTGCTTATCAACCAGTGTGTCTGATAATCTCTTACAGCACACTAGTCTGCTGTAAGAGATTCTCAGATTTGCTGTGAGAAATTATCAATAAATGATCTTTTTCTAACTTCATCTACATTCTTATTGGGTGTTGTCAGTCCATATGTTTCCACTCATAAAACAGAGAGAATAAATATGATCACAAATATTCCTAAATTATGCGAGGTCGTTGGTTATACTTGGTTATAAGTGGCTTGTTAGAGGTTAGCAAAATTGGCCAAGCATTTTCCTTCAAAAACTAAAGTTCATGAGTTCAAGACCTGTCCAAAGCATTATGTTTTTTCTCAGATTGGTACAACTATTCTGAGGCTTTGAAAGGAGGCTGATTAGCTCAGTTAGTTAGAGAGTTAGTCTAATAAGCTGAATGTCATGGGTTCAAGTCCCACATTGGTCAACATTTTAGTCATCTTATAAGCAACCTCACTTAAACACATGTTGTTGTAATGCTGTTTGACTTTGACAGAGATATGTTTACCATATACTTGAATCAGTATAGCAGATGAAGTTGGCATTAAAAATTCGTCGTTGACAAAATGTGATTGTATGAAAGTTGGTACATTTAAAACAACTGCTACTGTAACACAAAAATAAAATGCTTTGACATTCATACTGCACTGTATTATTTCTGATAATTGAATATTGATTCACAAATCACCTTTTAATAACTACGAATCTATGAGTCCTCTTAAATGATACTCAAATGAAGCTGTATTCAGATAGAAGGAATTACAGTATAAATTGTAGTTTATCCAATGAGAACCACTCATTACAATGAATCTAATATCCATGAATTATTTATCATCCATGAATTATGAAGGGTTATGAACAGAGAGAGCAGTAGCTATACTTTAAATCGACCAATGGTAATAAAGATAATACTTTTATAATAATTCTTTCTACTTTAATTTTAATAATAAACAAGCTGAATAACAGCAGTAGCTATCATTCAGTTTGTTCATATATAAACTATAAGGAGAATCTGTCCCTTTCAGAAATGGAACCATAGCATTCTCATGTCTCTTTGTTACCATGGTGATGTAGCCGTGAAACCTATTTATGGTTACTTGTGATGGAGATGTTTTTGAAATGGGGAAATACCAATACTGAACAGGGTCAGGGAACCATACAGCTCAGTATATGTTGCTGCTAGACATGAATTTGAAGAAGCAGCTCATTAAACTGAACAGGGTCAGGGACCGATACAGCGCAGTATATGTTGCTGGACATGATTTTGAAGGAGCAGCTCATTAAACTGAACAGGGTCAGGGACCCATACAGCTCAGCATATGTTGCCAGACATGACATGACTTTGAAGGAGCAGCTCATTAAACTGAACAGGGTCAGGGACCCATACAGCTCAGTATATGTTACTGGACATGACTTTGAAGGAGCAGCTCATTAAACTGAACAGGGTCAGGGACCCATACAGCTCAGCATATGTTGCTAAACATGACTTTGAAGGAGCAGCTCATTAAACTGAACAGAGTCAGGAACCCATACAGCTCAACATATGTTGCTAGACATGAATTTGAAGGAGAAGCTCATTAAACTGAACAGAGTCAGGGACCCATACAGCTCAACATCTGTTGCTAGACATGACTTTGAAGGAGAAGCTCATTAAACTGAACAGGGTCAGGGACCCATACAGCTCAACATATGTTGCTAGACATGAATTTGAAGGAGAAGCTCATTAAACTGAAACAACATAATTTAAAGATGAACTTGTACAAAATCTTTAGTAAATTTTATCAGAAAGTATCAGTATTATTCTATCATTTGTGATTGTTGTTGATGTTTGAGGCGATCTGACTGCCAGTATGTTGCAAGATTAAAAACTGGTAGTACAAGATTAAAATCAGTTGCAAAAACAGTTGCAAGATTAAAATCGACAAATTAACAGGCTTAAAAGGCTTAAGGCCGGTTCACACTATGTCGCCGTTTGTCAGCGTTTTTCTTTCGGCGTTCATCATCGATTATGTGAACCGTGAATTGTTGGCATCGACAAGCTTCGCGGACACATCGGTAAAGTTTTCAGCTGTCAAACTTTCCTGATGCTTCGCTGAGCATCGACCGCATTTCAAATGTGAACCATTTCGGTGATGGTAATTCGCCGTCATGGATAGCGCAATTTATTCATATCTGTTTAGGATAGTCACTGCGAGACTAGTTTTTAATTCTTGCATGCCAAAACAAAGAGGTTTCTTTCTGAAAATATAAAAAGATAAATGTCACGGAGTATTTCCTGATATAAACGTGGATGGGTTTGTGATAGAGTGAACATGGCCATCATTGACCGATCACCGAAGTATTGTGGCATCAACACCGAAATACGTTTCAAGTATAGAGTTTCAAATAGTTTCAAGCTGGTGATGAATCCCTGACATAAAGTGTCGCATGGAAAAGAGTTGGCAAGCGATAAATATGCGGTCCCTTTTTTAGCCAATGATCAAAACAAATTTATTTAGATCATAATAAATATTATCACGGACAAACTAGTTCCCTGTGATACCGAAGATTATCGTTGTTAGAGAAACCACTATCCACAGTTAGACTGGGATAAATTAGGCATTAGCGTAAACGAAGATCATCTCTCAGGATGGGGTGGGTGGTGTGTCTTTCAGTAAATTATCAGGGCAAAACTTGAGGAAATGAAGTAATAACACTACGGAACCGTCGTAGATTATGGGAGAATTCACTGATTTACTAAATGACAATTTGCTTCAATCCAAATCTCCTTCAATCATTGAATCAGCACGATCTATTGAACCACAACAGAATTACAACCTTGCCTCTAGTTCCAGTGAGGATGCCTCGACTTTTTTGAGCATCAGGTGGTGAAAGATTGGGGCAGATAGCCTATGGTTAGAGCTGACAGGTGTTACGCTGCTGAGAAAGATATGAGAATGTAGGTATATCTATCTTTGTGTTTGAGTCTCTTCTATCTACTAAACTAAAGTAAAAGGAATATTTTTACTACTCATGAATACATACACTAAAAAGAAACATTGTACAATTGATTGTAGTAAGTCAACTAGTTATTCACTACTCAACATCTCTAGTTTTAACAAACCTTTAATTTCTCATTTCACCTAGCTATAATAAATCACCATGAACAGGTAAGAGGGATGTAGTAACAAGATGTCTAGATATTCAAGGTCAATAATAATAATAATTGTTTTTAGTATCAAATGATGGCTACGAATTTATACAGAAACTATTAATCAAATATATTTGGGCCTCCACTTGCAGTCTAAAGACTCGATTTCAACTTTAACTGAAAGCTGTAACTATAAGCCATGTAATTAGTTTAGATTTTCTCTGGTTGTTTTAGCTAGTAAATTATATCAATTAGTAAAATTCATGCTCACTTCTTACCTCTTAAAACTTGAGGAAATGCATTCAATTAAATTAAATCAAACTTCAATTAAATGCATTGATCAGTGCATCTCACCTTTGAATTCCAAAATCGAAGCTTCAAATTATTGGCTTGACCTACTTATGCTTTTGTTAAACAAGTGTTCATTTTGTAATTTTTCACTCTCGATCTATTTAACTCCCAAATTGAAAGCTTACAGTAGATACGTGTTAGAATAAAAACTAAGAATCAGTAGATTTTGTTGTCTATGAGTGAGCATTCATCAAAGTAGGTCCTTTGTAAAATACATCATGCTTATATCACGCTTGTTTTATTAATACAGGATGTTTATGTTTCTCCACCTGTGGAGCTGTGGTGCCAGTGTGGAAACTACCATGCATGGGGATAGAGAGAGATGAATGTATGATGCACAAACCATGATAGCAGCATTCTGTTCCTCAGATAGGTCTCAGGTTTGCTGCAGAAGTAGGGAGATTAAAGACATTATAACTTGTAAAACCAGGTCCATTGAGGCTCATTATAACTGCCGACACTACCATGGTAAGCTTTGTAACTATATGGATTTGTGTTGCAACTGTTTTCACTAGATGTTATAAATTCTAAGCGACATTCGATAAGTTATCAATTATAGATCCTAAAAGTTCAATATTTTGTTAGCACCCAAGTATCCAGATACGTGAGTCTGAAACCATCGGATCGACTGAAGAAAATGAGATGTAACACATGGTATGTAAAGACAGAGGAAGTCATGTACCTACAGATCATTGGTATTTTGGACATACTCAGAAGGACTTACAAGAGCAGAGTGGTGACCACTACCAACCTGCGTATACAACATGGTGAGAGCTACATATCTTAGGACCAAAGATGAAGAGGAATATCCAGATACGACGCATACAGAGGGCGAGTTCCCTGCTGTAGAGAGACTTTTTGATAATATGAGTTGAAACTATGTGAGTGGCCACGACTTGGATTACGGATAGATATTTTTAAATAAAATCTTTACGCCGAGATGAAATTTTTTTTGCTTGTAAAAATTATATAATAAAATAATATTGTTGAAGATAATGCAAATCATGATTTGCAAAACATTGAATATATCATAGCCCCGTTGACACATGTGCTGAAATCTTGTCAGATAGATGGATTTATGAAGTGCAATCAGAGCTGTACGAACAGGCACTTGTGCATAGCTCGACCATTTGTTTAGTACTTGAATCAAATGTGACCAGTGAATTTTTTCTACTCATTGATACCAATAATGACTCGATAACATTGAGATTCGACTATACAACTTTACTTATGGTAGTAAGAAACAAGTTTTTGGTGTGGGCAATGATATACAGCCCACCACCCATAGGCGACGGGCATAATGTGGGCGGGGCTTTTGGGAGGCTGTATATTATTAGTGTGTTTATCGACGGAACTGGGCTGATACAAAAACCTTATTCTACATAGATTGCTTGACAGATTTACCGTAGACCGGTAGAATTGGTAGTCGGTACTAAGATGTTTACACAGCATTTATAGAAGAAGCTAATATGACAAGTTTTTAATTTTCCTTGTTTGAGGCCTTTAAGACATTGGTAATAATGTATCTGTACCTGGATTTAAAATTTTATTCTAGCCAACACAAGCAAATACAAAATAAAATATATGCCAATAGAGCCGCGTAGGACGAGACTTTTATCGCAATAGCCGATGTGAATACGAAAGATAGAAACAGGTTGTATCACACGTTACATCATTTTGGGCAAGTCTGGGCATGTTTTTTTGGCCTGAGCATTTTTACTGCGATCATTTTTACCGCGATCGAAGTTTTTCGATTTTAATCTTCAAATATCTTGACAATGAGATCACCTAACACAACAAACAACATATCAACTGATAGACAAAGAAAAATACTTTAAAACTTTTAACAACTACAAACTGTATGACAACTTTTAAAATCAACTCAAATTTGACGCAACCACATCTTTAAGAGCTACTTGAAAGATTATATGCTCCACACTACTAAGTGAAAACAGGTGAGTCCGTACCACAATCCACCAGCCAGCTGCAGGAAGGACTTTATTAACCTTTTGCTAGACAAGTTTATTTACAGAGTTTAATGGGTGGGTAAATTGATTTATGTCATGTTTTACATTCGCTATTTTGGTCCACTCAAAAAACCGTTTGTTTTGTACTTAATCAACAAATCAAAAGTGATCAGTAGATAACTTTCTAGAAATTTATACTAATAATGACTAGATAACGTTGACTATACATAACCTTTTTAGGAATGCAGTTGGTCTCACCTTATATTCAAACATATTATTTTCAAAGATGCAGCTTACTAGTTATTATCTAGGAACTAGCTGAATGCTAGGTGTTGCACGGGTAATAAAATAATTACCCGTGCAATGAATTTGAGTAACTTACCTGGTAAGCCAGTAAAGGTTAGCTTACCATTACTATAACAAATACAGTGTTTGCAGACGGATTAATAATCACTTAATTGTCAACTGCGTTAGTTATTGACCCCAAACATTTTTACTAGTCTGCCAACCAGCAGGTTCCGAGATGAAATCCTCTGCGATGCGGATTTTTTATTCCTAGATTATAATGCTATAGCTGGACATACACACGACGCACAGACTTTGAGATTTATATATAGACTAATTTTCCGTGTGGGTAGCAACTGAGAACTTCACTGATACAAAGGATGAACTAAGTTTACTAGACAACCTAATTACTGTAGACTGGCAGAATCCTAGTCTGATACTCATATGTTTACACAGATGAAACTAATGGGACAAATTTCAATTACTTTATCTAAGACATTTGAGACACCTATAGACACATATATGTAGCTGGACTTATAATCTTATTCAAACAATTATGAACAAATACAAATTAAAATATATGCCAATAGAGCCGCGTAGTATTCGACTTTTTAAGCAATAGCCGATGTGAATATGAGTGAGAGACAGGCCGTCTCACAGCTATGTACATCATTTTGGGCAGGTCCAGGCACAACTTTTACTTCTGAGTGTTTTAACAGTGATAAAGTTTTGTCAATTTTAATCTTGAAACATCTTAGCAGTCAGACCACCTCAAACATCAAAAACAATCACAAACAATAGAATAATACATGTACTTTCTGATAAAATGTACTAGAATTTTGTGCAAGTACATCTTTAAAGCTAAAATTTGTGGATTTTCTTTTGGATAGTTTTCGGTAATCTGTTGCCAATGAGTTTTCCCATTCTGGCCAACAAAGTCATTTTGACATTCCGTCTGTTTACAACCAAATATCTGTTTGAGTTGATCTTCCCAAGTTTTACGGTAATAAAAACTAAAAACAGAGAGATTGAGAACTGTTAAGGAAGGGCTTTGTGTGTCTTTCTACCATTCCTGCAAGGATATCCATGTTTTCATTCAGGTCCATGTTTCCCACTAAGTGAGTGTAAAAATACATTAAAAACTTAACTGTATGTATTACAGTGTTAGAGTGTCATTCTGTGTCATTCTGCTTGGTAGTGTGACTCAGAACTTTGTAAATATGAAAAATGTGCTGCGGCTCAAAAAAGGTTGAAAATCACTGGTATAGATATGATTAGTCTAAATGCTGATGTTTGTTGGCAAAATTGTTAGTTAACCAATGAAATTATTCGTACATTAAACATATCAAACAAATAAAATCCTTAGAAGCTCCAAAGGTAGACCAGACTTGAGATTCTATATTCTACATGCTAGCAGAATTCTCTTCTAACTAACAATTCACATACATTATTCACATCATGTGTGTGGAATTCCCTAAAAGCTATAAATCAATCAACAAGAGTTGCCTTCAATTAAATTTTTTTTAACTGTTTCAAACGATTTAACTGAGTGAGTCTTCTTAAAATATCGGAGATATTTTGTAACCCAACTTTGGTTATAAAAAGAATAATCACATACAGGATGATAACAACTATAGACAACATCATAAAAGGGCCATGACTCACACACATGTCCTACGCTTCCAGTGTATAATCTGTATACATCTGTATAACAACTCATCCATCAGACTAATAGAGGTATCCAATATTTGTACACTACCTCTGTGGGAGGTCTGTCAGCTGACAGTTCCAGAGTGTGAGACTCTCCAGTGTTCCTATCTCACTAATCACTGGAGGGAGTCCTGCACTGAAGTTGTTGTCATCAAGGTTCAACTCCTTCAGTCTCTTGAGAGACTTGAGACTATAGAAATATAATATATATATATATATATTTTACTAATACTAGGACAGCTGACCCCATGACCCCAACATGCTAGTAAACATATAGTCCCAGAGTATGTCTAAGGAAGACAGACATTATGAGTTTATGGTTGAATGTAGACATGAATAATTGCATATTCAATAATAGACATAAAAGTGTGTAGTAGGAAGGCTTTTGATTTCACCCTAAAATATAACAACAGATACAGCTGATACAGCTGATACAGCTGAAAAACCTGAAGAGAAGACAGCAGCAAAGAGATGAAACCCGACACACAACCTTTGCTTGTAATCAGTGAATCTCTAACAAAAGTTGGGGTGGAATAATTCGTAAATCATGCACCCATATAATAATGTACTTGTACCATCATATACCCTGTTAACTGTCAAGTCAAGTATTTTCTCTATAAGACCAAGCTGACATATCATTATTCAACCACCAGAGTTATCTACCCTTTGAAGGAAAACCATCCAGTCACTAGAGGTAGTAAGTTATGGTGTAGAGACAGTATTTAAACATGAACTGGTATCTAAAGCTGTACACTAGCGGTTAATAAGGTTGATTTTACCCTGAAACTAGATCAGTCAATCATTCAGAGTAAATTTAGATTACAGCTGATGAGAGACTTTCCATATAACCAGTTGAACCTCAAATTACATGAGTTTAATTATTAAAATATTACTGTATAAGGTAGAAGAAAGCTCATCAGATCTCTGCTATTATTAACAACTACTGATATTCTTATTTTAAATAATGTTAAAATATTTACTTACAGGTTTTAATATAAAACTTATTCTATTAGCTGGAGTTCACATTATGACTAAAAGTATTCAGTGTATGGCAACCTCACTAAGTCTTCAACTGCATGTCAAGAAACAGACTATCAGATAGTCTACATGTAGCTTTAGTCACAAGTTTAGTATTTTAACTCTTCGTTTTACAAATCATAACACAAGACACCATCACAGAAGGGAAGGAATAACTTTACTCATATTTTATAAACATCTTCATAATGTACCTATCAGGGTATAAATAAGATAATTACAAACACAATACATCAGGGAGTCTGTTAATAAGTTCAGCTAATAAACTTGGCTGTTTTAAATAAAGTCAGCAAGAGAGAACGACTTCAGTTTTCTATAGCGGATGACCAAATGACCAAGATTATATTCTTAAAATCTCCTGGATGTGAGATTAATTAACTGAAGATTAATTACTCGTTAAATTTCTTATAAATATAAAAAAATATATTAAAACTGAAACAATTCCACAATTGTAATAAATATAGCTATTAATAGTCTTTGACTGTAGTGACATGCAACTTCCAGGGTGCACCAGACTACTGCAAGCTGCAGAGTGTGTAATTTGAGATAAACGGTAATATGTAAAGTCCATTGTGGAAAAGAGTAGTGATGCAAGCCAGTTCTCTTTGTGATATAAGACAGGTTTCTTTACCAGCAACCAATCAGAGAGCAGATAATTGACAACTTAAAGTAATTGACCAGAGAACAAGCTAGAGTATTTACCCACAATGCATAGCCTAAGTTACAAGTAGAACATAACTTTTGTTTGAGCTGTTGAACCTGAAAAGACTGAGGAGTGAGAGTGAAGGAAGGAGAGATTAAGGGCACCTTAAAACTCCCTATGAATACTTTAGAGGTACCCGTGACAGACAGTCTAATAATATGTATCATGTAATGAGGCGAGTGACCAGTGTTTGTATAGTCCTACAAGTATCCATAAATTTGAAGTTATCTTCTGCATGCTGACTTCAGCAACACGTGACAGACACAGTAAATATTATATTGAAATTTTTAGCATTTGCCATGTGCTTGTCATCAAGTTAAGCATTTGTCTTTCATAGCCTTAAAAATATTCATAAAGATCTCAGGCTACGGTTTTGCTGACACACCACCATGTCTGCACTTATCCATTGTCAATGAACACGAACCATCTCGGTTATCATTGAAATTAATTTATTTAGAATTATCTCTGAAATCAAGGTTTTATGGCATTCTATTGAATAGGACAGTGATTTTCAAGAGGGAGGAGTTGTCGGACCATGCCAACTCAACACTGATTCCTACATGTACTCATCAGGGTAGGTGTGAAAACACATATCATTAGATGAGAGCAATAAATGAGGTATATGCTCATCCCTAAACTTGGAGTTATCTTAGCTTACAATTATAGGCAAGGAACTCTGTAAATATTCTATTGAATAGATCAGTGATTATCAACCAGTGTGTCTGATAATCTCTGACAGCACACTAGTCAGCTGTAAGAGATTATGAGGTGAGCCGAGAGAAATTATCAATAAATGGTCTTTTTCTAACTTCACCTACATTCTTATTGGGTGTTGTCAGTCCATATGTTTCCGCTCATAAAGCAGAGAAAATAAATATAATCCCAAATATTACTCATTTATGCAAGGTGGTTGATTAGCATAGCTGGTCAAGCAGTTTCCTTCAAAACTAAAGTTCATGAGTTCAAGACCTGTTCAAAGCATTTTAGTTTTTCTCAGATTGGTACAACTAATCTGAGGCTTTGAAAGGTGGCAGATTAACTCAGTTAGTTAGAGAGTTAGTCTAATAAGCTGAATGTCATGGGTTCAAGTCCCATATTGGTCAACATTTTAGTCATCTTATTACTTGCATGTACAGAATTGTGTGATTATATGAAAGTTGGCACATTTAAAACAACTGCTACTGTAACACAACAATAAAATGCTTTGACATTCATACTGCACTGTATTATTTCTGATAATTGAATATTGATTCACAAATCACCTTTTAATAACTACGAATCTATGAGTCCTCTTAAATGATACTCAAATGAAGCTGTATTCAGATAGAAGGAATTACAGTATAAATTGTAGTTTATCCAATGAGAACCACTCATTACAATGAATCTAATATCCATGAATTATTTATCATCCATGAATTATGAAGGGTTATGAACAGAGAGAGCAGTAGCTATACTTTGAATTGACCAATGGTAATAAAGATAATACTTTTATAATAATTCTCTCTACTTTAATCTTAATAATAAGCAAGCTGAACAACAGCAGTAGCTATCATTCAGTTTGTTCATATATAAATTATAAGGTGAATCTGTCTCTTTCAGAAATGGAATCATAGCATTCTCATGTCTCTTTGTTACCATGGTGATGTAGCCGTGAAACCTATTTATGGTTACTTGTGATGGAGAAGTTATTAAAAAGGGAAAATGTAAATACTGAACAGGGTCAGGGTCAGCTCAGCATCTGTTGCTCGATATGACTTTGAAGGAGCAGCTCATTAAACTGAACAGAGTCAGGGACCCATACAGCTCAGCATATGTTGCTAGACATGACTTTGAAGGAGCAGCTCATTAAACTGAACAGAGTCAGGGATCCACACAGCTCAGCATCTGTTGCTAGACATGACTTTGAAGGAGCAGCTCATTAAACTGAACAGAGTCAGGGACCCATACAGCTCAGCATCTGTTGCGAGACATGAGTTTGAAGGAGCAGCTCATTAAACTGAACAGGGTCAGCAACCCATACAGCTCAGCATATGTTGCTGGACATGAATTTGAAGGAGCAGCTCATTAAACTGAACAGGGTCAGGGACCCATACAGCTCAGCAAATGTTGCTAAACATGACTTTGAAGGAGCAGCTCATTAAACTGAACAGAGTCAGGGACCCATACAGCTCAGCATCTGTTGCGAGACATGAGTTTGAAGGAGCAGCTCATTAAACTGAACAGGGTCAGCAACCCATACAGCTCAGCATATGTTGCTGGACATGAATTTGAAGGAGCAGCTCATTAAACTGAACAGGGTCAGGGACCCATACAGTTCAGCATCTGTTGCTAGACATGACTCTGAAAGAGCAGCTCATTAAACTGAACAGGGTCAGGGAATCATACAGCTCAGCATATGTTGCTAGGCATGACTCTGAAGGAGCAGCTCATTAAACTGAACAGAATCAGGGACCCATACAGCTCAGCATCTGTTGCTAGACATGACTCTGAAAGAGCAGCTCATTAAACTGAACAGGGTCAGGGAATCATACAGCTCAGCATATGTTACTAGCCATGACTCTGAAGGAGCAGCTTATTAAACTGAACAGGGTCAGGGAACCATACAGCTCAGCATATGTTGCTAGACATGAATTTGAAGCTCATTAAACTGAAACAACATAATTTCAAGATGAACTTGTACAAAATCTTCAGTAAATTTTATCCGAAAGTATCAGTATTATTCTATCATTCAGAGTGTTGTTGATGTTTTAGGTGGTCTGACTTCCAGTTGCAAGATTAAAATCAACAAGACTTGATCACGGTTAAAACGCTTAGTGTCAAGTGAGTGGTGAATTCGTGACATATAAAGCGTTGTATGGGAAAGAGTCAACAAGTGATAAATATACTGTCTCTTCTTTAGCCAATCATCAGCATGAATTTTATATTTAGGTCGTAATAAACGTTATCGCTAACAAACTAGTTGTCCGTGATATCAAAGATTCTCATTGTTAGAGAATTTACTATCTGCAATTAGACTTGGATAAGTCAGGCGTTAGCGTGAGCGAAGATGATCTCTCAGGATGGGGTGGTGTGTGTGTCAGCAAATTATCAGGGCAAAACTTGAGCAAAAGAAGTAATAAGGTGTTATGCTGCTGAGGAAGATATAAGAATGTAGGTATATTTATCTTTGTGTTTGAGTCTCTTCTATCTATTAAACTAAAGTAAAAGGAATAATTTTACTACTCATGAATACATATAATAACAAGAAACATTGTAAAATTGATTGGAGTAAGTCAACTCGTTATTCACTACTCGACATCTATAGTTTTAACAAACTTTTAATTTCTCATTTCACCTAGATTTAATAAATCACCATGAACAGGTAAGAGGGATGTAGTAACAAGAAGTCTAGATATTCGAGGTCAATAATAATAATGATTGTTATTAGTATCACATAATGCCTACGATTTCATGGAGAAACTATTAATCAAATATTTTTGAGCCTCCACTTGCTGTCTAAAGACTTGATTTCAACTTTAACTAGCTGTAACTATAAGCCATGCAACTAGTTAAGATTCTTTCTGGTTGTTTCAGCTAGTAAATTAGATTAATTATTAAAATACATGCTCACTTCTAAAGCAAACATGCATGGGAAAGAGAGAGATGAATGTATGATGCGCAAACCATGATAGCAGCATTCTGTTCCTCAGATAGGTCTCAAGTGTGCTGCAGAAGTGGGGAGACTAAATACCTTATAACTTGTAAAACCAGGTCCATTGAGAGTGGCCCATTATAACTACCGACACTACCATGGTAAGTTTTGTAACTGTATGGTTTTGTGTTGCAACTGTTTTCACTAAATGTTTAGAACTCCAAGCGACTTTTAATGTACCATCATATACCCGTACCATCATATAGCCGTATCATCATGTACCTGTACCATCATATACCTGTACCATCATATACCTGTACCATCATATACCAGTACCATCATGTACCCGTACCATCATGTACGTGTACCATCATATACCCGTACCATCATATAGCCGTATCATCATGTCCCTGTACCATCATATACCTGTACCATCGTATACCTGTACCATCATATACCAGTACCATCATGTACCCGTACCATCATGTACCCAGACCATCATATACCAGTACCATCATATACACATACCATCATATACCCGTACCATCATATACCCGTACCATCATATACCCGTACCATCATATAGCCGTATCATCATGTACCTGTACCATCATATACCTGTATCATCATATACCTGTACCATCATATACCCGTATCATCATGTACCCGTACCATCATGTACGTGTACCATCGTATACCAGTACCATCATATATCCGTACCATCATATACCCGTATCATCATGTACCTGTACCATCATATACCTGTACCATCATATACCTGTACCATCATATACCTTTACCATCATATACCAGTACCATCATATACCAGTACCATCATATACCCGTACCATCAGATACTTGTACCATCATATACCTGTACCATAATATACCTGTACCATCACATAGCTGTACCATCATATACCTGTACCATCATATACCTCCACCACCATATACCCGTACCATCATATACCTGTACCAACATATACCCGTACCTTCATGCACTTGTACCATCATGTACCCGTACCATCATATACCCATACCATCATATACCCATATCGTCATGCACCTGTACCACCATGTACCTGTATCATCATATACCCCTACCATCATAAACCCGTACCATCATATACCCGTACCATCATGTACCCATACCATCATATACCCATACCATCATGTACCCGTACCATCATATACCTGTACCATCATATACCCGTATCATCATGTACCCGTACCATCATATACTCGTACCATCATATACCCGTACCATCATGTACCCATACCATCATATACCCGTACCATCATATACCCGTACCATCATATACCTGTACCATCATATACCAGTACTATCATATACCAGTACCATCATTTACTCGTACCATCATATACCTGTACCATCATATACCCGTATCATCATGTACCCATACCATCATATACTCGTACCATCATATACCCGTACCAACATACACTCATACCATCATATAACCGTACCATCATGTACCCGTACCATAATGTACCTGTACCATAATGTACCTGGCCCGTCATATAAAACTACTGTATATCTTCTAGAATTGTGAACGGTATGTAACTATACTATTAAATAGAAGTGAACTACACAAGTACTGTAAACATGAGCCTTTATATACACAGCTTGTATTAAAATATTGTAAATTTAAAAATAGTCCACGACCAAATGAGTGTTTGAGAGTTTTTATGATATATGCATGTGCACACAACTCACGAAAATTATTCATCAACAACGTCGCAAACCCTTGCACCGAAATCTCATCAACAAATTTAACCATTTTTCTGTGTAGTCGTTTAAGTATAATAACGATACAAAACACATATAAACCTATTTCAATATATTACCAAGTCTTTGAAAAGTGTTGACAGTATCTTAAAACTTACCCATCTGATCGGATCATACACAAATAGACAGATTAATTCGGCCAAAAATCGCCACAAAACTCTTGAAAAGCTTGGTTTAATAATAGTTAAGACCGGCCTACGATACGCCAATAAAGCTGTGCGACAGATAGTAGAACTATTTAGCAGTGCGCATTTCATGATAAAAACGTGCTAATTTCACCAGTCTATGGCATTGTTTACTTGCTAAGGTTTCTAATATTTTTGTTAGATTTAATTATAAGAATAATTAATCGAATTTATTTGAAGGTTTCTGTAATAAATGTAAACCGTTTGAGGCGTAGACCGATTTACAGGGAAGAAGTTGTGGTACACAGTTTATCAGCCTATGTTTTTTGTCCAATAACCGAAGGTTTCATTAAATTATTTAAAATATTAGCCGAAATTCTTTACAACTTATGTACAAGCTAGGGTCGGACTATAATGCCCCTTTATGATGAGAACATTTTTTTATTTTGCTCCAGTTTGCAGAAAACTTCCTGACACGTGAACACTCGACCTTGTTTTTTGTTAAAGATCGCTATCAAAACCATTCTACATTCAACACAACCAACTTTCAAACTGTGTATAGTACACAGTAGCTTGCCATTTTACTTCTAATTTTGCATTTCAGAGTTATAATAAACATATTTCCTTATTGTTGTTGTTGTTGTTAAATTACATACATTACAGTAGGTTATGCCTACAGCTTTAATTAATAATTAATTTAATCTTGAACAACTTTCCATTACACTGTACTCTGCCAATTCCTGCTGACAACTACTTTTTCAACAACCAGCACTGCCATTTCTTTTTTCCATTATCACTTATTCCATTATCAGGTCGTGGGCTGTATGACAGGGGCATTTCTAGTTATTATGAATTTTAAAATCAAAATACAAATTTTATCGTGACTAAGATAAAAAGTGTTAACGGAATGTAAATGAAAATTGCAAAACTTTTAAACAAAATTCTGAAACAAGATTTTACAAGTTCCAATCTGGGTCCTACACCCATGGATGTAGAGAACGTCAAAATTACAGATCCTTTTAGAGATTTCTGAATGTATTAACAACCATTTTGTCAATATTAGAATAGATCTTGCAGCGAAACTTCCTAAATCTGACGTACCTTATGAACCCCTCTAACAACTATCAATATCTAATATTAAATTTAAATTTGAGCAAGTCTTAGAGGATGATGTAATAAAAGTGGTAAATCAGTTAAACAAGTAAATACGTACATATATGGAAGACTTAAACTTGCTGGTTGATAGCCAGTATGTATTTCATGAAAAGCGCAGCACCACATGAGCTATTAGTGAAGTGCTATACATTTATTATTAGTGAAACTATACGTTAATTTCGATAATGACACAATTACACATGGCGAGTTTTAAGATTTTTCAGAAGCCTTCGATACAGCTGACTATCATTCTATTCAATCAGACTATTCATTCAATCATTCTAATTAATAAACTTAAATTATACAACTTTTCTAATAATGCACTTCAATTACAAGAAATTTAACCAATCACAATTTGTGAAGAATAATAACACATCTTCATCCCTAAAACATGTAATAATTGGTGTTCTACAAGGTTCTATCATGGACCCACAGTTATTCATTATATTTGTTTATTATCTAGTGGAGGGTGCTCCATCACTTTACTAATAATGCACTTTAATCACAATATATTTAACCAATCACAACTTGTGAGGAATAATAACACATCTTCATCCCTGAAACATGTAATAATTGGTGTTCCACAAGGTTCTATCATGGACCCACTGTTATTCATTATATTTATTAATTATCTAGTGAAATCTGCTCCATCACTTTACTAATAATGCACTTTAATCACAAGATATTTAACCAATTACAATTTGTGAGGAATAATAACACATCTTCATCCCTAAAACATGTAATAATTGGTGCTCCACAAGGTTCTATCATGGACTCACTGTTATTCATTATATTTATTAATTATCTAGTGAAGTCTGCTCCATCACTTTACTAATAATGCACTTTAATCACAAGATATTTAACCAATTACAATTTGTGAGGAATAATAACACATCTTCATCCCTAAAACATGTAATAATTGGTGCTCCACAAGGTTCTATCATGGACCCACTGTTATCCATTATATTTATTATCTAGTGAAGTCTGCTCTATCACTTTACTAATAATGCGCTTTAATCACAAGATATTTAACCAATTACAATTTGTGAGGAATAATAACACATCTTCATCCCTAAAACATGTAATAATTGGTGTTCTACAAGGTTCTATTATGGACCACTGTTATTCATTATATTTATTAATTATCTAGTGAAGTGTGCTCCATCACTTTACTAATAATGCACTTTAATCACAAGATATTTAACCAATTACAATTTGTGAGGAATAATAACACATCTTCATCCCTAAAACATGTAATAATTGGTGCTCCACAAGGTTCTATCATGGACCCACTGTTATCCATTATATTTATTATCTAGTGAAGTCTGCTCTATCACTTTACTAATAATGCGCTTTAATCACAAGATATTTAACCAATTACAATTTGTGAGGAATAATAACACATCTTCATCCCTAAAACATGTAATAATTGGTGTTCTACAAGGTTCTATTATGGACCACTGTTATTCATTATATTTATTAATTATCTAGTGAAGTGTGCTCCATCACTTTACTAATAATGCACTTTAATCACAAGATATTTAACCAATCACAATTTGTGAGGAATAATAACATATCTTCATCCCTAAAACATGTAATAATTGGTGTTCTACAAGGTTCTATCATGGACCCACTGTTATTCATTATATTTATTAATTATCTGGTGAAGTCTGCTCCATCACTTTACTAATAATGCACTTTAATCACAAGATATTTAACCAATCACAATTTGTGAGGAATAATAACATATCTTCATCCCTAAAACATGTAATAATTGGTGTTCTACAAGGTTCTATTATGGACCACTGTTATTCATTATATTTATTAATTATCTAGTGAAGTGTGCTTCATCACTTTATTAATAATGCACTTTAATCACAAGATATTTAACCAATTACAATTTGTGAGGAATAATAACACATCTTCATCCCTAAAACATGTAATAATTGGTGTTCTACAAGGTTCTATCATGGACCACTGTTATTCAATATATTTATTAATTATCTGGTGAAGTCTGCTCCATCACTTTACTAATAAGGCACTTTAATCACAAGATATTTAACCAATCACAATTTGTGAAGAATAATAACGCATCTTCATCCCTAAAACATGTAATAATTGGTGCTCCACAAGGTTCTATCATGGGCCCACTGTTATTCATTATATTTATTAATTATCTGGTGAAGTCTGCTCCATCACTTTACTAATAAGGCACTTTAATCACAAGATATTTAACCAATCACAATTTGTGAAGAATAATAACACATCTTCATCCCTAAAACATGTAATAATTGGTGCTCCACAAGGTTCTATCATGGGCCCACTGTTATTCATTATATTTATTAATTATCTGGTGAAGTCTGCTCCATCACTTTACTAATAAGGCACTTTAATCACAAGATATTTAACCAATCACAATTTGTGAAGAATAATAACACATCTTCATCCCTAAAACATGTAATAATTGGTGCTCCACAAGGTTCTATCATGGACCCACTGTTATTCATTATATTTATTATCTGGTGAAGTGTGCTCCATTACTTTACTAATAATGCACTTTAATCACAAGATATTTAACCAATTACAATTTGTGAGGAATAATAACACATCTTCATCCCTAAAACATGTAATAATCGGTGCTCCACAAGGTTCTATCATGGACCCACTGTTATTCATTATATTTATTATCTAGTGAAGGGTGCTCCATCACTTTACTAATAATGCACTTTAATCACAAGATATTTAACCAATCACAATTTGTGAAGAATAATAACACATGTTCATCCCTAAAACATGTAATAATTGGTGTTCTACAAGGTTCTATCATGAGCCCACTGTTATTCATTATATTTATTAATTATCTAGTGAAGTCTGCTCCATCACTTTACTAATAATGCACTTTAATCACAAGATATTTAACCAATCACAATTTGTGAGGAATAATAACACATCTTCATCCCTAAAACATGTAATAATTGGTGCTCCACAAGGTTCTATCATGAGCCCACTGTTATTCATTATATTTATTAATTATCTAGTGAAGTCTGCTCCATCACTTTACTAATAATGCACTTTAATCACAAGATATTTAACCAATCACAATTTGTGAGGAATAATAACAAATGTTCATCCCTGAAACATGTAATAATTGGTGTTCCACAAGGTTCTATCATGGGCCACTGTTATTCATTATATTTATTAATTATCTGGTGAAGTGTGCTCCATTACTTTTCTAATAATGCACTTTAATCACAAGATATTTAACCAATCACAATTTGTGAGGAATAATAACACATGTTCATCCCTAAACATGTAATAATTGGTGTTCCATAAGGTTCTATCATGGACCCACTGTTATTCATTATATTTATTAATTATCTGGTGAAGTCTGCTCCATCACTTTACTAATAATGCACTTTAATCACAAGATATTTAACCAATTACAACTTGTGAGGAATAATAACACATCTTCATCCGTAAAACATGTAATAATTGGTGTTCTACAAGGTTCTATCATGGACCCACTGTTATTCATTATATTTATTAATTATCGGGGGTCCTCCCATGTTTTGTGACGATTCTGACGACCCGACGACAGGGATATTTAAAAAGTGACAGACGAGACGACCATTTACCAATGTAGGTGACGAGGATTGCGTAAATAGGATTACTAAAGGTACGGCTGCACGTAACGAATTTTTCGTTGGTTCAGAGTTCTGGCCGAAATCACGAAAAACGCAGAATTAATCGGTTTAATCGGTCAAAATTCACAGAATTATTTGAGCTGTGCATGCCCACCGAGTTCGTCGACGAACGCTTTTAACAGATTAAACAAATTATTAGCGAGCACGATTCTAGCAGCTTTAGCAATTAGTATAGTCCAAGACATGCACCGTGACACACAATAAAAATACGAAAGCATTTCAACATAGAACACACGATGTAACAGTCTAAGTCGCGCTATTATTAGTTGGCGAACACGACTTTAGCAAATTTTAAGATATATGTAGTCCGAAAACATAATGCGACACACAAGAAAATTATTACAGAAAGTTATCATAGTAAATACGATGCAACTGACTTGTTTGCGCTAGAGATGTCGACATTCTCTACCGCAAAACTTTTGTTGCTAAAAAGGAAATATAATTAAAAAATAAACAAATTGTAGCTATAGCGTCCAAACAATAAATACATTCAATAACGCAATCTAAGCAGTTGCATCGTGTGTACTATGTTGATTTGCACTTATACTTTTACTATTGTGTGTCATTATACGTCTCTTGGACTATACTAATTGCAAAAGCTGCTGAGATCGTGCTCGTTAGCAGATTCTAGCAGCGCAGAATAATTCTGTGTGTTTCAATCATTTCGTGATTTTGGTTAGAACCAACGGAAATTTTGTTACGTGTTGCCGTACCGTTACTAACTTATTATTTGTTCATAAATCACCACGGTCAACCGAAACTTCACTAGTTTTGGTTTGAAGCATCTGGCCCAGCATTTATAGACTGCCAAATAATTAAAGCAATGAAATGCCACGACATTGACAGCAAATCCGTTTCCAAGTCTGTGACTGACAGTGATTATTAAAGGCAATCTCGGTCTATTTTCAGTACAAGAAATATAGCTCTAAAAACCTAAGATGGCTGTCACTCTTCGCGGAGTAATCAGCAACGCTCCCAAACATCACTAATATGTTTGTGAAGGTCGCTGGTTGAGCCATGCTTTTGGTTAGCAGAAGTTCAAACTTAGCGAGTTTCAGATTTTTAACGCAACCCAGTGCCCCCAGTATAGATATTTGTATTAAAATAACGAATGTTACGAAAGAGGTTGTTTTGGTTACCAATTTGAAAAAGGTGACAGTGATTTTAAAAGTGACGACAGTGATTTTAAAAGTGACGACAGTGATTTTAAAAGTGACTATTCTGACGACAGCTTTGTGTGGTAGGACCCCAATTATCTGGTGAAGTGTGCTCCATCACTTTACTAATAATGCACTTTAATCCCAAGATATTTAACCAATTACAATTTGTGAGGAATAATAACACATCTTCATCCCTAAAACATGTAATAATTGGTGTTCTACAAGGTTCTATCATGGACCCACTGTTATTCATTATATTTGTTAATTATCTAGTGAAGTCTGCTCCATCACTTTACTAATAATGCACTTTAATCACAAGATATTTAACCAATTACAATTTGTGAGGAATAATAACACATCTTCATCCCTAAAACATGTAATAATTGGTGTTCTACAAGGTTCTATCATGGGCCCACTGTTATTCATTATATTTATTAATTATCTAGTGAAGTCTGCTCCATCACTTTACTAATAATGCACTTTAATCACAAGATATTTAACCAATCACAATTTGTGAGGAATAATAACACATCTTCATCCCTAAAACATGTAATAATTGGTGCTCCACAAGGTTCTATCATGAGCCCACTGTTATTCATTATATTTATTAATTATCTAGTGAAGTCTGCTCCATCACTTTACTAATAATGCACTTTAATCACAAGATATTTAACCAATCACAATTTGTGAGGAATAATAACACATGTTCATCCCTAAAACATGTAATAATTGGTGTTCTACAAGGTTCTATCATGGGCCCACTGTTATTCATTATATTTATTAATTATCTAGTGAAGTCTGCTCCATCACTTTACTAATAATGCACTTTAATCACAAGATATTTAACCAATCACAATTTGTGAATAATAATAACACATCTTCATCCCTAAAACATGTAATAATTGGTGCTCCACAAGGTTCTATCATGAGCCCACTGTTATTCATTATATTTATTAATTATCTAGTGAAGTCTGCTCCATCACTTTACTAATAATGCACTTTAATCACAAGATATTTAACCAATCACAATTTGTGAGGAATAATAACACATCTTCATCCCTAAAACATGTAATAATTGGTGTTCCACATGGTTCTATCATGAGCCCACTGTTATTCATTATATTTATTAATAATCTGGTGAAGTGTGCTTCATCACTTTACTAATAATGCACTTTAATCACAAGATATTTAACCAATCACAATTTGTGAGGAATAATAACACATCTTCATCCCTAAAACATGTAATAATTGGTGTTCCACATGGTTCTATCATGAGCCCACTGTTATTCATTATATTTATTAATAATCTGGTGAAGTGTGCTCCATCACTTTACTAATAATGCACTTTAATCACAAGATATTTAACCAATTACAATTTGTGAGGAATAATAACACATCTTCATCCCTAAAACATGTATTAATTGGTGTTCTACAAGGCTCTATCATGGACCACTGTTATTCAATATATTTATTAATTATCTGGTGAAGTGTGCTCCATTACTTTACTAATAATGCACTTTAATCACAAGATATTTAACCAATCATAATTTGTGAAGAATAATAACACATCTTCATCCCTAAAACATGTAATAATTGGTGTTCTACAAGGTTCTATTATGGGCTATATATTATTCTGTTATATATTACTAAATATACTTTGGCTGACAATACAGCTGTTTTTACTACTGATTTTCACATTTTATAGACTGAATTACAGGAAATTTAGAAATTGTGTTTGACAAACAACCTTAATCTCAACAACCAAAAAACATGTGAACTATAATTTTTAAAAACCTTCAGAAACATTTGCTTGATTCGCTTGGTTAAGTTTTCATTAACCAAATAGTAAATTCTGTAAAGTCACACAGGTTGTAGGAATAATGATGAAAACATATTATTTGAAAGTCATATTACAAAGTTACCCAGTAAATTACAGTAGTGTACTTCTGATGTAAAGAACAACGTGAGAACATAGTTTAATATTAAAATATAGATTGACCTGTATTATACACTTTTCTACCCTCACCTGATTTATGGAAGAGTTTTTGGAGCCATACTGGCTCGGCTCAGAGTTGAAAAATACTTAGCTTTTGTTCATTAAAATAATGCCTGTAAAAAATGTCTTTTTAATTCTGGCTTTTACTGCATTTGGTCAATGTTTTTAAATATGTTGATTTTCAAAATAATTGTTTATTGATCACAGCTATTGTACCAGATTAAAGTCAAGCAATGCTTTTAAAATACAATACTTTAAAACTAATAAGGGTCAAAGTTCACTGCAGCTGAACTATTCAATAAACACTCATTTGACTTTCATAACTTGGCTTCAAATGTTATAAAAGTGAAGCTGGTGGAGTACTTGTGGGCAGCCGGTGGTGCTACTGGTGCTACCGGTGCTCACTCATCTGTATGATGTCATAACTGTGTCTGTTCTTCTGCAAACTACCAGCAGGGCTGTTCTGTTGCTAGTCTCAAACTATCAGACAGCCCCTTTTGCTTTATGTTTGTATTTTTATTATTTTCTATGCATCACCCATAAATTACACGCAATAAATTATTGTGCGCGCACACATGCACACACACACACGCACGCACACACACACACACGCGCAAAACACATGTGATTGTAATCTGGATGCACACACTTTCTGAAATATCCATACTGTGTCCTTAAAAGAGTGTCTCTCTGCATTAGTTTTCGTGCGCCTTTAGAATAATTTAGTTTTACACACAAACTTATGTGATTTTGGTGGTATGTGTGCTGCTTGCTAGATGATTACTTTATCTATTGTATGGTGGTATGTGTGCTGCTTGCTAGATGATTACTTTATCTATTGTATGGTGGTATGTGTGCTGCTTGCTAGATGATTACTTTATCTATTGTATGCATTACAAATTCTTCCGTGTTTCAAGCTTTGTGTAAACAACTCAAATCCCCAACACCTGTCAGTCTTACAGACATAGATCATTCTAAAATAAGCAGGAGTTCTATTAAAATGTTCCATCTATTAACTGAACTCTGTTAACCTATCATTTGAACTGAAAAGGGAAATTCCTTTGAAAAGGGAGTTTATGAAGAAAAATCGTTGCAAGCTGGTAGCTGAATTATTGCTACAACTAAAAAGAGGACACACAATATCTACTGAGAATGGTGTAGACAACTCCTTTTCCAAGAAGCAAACAGTAAAACAACTTGTCTCATATGCTGTAGGCAATGGTATAAAACAAATGAATCAGTGCTGAATGATTATTCTGAACTGATGGCGAAGCTTGTCAAACTGATCAACTATCTAAGACCTCAGTCTACTTTGATGTATCGACAGATGATGAACTCTCAGAAAGAAAATGATGCAGAACACGATGACTCGCTGACTCATAACAATGTGAGGTATGTGGTATTTACATGGAAAATCCCAACCTTTTATTTAAGCTATCCGAGTTTGTACTGTGTTTTATGTTTTATATCATGTTAACATATAGAAGTTGACTTTTATATTCTATAAACATTAATTGATATTCAGATGCATGATATTTTTATGTTTTGACAAGATGGCTGACCAAAGAGTGAGCATTGGAGAGGGTGAGGAAAGATCAGTTGCTGTTATGAGAGGATCTTTCTGATAGATTTAATGTTTCTAGTGAACTTAATGTGATATATCAACATTTTGATCCAATGTAGCAGTAGATGAGAAATATCAGCAGTTATTAAAAGTTACCATAAAGCTGTTGAGTCTTTTCAGGAGCACTTACAGTACACGTATTTATGTGGAATTCTGTTTAGTAATCTAAACTCTATAAAGAATTTAAAAGTGCCTCACAGAGAGAGATGGCTGTGTGAGCCTTACTGAATTACAAGAGAAAGGTAATGAAGTAAGAAGATGGTGGATAAGAAGGTACAGAGGCTAAAAACTAACAACTCTTCTCTACTACAGAATTGGTTTCAACACTTCTTACAGAGCTTCCTAGTGTTTGTAATGATGTCACTGTAATTGATACAGTTTGTTGAACAATTGTTGGTATCTACAGACCACAAATGCCATAGTCAGGGAGGTACATCAAAATGTATAACACTATTTTATATTTTAAGCTACTGGCTGACAGAAAGACATATAAATGTTGCTCACAGCTGCCTCTGGTGAGACTTTACTACCATGACAACTGCAGTAGAAGCAGAACTAGACTGAGTACCAACCCTGTAGGATATTGGCTAATTTACTAACAACAAATTAAACATGATAATACTAAATATTTGTGTAAAGTGATCATCTACAGTACAGAACACCTACACTAGGCAGTAGAGCATCTATCACTAGACGTCTAACCACAGACCACTAATGATACATGCATGCTAGTGTAAACACACCTTTACACTGAAGTAGATTAATAGAATGACTCAGAAGAGAAGATAACCCCATATATGATAACCATACTCTAGGTAGAGGGATCACCGTGTTGGCTAGAACAAGAAGAGAAGAACAGACGTAGATATTGCTGAGCGAAAGAGATCTGAGGACCAGTGGAGATAGAATGATGATAAATTATAACACAAACATTAAATATAACAGCTGCATAGAGGAAGAAAAGAGAGCTAATAAAGAACCTTATCCCATGTTAACAGTGGTAGCTTTCTCTCTGTAGAATAGTCACGATGAATAGAAGATGGTGAAAATACTGTATGGCTGTAAAATGCTTGAGTTATGAACTTTTTGTGAAACTTTTTGTGCTTTCTGTATAAAAGCAGTCTATGATAGCATGATAGCCTAACATTAAATTCTAACAAAACGCTCTGTGGAATTTTACATGAATAAACATTGTTAACGTTATCATAACGTTGTTAGAAAGCATTGTTATTGAATGTTCCAGCAATGTTGCTTTAGACTGTTTGAGCATAAACGTCCATATGACATTGGCTTGCAATTTAACATTATGGTGTGTCAGAAGATTATTTGTAGGCACCTTTTTAATGTTCCAGCAAAATGGAAAATGCAATGCTGGAACATACAGCAAGTGCTTCAACAGCATTTCATTTGCAGTATTTGCAACAGCATTTCATTTCATTCCCGTTTCACAGAATTCTCTAACTTTCTATAATATGGTATGATGGTAGTATGGATGATGGTATTCATATAATTATGACTCATGGTCTGTGGCATCACAAGATTGGATAATTTAGTTAATAATTCAGCACTTGGCTCTGATATTCACTAATCCACTAGACTAATACAACTAGTAGAGGTATCCAATATTTGTATAATTAGTAAATGATTAGGGAGACTCTAGTCAATATGCTGTCAATATTTCCGTCTTACTAATTTAATTAATCACAAATATAATCAGTTAAACTCCTTCAACCTACAGTCAAGTTAAACAGTAGATATGACTCAGTATGTACACAGTACACTGTATATTACACACTACCTCTGTGGAAGGTCTCTCAGCTGACATTTATAGAGTATGAGACTCTCCAGTGTCTCTAATTCAGCAATCACTGGAGGTAGTCCAGCACTGAAGTTACTTGACCAAATCCTCAACACCTCCAGTCTGGTGAGAGAGCTGAGACTATAGAAATATAATAATAATACTTTAGTCTGTAGTTTAATATATTTTACTAATACTAGGGCAGCTGCACATGCACTACTGCAGATGACCCTTTGACCCCAGCATGTCAATATAGACATAATAGTTTTAGAGTATGTCAAAGGAGGACAGACATTACAAGTTACATTACTATAGATACTTTTAGATGTTTCATGTTGACCCCTGAAGGTTAGATACAGGAATCTGAAAACATACTTATTGATTAACAGAGACTTGGAGAAAATAATAAAACACCAATATAGACAATTTTAATAAATTCATAGCATTCTGTGTTTCACTTGTTTTAGTTTTATTTATACTAAACAAGATGTTATCAGTACACAGTGTCAGCAGCATTATTTGCTGCCATGAGTACAGTTGCTCTAAACACAGATGAGACCTCATATGTATACCTGACACACTCTCTAGTTACTAGTTTAATAGAAATAAAAGTATTGCTATAAGATATTTCAAGTTCTGAGTGTAAAGGAAACAGCTAAATAATATTATATTTCTAACAATTACTATAGTCGGTTTACTTTAGTCATACTTAGCAATCACTTTTATATCTATGAAAAACTCATGCTAAAACTAGGATTGAACACGGATGCTTCTTCCCATCCCTACACTACCTAGCACAGGGAATCACAAGCTACAGTAACTGATATCTATTAATAATTCCTGTTTGTCATTGTGTGTGTGTCATCTGTGTAAACACGGGGCATTTCCTCAATTTATTGGCCGATTTCGTCAAACTTTACTAGCTTATGCTCCATGACTACCACCAGATCGCTGAAATATTTGGTTTTAAAATTCCGTCTGATTCCTGAGAACCAGCCCCTTAAACACTCTGATTAGAAACTCAAGTACACATATTTACATGTATTAAGTACAACTCTATGGATATGTTCATGGATTGTTGTCATGAAATGAGTGTAGTGATTTGTATTAAAAATCTACACGTATGCTGCGTGCCATCTGCTTAACAATGAAAGAAACCCCTGGCAACACCAGGTTTAATACTAGTCATTACCATAAAGTATACATTGCTACTGAATCCTGGCTTTAGTTTGATTCCTTCTATGAATTTGAGATTGATTGCTAATCTGTTAGAGTAAACATATATCATAGACATAGACACATATATTTAATATAGTAGGAGTAATCTCCTCTTGTACATTTATACTGGCACATCTAGATGAGTAAATGTCCCAGTTTACACAGTCTCTCTGTAAACTCAGTACACTAACAACACAGGGTAACATCTATGTTAGTGTTTATTATATCTTAGGATATGTAGGAAGAGAAGTGAACTTTTTATAGTTCCATCTGGTACTACATCTACTATGATTATGGATCTACTAGTTCTATAGCCTATCATTACTATTACTAGAAATTCCCCTGTCATACAGCCCATGACCAAAAGGATAATGGAAAAAAGAAAGGGTACTGCTGGTTGTTGAAAAAGTAGTTACAAAAGGTCAGAATTCTACAGAAGTAGAATTCTTTAGTTAGATGTTTTAGGCTTCGCCTACAACATCTACTAAAGATTTATCTGAATCAGATGAGTTGTTGTTATTATTTTGAGTAGCATGTTGTTGAACATTAGCATTTGATGTCGATGGTTGCCGTGAAGACCTTTTATTTCTCATCCTCCGTAATAATTGTGAGACACGTGGACGGCCACTGCGACGACATGGTGTTCTGGGAGGTTGTATGTCCATGGTAGTTGTCAAGTTGTTTTGAAATGAAATTCAAATGGTCAATTATGCAAAACAAAAGGTTGTATAAAAATTAGACCTCATCTACGTACTACTATCTCAAACCTATGTTTTACAACAATAAAATAAATATTAATTCAAGCTGTAGGCCTAACCAACTGTACGTAATTTAACTAACAACAGCAATAAGTTGGTTGTGTTGAATGTAGAATGGTTTTGACAGCGATATGTAACAGAAAGCAAGCATTAGCATTAACGCGTCTGGAAGTTTTCTGCAAACTTGAGTAAAATAAAAAAATATTCTTGGCACAAAGGGGCATTGTAGTTTGGCCCTAGCTTGTAAATAAGATGTAAAGAAATCTGGCTAATGTTCTAGATAATTTAATGAAACCTTCGGTAATTGGACAAAAACATAGGCTGATAAACTGTGTACCACATTTTCGTGCCTGTAAATCGGTCTACGCCTCAAACGGTTTACATTAATTAAAGAAACCTTCGGCAATTAGACAATGCAATCATTATATATACCCTACTTCGATGTTGCAAATTCTAATGATTATTCTTATAATTAAATATTATAATAACTTTTTTATAAAATCAAATAATTAATTAGAATAATAAAATCGGCAAAAAAGAAACGATCACTTTTCAGTACTTCTAAATTAATTACAGAAACCTTCAGAAATTGAACAATTCCATAGACCGGTGAAATGTGCACGTTTTTTTCATGAAATTTGGACGACTTAATGATTATACTATCTGTCGCACGGTCTAATTGGCGTTTCGTTAGCCCGTCTTAATTTTGATTAAAACAGGCTTCTGAAGTTTCTATTTCGATTTTAGGCCGAATTAATCTGTCTATTTATGTATCATCCCATCAGATGGGTTAGTTTTAGGATATTGTGGCAACCTTTCAAAGACTTGGTAACATATTTAAATAGGTTTATATGTGTTTTGTATCATTATTATACTTGAACGATCTGTAATGTTATCTGCTGTTGTTAATATCATAATATTTTGTGATGTCAGTTAACCTTAACAAAAGATATTCCAATATGTGACATGATTTCTTTATAGAATAACTAAAAGAACTTTACAGATTTCAAAGTAATATAGCAATTCAACCGTGTTCCTTCATTATAAGCCTTTATGTGACATTGAAAAATTTCTAGAGAGACTCACTGTCTTTGAAAATAGAGAACTAGGCCACGGTAGGTCCAATACAGGTAGGTCATATACACCCGCTGTGCAGGTGGTATATCACATATAAGATGATATGAAGTAGCAACACTTAGCCTCAGTACTAACAAAGATACCAGCAGTAAACATACCAGTCCAGTTGGGAAGAGTTCACATTCTCGAGCCGCAGTTGTTTTAGACTTGGAGTCATCACAGCAGGAATGACTCCATTCCTGATGCTCATGTGGGTGATATGGTGGTCACCCACATCCTCCAGTATCTTTCTCTCATCATACATAGAAGAGTATGTAGGAGAGTAAGGAATGCCATCAATCTCAGGCTGGCCAGAATGTCTGTACCAGACCTGAATGTTCTTCCCTGTAATGTAAGTCATTTACCACATACAAAGTCCTGTTGTACCATGTTCAGGTAAAACAACCTGTGAATACCATGTTGTTAAGAAGAATCTTTCATGTAAAATCACTGAATTCCAGGTCATTTGAAACATCAGTTTACTTGTAACAGGCTAAAGTATATGACCATATTAGGTCATGACTCAACAAACAGTCTGAACCAGTCATTTGCTGTACATAAAGAATTACATGTTGTTGTTTAGAGCAGCTGACCAATGAACTGACAACATATAAATCATATATAAAGAATAATCATGTAAAAATAGAGAGATGAATTCCTCAGTTATCCTATTGAAGAAAACTAAATCATTACCAAAGTAGATAAAGGACCTTCACTTGCATTTCTTTTCATCCTTTCTCATAATATCATTCTGCTAAAATATTTCACTGTGTCACCATTTGCTTGGAATAGAGTCTTGTCTCACTCTTGCTTGACTACCCTATATTGAGACTTAAGTGGATTTAAAAATTCTTTGATTGTTATTACTATGGCTAGCGGAACTGTGGAGGACCATCTAATAGCTTGCTAACATGTTTTCAATGCTCTTAGTTTCAGTAGAAGTAGTTTAGACCATAGTTAGACAGAATGAAGCATAATAGTTTGAATTCACTTCTCTATTTCAACTTTTGATATTTTCTCTATTTATCCCGGAGTATTTAAGGTGGACAGTAAAAACCGTATTTTTCCCAGTGGTATTTACGAGAAAATCCTTGCAACCATGTATGGGTGCCTGTGTAAACTTACCACTGGAATGTTCTGCACACACTGCTACCAAAGGATCTTTACTCTAGAAGGAAATTATGATTAGTTGAAGTAGTTAGGAACTTAGGCTAGCAGTTTGTAAATAATAATGAGCAATTATTTTTACATATCATTAACTGACTGGTTGACAACATAGCTATTTGTTGAACCATGAATAAATATGGTCGTATATTTTAACCACTTGGAAGAAAACTAACACATCACATGACCTGAAACTTGGCTATTCTACATAAAAGACTCAGGTTAGCAACACGGTGTTAACAGATTGTTACACCTGAACATGGCTGACTGGGCCTTTAAGGATTCACATTGTACATAGAGTTATCCATTCTTACTGATATTAAAATATGGAATCCTGAAGAATGGTCGATATGACGCTGCAATGATTTATAATTGAATATTCTAGAATAAGTGTCCTAGGGTATTAACTGACTGGTTGACAACATAGCTATTTGTTGAATCATGAATAAATATGGTCGTATATTTTAACCAATTGGAAGAAAACTAACACATCACATGACCTGAAAGTTGGCTATTCTACATAAAAGATTCGGGTTAGCAACATGGTGTTAACAGATTGTTCCACCTGAACATGGCTGACTAAGGCCTTCAAGGAATCTCATTGTACATAGAGTTATCCATCTTTACTAATATTAAAATGTGGAATCCTGAAGACTGGTTGATATGAAGCTGTAATAATTTACAAATCTAGAAGAATTGCAACAAAAGTTGCCTTTGAATAATATTAAACAAACGAGTAGTAATGTAGGAACTGTCTACTTTTGACATCTAAAATATCCGATATACAATATTCAATGAGAGTAAAGAATTACTACTTGACATGGTCATTTCCTGCTAGAAATAAATTATAAATGAGCTGAAACACTCCTGAATGTAAATGATCACATAATAATAGTAATAAGAAATATAAAGTCAGTGATATACAATATGATCAGCTGTATGTTAGTCATGTGACAACAACAAATTAGGTCAACCAATCAGAGATAAATTACTAGTGATTATCATGAGTATAGTTGGTGTGACTTGGGACTCACTGTTTACAAATGACACTTCTATAGAAGATTTGTAATTGTAAAATAACTCATAGACTCACCTAGTCTAAACACAATTTAACAGATGTCTATACTCGCAGGTAAAACAGTCATACTATACTAAACAGTAATTCACTGCTACAACTTATCATAGAGTACTTACTCTCTGTAGCTCTTGTCTGATATATCTTACCTCCTCTCTTTCCCTTCTCCCTGTTAGCAGTTGATCTTCTGTCACTCCTGCTCTGAGAAGAGCCCATTATTTCTCCTGTAACAAATGTCACCTCATGTACATTGAAGTGGTTTGATAAGCTGCATGGAGTCCCAGTTAAGGAACCAAGGCTACAGAGAATAATCTTTACTATCATAGGAACCATGTCCGTCTGACTGTCAAAAGCTACAATTAAAAATGCACCCGGTGGGAATCGAACACGGATAATAACCTTAGCAGACAGGTACACTACCAACTTTATCCTCAGCCATCTTGCTATACTATGGAGTAATTGTGCCGATAGTTATTACACTAGATGATCTCTCAGGGCCCACAAGACTGACCAAGTACTAGTAATAGTAGAAAGACCAGGATTCTACATTCAACTAGTTTGACAATCAACAAGGGTTGGCTCGGTTTAAACCGCAATGGTTTAAGCCAAGTGGTTTAAACCAGCTTAAAAAACCGGTTTTCATGGTTTTTTCATTATTTTTTGTGAAAAACATATTTTAAGCTCTTAGTGGTTCATGTGCGGTAGAAATGCAATTATATGTAATTATCATCTGTGAAAGTTTATTTACGACACAGTAGTAAATTGATGGCAGAGATCAAGTTGAAACTACATGAAATCCTAGCCCAACAATGAATTAGTGAATTTCATTTTCAATTGGTTTTATCAAGTGATATGATGATCTCTTTACTGATGAAATATAAAAACCATGTGAAACATACGAATCCAATCATCATCTCTATTAATGAATGAATACTTTCTCAAGTCTGGCCAGCGAGAAGGGATTACTTATAATTAGAAATAAAAACAATAAAATCCTTTTGGGCAAAAGCTTTAAGTTTGCAAACTAATATTTTATGTATTGGGCACAAGCCAAAGTAATTGGATTGTTAGAATCAGTTTATCAAGTTTTTTTGTGTTTTGAAAAGTTAAAGTTGTGCCTCAAACTTCCAACATGCCTCGCAAACAGTTTTTCACTCGAACTGCAAAAGGTAAAGGTTTTAAGGCAAAATGTAATAGGTGTGCGGTCGTAATGCGAGGTCACGCAGATAGACAAATTGACAAATTACTCTTGCACCCACACTGTTCGAGTCTCAGTATTTTTATTTTAAGTTGTGTTAGCATTCACCATGAAACACCTTAACATGAATTTTGGGCTTCTAGGTTCAAATAGATGGCTGTGGGATGGTTAGCCATGTGACGGGGCAGTCGCAAGACACCTCCCATGTTGTTGTTTTGTTGCGTTCATAATCCAATTTAATCACATAAAGCAGACTTGTATGTGTCTGGTTAGTAAATAGTACTATGCCTTTGAGATTTTCATTCAATTTATGGCATATAAAAGAAGTCTGTCGATAGATTTTCAAGATCGGAACATAAAATCTAATACCTTACTGGCAGACTGGCTAACCAGCACATAATTGGTTTGCCTGGCTATTTGATGATCAAATGAGATGACATACTGTGTTGGTTCTTGCGACCAACACGTAGAGGCGACTAGGTCGGCTTACTCTACCGGTCAACATTCACCCTTCACAGGAGGTTGTGTGCTGGTTCCCCGTGACCAACACGTAGAGGCGACTAGGTCGGCTTACTCTACCGGTCAACATTAACCACTTCACACAAGGGATTGCACAAAAGGGGTTTTATACTAGGTCGACAGGATCGACTGGGGGTCGACGAGGTCGACAGTGTTTTTATGAGTCTATTCCAACAGCACAGTCCATAGACCAAGTCTTTGGAGATAGCTATATGCCGTGGTGATCCTTGTATTGCTTAAGGTAGCAGAAGGAGTATGATTCAATTGCAATGAATGTATTGAATGAATACAAAGGGCCGAGACCCTATCTTATGTACATGAAATTATGCAAATTAGATATAATTAAGCCAGCCTCCCTTAGGGGCGTGGCTAACAAAAAGAAAGAGAACATAACCCTTGTTAGAAAATATCCTAACTGTACGAGAGAGGGTGGAAGTTTTGTTTTCCACCACACACGCCGCCCCTATAGACGGCAATCGGCTATAATAAAAAAACACAAACGAGCTAGACTATACTGTACTACACGATAAAAGATGCGTAAATAATAGTTTCTAAGAATAGCCAATGTTTTTAGCGGAATCTGTAGCGTGATCCTTCACTTAGTTGACATCTGGTTGGCCAACTCTTCCAGGCGGCGGGCCATTCGTCTGAGGCCTCCTCTCGGAGGGCGTCTACCGTGGTACGGGGTCGGACATCCCCCAGTCGACTCTGGATACTTCCCACCGTAGTTAACGACTTCCTGGGGGCAGGTATAGGCTTCCCCTTCTTGGGCGGACTCCACTTTCAATCCACCCGCTTTTCCTTTGGGGGAGAGGGAAAAGGTGCCTGAGGTCCTCTCCTCACAGGGGGTTTTACTCTGACCGGACCATGAGGCACAGGCTTCTCGAAGGCCGGTGGATTGTTTAGTTTAACCCTTTTTATCCATGCGGGATAGTTGGCACGGTCGACCTCGTAGATTCGGATGCCCCCTCCGCCGTGATTTTTCCTGTTTTCCATGCCCTTCATTCTCGATTGGTGTTTGGCTATAGTATCTCTCGAGGTAGAATTTCTTCAACATTTGCAGAAAAACCTCGTGAAGTGCTGCGTAATATGGATTCGACGCCTTCGGGGGGTGGAAAAGGATTGATGGCACAAAGAACAGTGAGCACCGTCTTCCTCACACAGCTTCGTTATTTTTTTTGTCGTCTCCTCCGAGACCCACTTGGTTGGTATTGGAGAGCTTGGAAAAAGATTTTCCTTTTCTGTGTCGGAGTTCATACCGTCTAACGTCTCATTAGGAGCAGGGTGCAGCTCTAACGGAGTTACTAGTTCTGATAACAAGGGTAGAGCTCCGGTAATTGGGGAAGCTTCCTTGATAGTCTCTTTAATTACTTCCATGGCTGGAGGGTGTAAGTGTGCGTGTGCGTCGAGCTGGTAACAAACAGTAAGATGGCTTTCTCTATTTTCCAATATGGCCGCCCTTTGGCCTTGACCCCTTCTGGCCTTTCCTGATTGGACAGTATTTGTGTCGTAATCCGCTAGATACGCAGGGGGCTTTTTAATTCGTTGGGGCCGAGCTGAGGTTCCGCTATCTATAGTACTCGTCCCTGGATTCTCCGGGAAGGGCGTACTCCTTTTTTCGGTCCCAGCATCTGGATTAAGGTCGAGAGTGTGCTCGAGGTCGAGTTGGCTACGGGTTTGGGGTATAGTCGTACTTCTTTCGGAACTGGTATGCCGATGACTTTCTGGATAGTTGTGGGGATGTGTATCCACTCTCGACCTTGTCATGGGTGGGACAAGGGGTAGTGGCTCCATATATATATCTGGGAGTACTGGTGCCTGGTTGTGTATAGGTCTTCTTCGAGGGTACCCTCTCATGTTTGGCCTTCTGGTTGGCTCGATTTGAACTGGGGCCCTTCCTTGCTGTACTTCGCTTGGTCGGCAAAGCCTCAACCTTTCTTCTGCTTGCACCGACTTTTGTCCGTACCTTTCAACTTCGTAGGTGTGGTTGTCATAACTCTTTAATACCCGGTAGGGGCCAACGTATTTTGCGGCTAGTTTTGGATTCTCTCCTTTTCGACGTCGCTTGCTGACTAACCACACCAGGTCACCTTCGTTGAAGAGGGGAGGTTCTGTGGTGTCCGTAGTCACAATTTCTCGCTGTCTCTCTCGCAAGAGGGTATGTGCTTGCACGAGTCTATCATGTATGATTTTTACATACTCGTGTGTACTGGTAAATGAATCCACCAATCTTCCATAGTGTAATTGATCGGGGAGGCGTAGCTCTCGCCCAAGCATGAGGAAATTCGGAGTTTCCCTGGTGGCTGAGTGGGGCAGCCCTCGAAACGTACGCATGAGTTGCGGTAACAAGAGGTCCCAATCTTCTTGCTCTCTGCCGAGCAGCAATGCTCGTAATGAGTCCCCTAGCACCCGGTTGTTCCTCTCGACAACTCCATTTCCTTCAGGGTGGTAAGGGGTTGTCCTCGTTTTGTCTACCCCCCAGAGCCCGCACAGTTCCTGAAACAGGGTAGACTCGAATTGAGCTCCCTGATCTGTGTGTATTATTTCTGGCAACCCGAAATAACAAAACACACGCTCATCTAATGCATGGGCGACTGTGGGGGCGGTAGCATCGGGAATGGCGAGAGCGTCCGACCATCGGGTAAAGTGGTCCGTCAACACCAAGGCCCAGCTATTTCCTCGCGCTGTCTGTGGAAGGGGGCCCACCAGGTCCGCTGCCAGGGCTTCCCAGCATACAATCGTTGGCGGTTACCAGAGTGTCGAGAGGCGCCGGGTTTAGCTCGCTGGCAGATTTCGCAGGACAATACAGCCCGCCTTACATCGCCGGCCATTCCCGGCCAATACCAGTCTATCTGTACCCTCTTCAAGATTCGTTCCACTCCACTGTGGGCTTGTTCGTGTGTCCTCCATAAAATCTCTTGGCGTAGGCTCTGAGGGCACACAATTACAACCTTCTCCCGTCCATTCTGTACTAGGTGGAGAGTCAGGACCCCAGACTCGTCGATCTGTAGCTGGTGGTACATTTGAGCAAGTCTACGTAGCTCGGGGCTCCCCAGGCGTACCACCGCTTCCTCGACCTTTCGTCGTTCTCTTATAGCTGGATAGATCTGTCCCAGCTCGGTTCCAGACCTCTGCTGGAGAGCCCGGATCTCGTCCAGGGGTGTCTGGATGGTGGCCAGAGATGACTGCTCCGCAGGCAGGGGTCCCGCGTCCTCCGTGCTTAGTGATGGCCGCACTATATTTTGGCCATCCTCCACAGGAAGACCAGGCTCCATTTCGGCTCAAGGACCGTCGGGTACAGTCCTTGCCCCGGAGGGTGGGAGAAGATTCTCCGATACTCGAGGGACCCCTTCACTGCATGGCGGCCGTATTGAGACCTGGCCGGCTGGTGTAGGGTTCGGGAGACCGGGTCCTGATGGGTGACTGCTGTGGCTTAGTTGGGGCCAATCATCCTCATTTAATTCAAGGGGTCCGGACGTAGGGGGGGTAGTGCGAACCTCGTCGGGAGTCCCTGTACCTCGTGGCAGTTGTACTGAAAGGGCTCCGTGGGCAGCCATAGGACTCCATAGCCTTGGTTCCCCTCCACTCCTGTCAGACAACTGTAGGCTCGGCTCCTCTCTCCCTATAGCAGGCAATCTTGAGGGTGAGGGTGGGGTGACTGGCTGAGGAAGATTCAGCGTGTCGTAGACTTCAGACCTTGTAGGCCCACCATCGCGCTTTTCTATCGTGGCACACTGGCGACAGTCTGTGCATTGCTGCCAGCTCAGTCCATCCGCATTGCCATGTCGAGCCCCCTTCCGATGGATAATCTTGTACTTGTACTCTGCCAGGCCCTCTAACCACCGGGCTATCTGGCAGGACGGTTCCTTGCGCCGGTGTAACCATACCAGGGAGGCATGGTCCGTGCGGATCGAAAACTCCCTTCCATACAAATAAGGCTGGAAGTGTTTCACCGCAAGGACCACTGCTAAGTGCTCTTTCCTGGTCACACAATAATTCCGCTCAGCTGGGGAGAGTGTCTTGCTTTGATAGGCGATGGGTTGCTCCCTTCCCTGTTGGATCTGTGATAGTACCGCCCCCGTTCCCACGTTACTCGCATCTGTGTCGAGTATGTACGACAGGGTAGGGTCTGGGAATGCCAACACGGGAGCGTGAGTCAGTGCCCATTTCAACTTCTCAAAGGTTTCTCGTTCCACGTCTCCCAACTCCAGTTGGTCCCTTCTCCGGTCAACAGGGTCAAGCAATAGATGCGTAGTTGGGGACATACCGATGGTAGTACCCGGTAGTCCCGAGGTATGCCCTCAACTGGGTGACATCTCGTGGCTCTGCCCACTCGCCAATGGCCTTAATTTTCTCCGGATCCGTGGCAACCCCCGCCTCAGTGACTATGTGTCCCAAATATTTGACTTGGGTTTGTAGCAGGCTGCACTTAGAGGGCTTTAGCTTAAGTCCAGCCTCTCGGAGCCTCTCCAAAACTTCGCCGAGTCGTGAAAGATGACTAGGGAGGTCAGCAGACATTATAATGATGTCATCCAAGTACAGGAGTAGGGTCTTCCAATGAAGTCCTTGGAGCACCCGCTCCATCAGGCGTTGGAAGGTGGCTGGGGCGGAGGTCAGCCCAAAGGGTAAGACTTTCCACCGCCACAACCCGCTACGAGTGGCAAAGGCGGATTTTTCTTGCGCCCCGACTGACAGTGGTACTTGCCAATAGCCACTCATCATATCGAGAGTGCTGAAGAATTTGCTGCCTGACAAGGCATCTAGGCTGTCGTCGATCCGGGGTAAGGGGTAGGCATCCTGCCTAGTGATTGCATTCAATTTCCGGTAGTCGACGCACAACCGCCAGGCTCCATCCTTCTTTCTCACTAGCACTACCGGCGAACTCCAAGCCCCATGGGCAGGCTCAATCATCCCTTGCTTGGCTAAGGCTGCTACTTGGCGTTCTATTTCGGCCTCTTTTTCAGGGCCCACTCTGTATGGTGGCTGGCGAATAGGCTGGGCATCCGTGGAGACTGGAATCTCATGTCGCACCAGGGTGGTGCGTCCCATGTCTTCGCTCCCACGGCTAAAGACGTTCGCAAACCGACAGAGGAGTTCTTCCACTTTCTGACATTCCATCTGGCCTGCACAGTGCGTCACAGCCTGTTGGTACAAGTCATGTAAGTGGGTAGGTACCCGGAGGCCGTCTGTGGCTTTTGGTGGAGGGGGACTCCCTACGGGGTCAGTGTCCGTCCAGGGAGTCCCGATATCATCCTGCTTTACCCCGGTGTAATGGCCTAGGATAGATCCAGCTGTCACGTCCACAGGGTGATCCGTGGGGTTCATACAACGTACTGCCACCCTTCCCCGTTCGTCCGGCTGGAGCAGGCTGGAGCAGGCTGGCCGCTATCATGTATTTCTGGTTGGCACCTTCTATGAGTCCTACGGGTTGGTAGGATGTGGTGGTCAACCATCCTCCCACCAATATCTCCGATTGCGGGGGAAGTGTTGTAGTTCTTAGTATCTGCACTTTACTCACTAAGGGTCGACCTTCTCGGTCAGTGCATACTAGGCGTTGGCCATTCACCACCAGGGTTGGCTGCTGAAAGTCCATCTAACAGTGATGGTCTACCAGGAAGGGCATGCCCAAGATAGCATCCTCTTTCAGTGCACATACCACCAAGGATGTGGTGACCTGCACCCTCCGGACTCGCAGGGGGAGGGTGATTAATCCATGGAAGCGGAGTCTTGTGCCATCGGCCATCCGTCCATAGTCTTCCCTTGTCTCTAGCCTTGCTCTGACTTCTTTGGGGAGGCGGTCAAATACATGACGGCCCAAGAGGTTTGATGTGCACCCGGTGTCTATTAAGAACTGGACTGGCTGTCCACTTATACGGCCCGGCAGAAAATAACTACTATTATGTGGTTTCCAGAGGTTGTCTACCTCAGTCTCGTCTGGCACTTTTGGCTTGGCTAGCGTTCTCCTATTGCGCCTCTGCCTTTTTGGCCAGGTATACAACTTCCCATTTTCCTCTGGTTCTGGGACTGTCATTGGGTCAGTTAATGTCTCGAAGGCATTCTGCAAGGGGACTGGGGTCGACCAGGGGGGGCCTGGGTCGACCGGTCCGTCGTGGCTGTCGCCAAACGTCTTGCTTGCATGCTTGTGATCCACAGTCAGTACCTTCCCCTACTGCTGTGGATGATGGCCGTTTCCCGGCATCTGAGGATTGGCCCGTCTAGAAGGAAGAGGCTGTGTGCATTGGCGGCGAGTATGTCCACTTTGTCCGCACCCCCAACAACTAAGTTCCCTTGCTAGAGGTGTGTGGTTGGCTCGTCTGCCTTCTGCCTTGCAGTCCTTCTGCCAGCCCTTTTATGGCGGCTAGGACATCGCTTAATGTGACGGATGGAGTTTCAGGAGTCACTGGAGCGGCTGTGTGATCGAGTTCTGGTTCCTCCTCCAGAGTCATGATCAGAGGTCGAGGGGTAGACCGTTGGGGAGTAGGCTGAATTTGAAGGAATTCATTTCCCGCCTGGACAGCCTCCTCTAACGTCTGTGCCTTCACGGCTAATAGATGCCTCTGCAAATAGGCATTTCCCAAGGTCATAGAAAATGCATCCATAGCCATGGTAGCCTGGTAATTCTCTGGTAGTTCTCCGTAGGCGATCTTCACCAACCGCTGGATTTCGGTGGCATGGTCTTGTAAGCTGACCTTGCCATCACGCTTAGTGTTGAGTCGAGCCTTCGCCTCCCTAGGGGACAGCCCATATTTGGTCCTCAGTGACAAGAATATGGCTTCGGGGGAGTTTCCTTGGCTACACGTTTTTGCTCCATCTTTCAGCACTTCACGGAGGTGTAAGAGTGTAGCCTTTTGATTCCATTCGTTAGCCTCAGCAACCTCTTGGAATTGGGTAATGAAAAGCTCGACATCTTCTCCTCCGTCGAACTTTGGGGGTTTAAAATTCCCTTCTCGACGAGGTATTCGTAGTGCCTGTGTAATGGCTTCAGTCAGTCGACTCATTTGGTCGACTTGCTGCAGTTCAGCTCCCGCCAGCTCTCTGGTAGCTGATCGCCGACTGCCAGGCATGGTCGCGTAATTTTCCGAGTGGCGTCCCTTTTTCAGCAGATCCCACTGCTGCCACCAATGTGTTGGTTCTTGCGACCAACACGTAGAGGCGACTAGGTCGGCTTACTCTACCGGTCAACATTCACCCTTCACAGGAGGTTGTGTGCTGGTTCCCCGTGACCAACACGTAGAGGCGACTAGGTCGGCTTACTCTACCGGTCAACATTAACCACTTCACACAAGGGATTGCACAAAAGGGGTTTTATACTAGGTCGACAGGGTCGACCGGGGGTCGACGAGGTCGACAGTGTTTTTATGAGTCTATTCCAACAGCACAGTCCATAGACCAAGTCTTTGGAGATAGCTATATGCCGTGGTGATCCTTGTATTGCTTAAGGTAGCAGAAGGAGTATGATTCAATTGCAATGAATGTATTGAATGAATACAAAGGGCCGAGACCCTATCTTATGTACATGAAATTATGCAAATTAGATATAATTAAGCCAGCCTCCCTTAGGGGCGTGGCTAACAAAAAGAAAGAGAACATAACCCTTGTTAGAAAATATCCTAACTGTACGAGAGAGGGTGGAAGTTTTGTTTTCCACCACAATACGTTTGTACAACGTTACGTCACTACATAAGGACCATATATATATAAACCTAGATTGGCCAATAATAGTTATTCCCATCGGTTGCCTTGTCAGACTTAAATAACATGACGTAACGTCATTGTATTGTACCTCACGCCTGACTGCACTGTTGTTAACAATGGAGCTAATGAGGAGAATTTGACAAAATCACATTTATTTTCACATAAAAACCTTCTTGGATACATAATCCAGTAAACTAAAGCAATTCTGTGATAATATCTGATAACCACCTTAGATTAAAACTATAAAAGCTATGAATTGTTGCGAACAAATCATGAGCCATCAGGGCTTTATTTGCCACCCTCTCCTATCCCCATTCTCTCTTTTCTCCTTCTCCAAAGAAGAAGTGAGAAGGGGAAAAGAGAGAAGGGAGAAAGGATAGGAGGCAAATAGCCCACCCATTTAAAGAGCCAGACCCTGGCTAGGGAAATAGACTAATATCATGCTGAACTAAACATGACTAAATATGATGAGTATGCAAGTATGCCTAAAGTCAAAAATGAGACAGAATGAGTATTTTACAGCAGGCTATGTAGCTGGCTAGTTCACCAAAGCTGAAATGTAATGATTGTATCACTAGCATCATGGATGTTACCAACTATGATGTAAACCAAGCAACGAATTCCCTAATCACAGTTAAGAATCGTGGTGGCTTGACTTTGTCTTCACCTGTGGTGATTGAGGTTTGCAACCACAGTGAAAAAGTGACGAGAGTGTTGCTTAGTAGTGCTGGATTGGTGAAAAACTTTCCCAGGCTAGCACTAATTGCCACCGTGGAAAAGTTGCTGAGGTTCAACATCATGCTATTGTTTAAAGGTTGACTTGCAATAAAATTCTCATCACAGTTATTTGGTATCAAAAAATTCACCATGTCTCACTCTGTTGTGTTGTAAGTGCCAAATATGTGAAAATGTGATTACAAGCTCAAAAACGAACAGTTAATCGCAGCCACACGAGACCGCCGTAGTTTAGATTTGCTTTCCAAAACAGCTCAAATGGGACGTAGTTGTTACAGGGTGGTTTCTGTTTACACTTTCATGCAACCTCATTCGTCAAAATATTTTCATAAATATACTTCACGCATTCAATCAAACCATGTCTATTGTTCTTACGCGTCTGTTTTATCGTCATTGTAATGCTGTCACTTTTAGCACTGATATCTTATAACTTACCATAAAAAATCGTTAAACTTTTTAACCTTAGCTCGAAGGAGTACATATCATTGTCTGATAATCATGACGAGCCTGTTGGTCACTTGTGATAATCGAAGTGCTGCAAAAATTATTTTCGAAGTATTGGGTCACATGATCAGATTACGACTTGACGATTGAAAAATGCCGAAACAAAACTGTAAAGTAGCGAGCATCTATATTTGATACGGGGTATTCGGTAAAACCCAAAGTGTTTGTCATAAACTAGTGCTACGATAAGTTTATATTTAGCTTTTTATTGGCTTTTCAATTCACGTGAGAACATCACGTGACAAGACGATAACCAAACTGTAATGACTACGTCATCGAAATAAAGTGATTCCAATCTACGGCGGCTTTTCGTTTTTGATCTTTTAATTGCTTGTAATCACATTTCCACGTATTTGGCACCTACAACACAACAGAGTAAGACATGGTGAATATTTTGATACCAAATAACTGTAATGTGAATTTTATTGCAAGTCAACCTTTAAGCTACAAAGAACGGTCCACCTCAATACTATTGAGGCATATACAACGAGGGCATCCTGAGAAACTTAAAAGCGCGTCTAAGAACCTTCAATCCAGCAAATTTAGTTTATTTTTAGTTTCTGTCACTAATACCAACAGTTTTAGGGAAGTGATGGATTTTTGCTTTCCACTATGCTGGGTTATCTATTTCTATATTTGTAAAGTATTTCTTAACTAATCTCTTGTTGATTTTAATAGCAGTTGAAAATAAAATCTGTAATAAAAACACTAGCCAAATCATGCCATTAATCTATCACCCATTGAATAGCATTGATCCACCAATGTCTAGCCATAAATTGTAGATTGCATCTATAAACCAAGCCACAAAATATAATGATTGGTGCGATAATGGTTTCTTTTATCCTAGGTTATTGATGTCACAACATTAGGCTGTAATAGAACTATCTATTAACCTTAAATGAATAAAAAATCGCGCGTGCTGACCCGGTCTGACCCGATCTTGGCCCTCACTGCTGACCCTGAGTCTGGTCCAACCCTGCATTCCTTGGTCTTGTTCCAGCTCTAGCTAAGAAAGCCATTGATTCCATTTCCCTGATCAGATCAAAACTTCACAGGCTCATCATATTTAGTCATGCTTAGTTCAACATGATATTAGTCTATTCACCTAGCCAGGGTCTGGCTCTTTGAGTGGGTGGGCTATTTGCTCCCCTCTCCTTTCTCCCTTCTCTCTTTTCCCCTTCTCACTTCTTCTTTGGAGAAGGGGAAAAGAGAGAATGGGGATAGGAGAGAGTGGCAAATAAAGCCCTGATGGTTCATGATTTGTTCGCAACAATTCATAGCTTTTATAGTTTTAATCTAAGGTGGTTATCAGATATTACCACAGAATTGCTTTAGTTTGCTGGATTATGTATCCAAGAAGGATTTTATGTGAAAATAAATGTGATTTTGTCAAATTCTCCTCATTAGCTCCATTGTTAACAACAGTGCAGTCAGGTGTGAGGTACAATACAATGACGTTATGTCATGCTATTTAAGTCTGACAGGCTTTTTCCCTATTGGCCAATCTAGGTTTATATATCTATGATAAGGACACAGTGGATGTGCTAAAAATCAGTATAACCTTGTTCATCATGAGACGCAGTTGACCCATGACCGATGCCGAAAAAGTGAGAGCTTACGAGGAGCGAATAAAGGATGATTCTATTAAGTATGAAGAGTTTAAAAGAAGGAAAGCAGAACAATCAAGGATTTCAAGGCAGAAGAGAAAAGCTAATATGACAGAGGAAGACCTAAAACAGCAAAGAGCTAGCCACAGAGAATGAAAGAAAAAGCAGAGGGACCTGAAGTATAAAACTATGACACTTAAACTAACACCAGGTATGTAGTGATGGCTGCAGCATAAATATAGAGCAAGGCGAGTGAAGTATTAAGTTACTAATATCACACGGACACTTTTTGGAGTATTGCTTACTAGGGCTGACAGTTCTTTAGTGGTTGGTGTACTCTTTTGTTATCATGGATTAGTTTTTATTGCAGGCCCTTCTCCCTTTGGCTCTGCAAAGTTTGCTGGAAAAGCATTCAGGAAAACTGAAGCAGCTCTGCCAAGAAGATCCAGGAAATCAGCCCATGTACTTAAACGTCTCATTGATCAGTGCATTCCGGATGAGCCAAGCACAAGTGACTCAGCCTCAAAAGGAAGGAAGGGGCTGAATGATGACCAAAATTATTACCAAAAAAGTCAATGACTTCTATGAGAATGATGACATCAGCAGGATGGCACCAAGAAAAAAAGATTCAAATAAGGTCAAAGGCCATCTGTACAACAATATAAGTGAGACATACGAACTGTACAGAGCTGACAACCCTAATGATGTCATCAGTCGGAGCAAGTTTGCAGCTCTTAGACTCACACACGTGCTGCCATTCAATGAGGTGCAACACACTGTGTCTGTTCCATTCAAGAAACCTCCGATTTCTGGCCAAGGTGCTTAAACCAACAGGAAATGACATGCCAAGCACCCGAAGAGAGCTGCTTGACTTGTGTGTCTGCAGCAGAGAGAACCCCATTTGTATGATGATTGAAGGCACTTCATGTGTTAGATGCAAGGGACTAAAAAAGTCTACCAAACCCTTAGCTTTTCAGAGGTGACACAACTTCAATGGTACAGATGGTCAACAGTTGAGGGAAGAAATCTGAAAACAAAACTGAATTACACAGCAGGAGAAGCACTGGTTGCACTTCAAAAGCAATGGAAGGCCTATATCAAGCACTGCTTCTACAAAGATCACCAGTCAAAGTACTTTGACCAAAAAGAGCCAGTTTGTCTGATAATAAAAGCATCATTCAAACTGATTTCTCAGAGAATTATCAGACTGGCTACCAGGGTGAAATTCAGTCAGCTCACTTCAACTACAAACAAATTACCATCTTCCCTTGCTGTGCATGGTTCAAAGGAAATGTCAAATCCTATGTTGTTGTTTTCGACTATCTTCAGCATGAAAAGTACACTGTGTTTACCTTCCTACAGGCACTGATCACCCAAGTGAAGCAGCAAAGTCCTAGAGTTTCATCGCTTTATTTATTCTCTGATGGCATTGCTTCCCAGTTAAAGCAGAGAATTATCTTATCAAGCCTCAACCACAGTAAGCAGTCGAATGACCTAAATCATCTGGAGTGGAACGTCTTTCCTACTTCACATGGCAAAGGGGCAGTTAATAAAGTTGGTGGGAGTCTGAAGAGGCAGGAGTAGAGATTGGTGAAGGCACAAAGGCAGACTGCTGAGGATGCGGCATCATTTTGCAAGGTTGCTAAAGCTCACTACAACGTAGATATTTTGGAAACTGACACCTCCACAATCAACAGTAATAAATACTTCCTTGACCAGTGCTGGGAGAATGTGTAAAGCATACCAGCACTGCAGAAGATCCATTTTGTTGTTGCCAATAGAAACGAAATAGTAAAGTACTCAACCGTCGCTGGAATAGAAACCAAGTGTCACTAGTTCAAATCAGTCAGCAGGCAGAGAGGCCACATTCTTGATGATGACATTGTTGAAGATCTTTGACTTTGAATGTAGCACTAGTGTTGTCACATTTATTTTCATTATCTTTTAATATAACCAAAGCATTGTTCCTTTTTGTCTCAATATTTCATATGGAGGATCACAGAAGTCACACGACTATTTTTTAGATGTCACACGGCTAACTGTTTTTCATTGAAATAGTTTAAGAACTAAAATTGTTTAAACAAAATTAAAAGTGGAGTAATCTCTTTGAACACCGAGTGGATGCTAAAATTGCAGTAACTTTACAGAAGGGCATTTCAATTCAAAGAAAGAATAAACCAAACATAATGCCTCCTATCAAGCAGAATTCTCTGGATCTCACGACTAACCTCAAATTACACATGGCATTTTTATGATTTTACAAATGGTCCAAATCCAACATAACAAGGCTCAAGCATGCTTCAAACACTAAGTGGTGTAGTCCAAAAAATACAAATTCAGAATATTTTGAATCATCATATAGCTAGAAAACCTTTACAAAAGTCACACGACTAATTATGGACAAGCCCAAAAGTATGTTCAATACTCAGTCATGCAGCTATAGTAAGTGATGTTAATTGGACTTGAAATTGCAAAAGCCTTGGTAAAATTATGAAGACCATAAAAACTGGTTTAAACCATAAAAACTGGTTTAAACCAACAAACCTGGTATTTTCGTTATTTTCATAAAAACCGTGGTTTTTTCCAACCCTCCAATCAGCACTGAGTGACAGTTAATGAACTGAAACTACAAAACATAACAATAATGGAAAGAACAGGTTTCCAGAAGCTAAAAATCATAATACCTAACAAATTATAGTGATGCTACTTCATGGAGATAGAAATAAAAGTTAGGTACCTTCAGAGTATAACATTTATGGGAGAATTAGCTCTAGATATGTGTCACTAGACAGAGGGAGTACAATGTAAACTATGTTAGACATGTGGAAGGTGTATGGACCATATTAATACTAAACAGTCACTAGACAGAGAAAGTACACTGTAGACTATGTTAGATATGTGGAATGTATATAGACCATATTAATACTAAACAGTTACTAGACAGAGGAAGTAAACTGTAGACTATGTTAGATATGTGGAAGGTATATAGACCATATTAATACTAAACAGTCACTAGACAGAGAAAGTACAGTGTAGACTATGTTAGATATGTGAAAGGTATATAGACCATATTAATACTAAACAGTTACTAGACAGAGGAAGTACACTGTAGAATATGTTAGATATGTGGAAGGTGTATAGACCATATTAATACTAAACAGTCACTAGATAGAGGAAGTACACTGTAGACTATGATAGATATGTGGAAGGTACATAGACCATATTAATACTAAACAGTCACTAGATAGAGGAAGTACACTTATGTAGACTGTTAGATATGTGGAAGGTAGATAGACCATATTAATACTAAACAGTCACTAGACAGAGGAAGTACACTGTAGACTATGTTAGATATGTGGAAAGTATATAGACCATATTAATACTAGACAGTGACTAAAAAAAGGAAGTACACTGTAGACTATGTTAGATATGTGGAAGGTATATAGACCATACTAATACTAAACAGTCACTAGACAGAGGGAGTATACTGTAGACTATGTTAGATATGTGAAAGGTGTATCGACCATATTAATACTAAACAGTTACTAGACAGAGGAAGTACACTGTAGAATATGTTAGATATGTGGAAGGTGTATAGACCATATTAATACTAAACAGTCACTAGATAGAGGAAGTACACTGTAGACTATGATAGATATGTGGAAAGTACATAAACCATATTAAAACTAAACAGTCACTAAACAGAGGAAGTACACTGTAGACTATGTTATATATGGGGAAGGTATATAGACCATATTAATACTAAACAGTCACTAAACAAAGGAAGTACAATGTAGACTATGTTAGATATGTGGAAGGTATATAGACCATATTAATACTAAACAGTCACTAGACAGAGGAAGTACACTGTAGACTATGTTAAATATGTGGAAGGTACATAGACCATATTAATACTAAACAGTCACTAAACAAAGGAAGTACACTGTAGACTATGTTAGATATGTGGAAGGTATATAAACCATACTAATACTAAACAGTCACTAGACAAAGGAAGTACACTGTAGACTCTCTTAGACATGTGGAAGGTGTATAGACCATATTAATACTAAACAGTCACTAGATAGAGGAAGTACACTGTAGACTATGATAGATATGTGGAAAGTATATAGACCAAATTAATACTAGACAGTGACTAAACAAAGGAAGTACACTGTAGACTATGTTAGATATGTGGAAGGTATATAGACCATACTAATACTAAACAGTCACTAGACAGAGGAAGTACACTGTAGAATATGTTAGATATATGGGAGGTGTATAGACCATATTAATACTAAACAGTCACTAAACAAAGGAAGTACACTGTAGACTATGTTAGATATGTGGAAGGTATATAGACCATACTAATACTAAACAGTGACTAGACAGAGGAAGTACACTGTAGACTATGATAGATATGTGAAAGGTGTATAGATCATATTAATACTAAACAGTTACTAGACAGAGGAAGTACACTGTAGAATATGTTAGATATGTGGAAGGTGTATAGACCATATTAATACTAGAGAGTGACTAAACAAAGGAAGTACACTGTAGACTATGTTAGATATGTGGAAGGTACATAGACCATATTAATACTAAACAGTCACGAAACAAAGGAAGTACACTGTAGACTATGTTAGATATGTGGAGGGTATATAGACCATACTAATACTAAACAGTCACTAGACAGAGGAAGTACACTGTAGACTCTCTTAAACATGTGGAAGGTGTATAGACCATATTAATAGTGAACAGTCACTAGATAGAGGAAGTACACTGTAGACTATGATAGATATGTGGGAAGTATATAGACCATATTAATACTAGACAGTGACTAAACAAAGGAAGTACACTGTAGACTATGTTAGATATGTGGAAGGTATATAGACCATACTAATACTAAACAGTCACTAGACAGAGGAAGTACACTGTGGAATATGTTAGATATATGGAAGGTGTATAGACCATATTAATACTAAACAGTCACTAAACGAAGGAAGTACACTGTAGACTATGTTAGATATGTGGAAGGTATATAGACCAGACTAATACTAAACAGTCACTAGACAGAGGAAGTACACTGTAGACTATGTTAGACATGTAGAAGGTGTATAGACCATACTAATACTAAACAGTCACTAGATAGAGGAAGTACACTGTAGACTATGATAGATATGTGGAAAGTATATAGACCATATTAATACTAGAGCGTGACTAAAAAAAGGAAGTACACTGTAGACTATGTTAGATATGTGGAAGGTGTGTAGACCATATTAATACTAACCAGCCACTAGACAGAGGAAGTACACTGTAGACTATGTTAGATACGTGGAAGGTATATAGACCATATTAATACTAGACAGTCACTAGACAGAGGAAGTACACTGTAGACTATGTTAGATACGTGGAAGGTGTATAGACCATATTAATACTAAACAGTCACTAGGCAGAAGAAGTACACTGTAGACTATGTTAGATATGTGGAAGGAATATGGACCATAACAATACTAAACACTCACTAGACAGAGGAAGTACACTGTAGACTATGTTAGATACGTGGAAGGTGTATAGACCATATTAATACTAAACAGTCACTAGACAGAAGAAGTACACTGTAGACTATGTTAGATATGTGGAAGGAATATGGACCATAATAATACTAAACACTCACTAGACAGAGGAAGTACACTGTACACTATGTTAGATATGTGGAAGGTGTATAGACCATATTAATACTAAACAGTCACTAGACAGAGGAAGTACACTGTAGACTATGTTAGATACGTGGAAGGTATATAGACCATATTAATGCTAAACAGTCACTAGACAGAGGAAGTACACTGTAGACTATATTAGATACGTGGAAGGTGTGTAGACCATATTAATACTAAACAGTCACTAGACAGAGGAAGTACACTGTAGACTATGTTAGATACGTGGAAGTTATATAGACCATATTAATACTAGACAGTCACTAGACAGAGGAAGTACACTGTAGACTATGTTAGATACGTGGAAGGTGTATAGACCATATTAATACTAAACAGTCACTAGACAGAAGAAGTACACTGTAGACTATGTTAGATATGTGGAAGGAATATGGACCATAATAATACTAAACACTCACTAGACAGAAGAAGTACACTGTAGACTATGTTAGATATGTGGAAGGTATATAGACCATATTAATACTAAACAGTCACTAGACAGAGGAAGTACACTGTAGACTATGTTAGAGATGTGGAAAGTATATAGACCATATTAATACTAAACAATCACTAGACAGAGGAAGTGCACTGTTGACTATGTTAGATATGTGGAAGGTGTATAGACCATATTAATACTAAACAGTCACTAGACAGAGGAAGTACATTGTAGACTATGTTAGATATATGGAAGTTGGATAAACCATATTAATACTAAACAGTTCCTAATTAATACTAAACTTAGTATGGCCTATTAAATGATTTGTATTTATTGCATTGTATATTATTATATTTTTTATTGTTGCTTTTTATATTTATAGTTTTATTTTTTATAACATGGAGAAATGGTGAGTTCGAGTCTCACTTGTAACAACTTATTTTTACAAACATTCTGTTAGCAAATGTTTGTAATGTGACATCTCATCAAAACACAAATAAGAGGAAGTTTTATAATAAAATTCAAATATAGACATGATATGATAGAAATATAGACATGATATGATAGAAATATTAACATGTTAGGATAGAAAAACAGACATGTTAGGATAGAAATATAGACATGATACGATAAACATATAAACATGTTAGGATAGAAATATAGACATGGTAGGATAGAAATAAAGACATATTATGATTGAAATATAGACATGATAGAAATATATACATGTTAGGATAGAAATATAAACATGTTATGATAGAAGTATAAACATGTTAGGATAAAAATATAGACATGGTAGGATAGAAATGTAGACGTATGATTTATCTGATATGTTCGGAATAGGTATCTAAAATAACAACATATTTCACAACTATGCTATATTTCATTCTCTATAATCCAATTTGCATTTTTAATATCCAGTAACGATGAGTATTTCTGCTAGTAGCGGCGTGACAAAACAAGATTCAAGATGGAGAATTCAGAATTGATGTCTAAACCCAACCTGTCTCTTCCTCACCTCGTCTCTCTCTCCTTTATAACATCCAGTATAGATCAGCCAAACTCAGACTTGAAAGTTCTGGCATCATCTCACCTCTCACTCTGTCAGCACAATGAATCAATAGCTAATGTAGGTCATCTTTACCGGCTCTTGTATTTCAACCCTTAGCAACTATAATTGATCAGGACCTAAACTAGTGAATTCTATTGAGGTTTACAATTACTCTAAGAATGTGGTTAGTTTCTATTGTTCACGAGTCTTTTGATTCTCTTAAGAATAAAAAAAGACTTCAGCTTGCAATAGAGCCTGGTATTAAAAGGCTGAGTACCTGTGTACACATAGCTATTAGCTTACATCATAACAAATCCTACTTCATTTAAAAGGCTTCTCCAGGAATGTTTAAGATGTATAAACATAAAACATTAATAATATATCCACCTTGTTCAGTACCTGTGAGTAGTTACAACATTCACTTCCTACCGATGATTCAATTGGACTATACTGACAGTTAGATGTACGACCAGCCTTCAATTATGTTGTCACGAGGTGATTGTATAGCATCCTATCAGTTTGTTAGTTTATTTGATAATTTTTAAAACTCGAAGATATGTTAGCTAATATTACTCCTACCTAATAGTATATCTACATAGTAAGACAGCCATGATATCTGTTGTACACTAAGATATATTAGCCAATATTACTCCTACCTAATAGTATATATACATAGTAAGACAGCCATGATATTTGTTGTACTCTAAGATGTTAGCAGATATGTTAGCTAATATTACTCCTACCTAATAGTATATCTACAAAGTAAGACAGCCATGATATCTGTTGTACTCTAAGATAAGTTAGCTAATATTACTCCAACCTAATAATATACCTACATAGTAAGACAGCCATGATATCTGTTGTACTCTAAGGTATGTTAGCTAATATTACTCCTACCTAATAGTATATCTACATAGTACGACAGCCATGGTATCTGTTGTACTCAAACGTATGTTAGCTAATATTACTCCTACCTAATAGTAAATCTACATAGTAAAACAACCATGATATCTGTGGTACTCTAAGATATGTTAGCTAATATTACTCCTACCTAATGGTATATCTACATAGTAAGAAAGCCATGATATCTGTTGTACTTTAAGATATGTTAGCTAATATTATTCCTACCTAATAGTATATCTACATAGTAAGACAGCCATGATATCTGTTGTACTCTAAGATATGTTAGCTAATATTACTCCTACCTAATAGTATATCTACATAGTAAGACAGCCATGATATCTGTTGTACTCTAAGATTTGTTAGCTAATGTTACACCTACCTAATAGTATATCTACATAGTAAGACAGCCATGATATCTGTTGTACTCTAAGATATGTTAGCTAATATTACTCCTACCTAATAGTATATCTACATAGTAAGACAGCCATGATATCTGTTGTACTCTAAGATATGTTAGCTAATATTACTCCTACCTAATAGTATATCTACATATTAAGACAGCCATGATATCTGTTGTACTTTAAGATATGTTAGCTAATATTACTCCTACCTAATAGTATATGTACATAGTAAGACAGCCATGATATCTGTTGTACTCTAAGATATGTTAGCTAATATTACTCCTACCTAATAGTATATGTACATAGTAAGACAGCCATGATATCTGTTGTACTCTAAGATATATTAGCTAATATTACCCCTACTTAATAGTATATCTACATAGTAAGAAAGCCATGATATCTGTTGTACTTTAAGATATGTTAGCTAATATTACTCCTACCTAATAGTATATGTACATAGTAAGACAGCCATGATATCTGTTGTACTCTAAGATATGTTAGCTAATATTACTCCTACCTAAGAGTATATCTACATAGTAAGACAGCCATGATATCTGTTGTACTCTAAGATATGTTAGCAAATATTACTCCTACCTAATAGTATATCTACATAGTAAGACAGCCATGCTATCTGTTGTACTTTAAGATTTGTTAGGTAATATTACTCCTACCTAATAGTATATATACATAGCAAGACAGCCATAACATCTGTTGTACTCTAAGATATGTTAGCTAATATTACTCCTACCTAATAGTATATCTACATAGTAAGACAGCCATGATATCTGTTGTACTCTAAGATATGTTAGCTAATATTACTCCTACCTAATAGTATATCTACATAGTAAGACAGCCATGATATCTGTTGTACTTTAAGATTTGTTATGTAATATTACTCCTACCTAATAGTATACATACATAGCAAGACAGCCATAACATCTGTTGTACTCTAAGATATGTTAGCTAATATTACTCCTACCTAATGGTATATCTACATAGTAAGACAGCCATGATATCTGTTGTACTCTAAGATATATTAGCTAATATTATTCCTACCTAATAGTATATATAAATAGTAAGACAGCCATGATATTTGTTGTACTCTAAGATGTTAGCAGATATGTTAGCTAATATTACTCCTACCTAATAGTATATCTACATAGTAAGACAGCCATGATATCTGTTGTACTCTAAGATATGTTAGCTAATATTACTCCTACCTAATAGTATATCTACATAGTAAGACAGCCATGATACCTGTTGTACTCTAAGATATGTTAGCTAATATTACTCCTACCTAATAGTATATCTACATAGTAAGACAGCCATGATATCTGTTGTACTCTAAGATATGTTAGCTAATATTACTCCTACCTAATAGTATATCTACATAGTAAGACAGCCATGATACCTGTTGTACTCTAAGATATATTAGCTAATATTACCCCTACTTAATAGTATATCTACATAGTAAGACAGCCATGATATCTGTTGTACTCTAAGATATGTTAGCTAATATTACTCCTACCTAATAGTATATCTACATAGTAAGACAGCCATGATATCTGTTGTACTTTAAGATTTGTTATGTAATATTACTCCTACCTAATAGTATACATACATAGCAAGACAGCCATAACATCTGTTGTACTCTAAGATATGTTAGCTAATATTACTCCTACCTAATAGTATATCTACATAGTAAGACAGCCATGATATCTGTTGTACTCTAAGATATATTAGCTAATATTATTCCTACCTAATAGTATATATAAATAGTAAGACAGCCATGATATTTGTTGTACTCTAAGATGTTAGCAGATATGTTAGCTAATATTACTCCTACCTAATAGTATATCTACATAGTAAGACAGCCATGATATCTGTTGTACTCTAAGATATGTTAGCTAATATTACTCCTACCTAATAGTATATCTACATAGTAAGACAGCCATGATACCTGTTGTACTCTAAGATATGTTAGCTAATATTACTCCTACCTAATAGTATATCTACATAGTAAGACAGCCATGATATCTGTTGTACTCTAAGATATGTTAGCTAATATTACTCCTACCTAATAGTATATGTACATAGTAAGACAGCCATGATATCTGTTGTACTCTAAGATATGTTAGCTAATATTACTCCTACCTAATAGTATATCTACATAGTAAGACAGCCATGATATCTGTTGTACTCTAAGATATGTTAGCTAATATTACTCCTACCTAATAGTATATCTACATAGTAAGACAGCCATGATATCTGTTGTACTTTAAGATTTGTTAGGTAATATTACTCCTGCCTAATAGTATATATACATAGCAAGACAGCCATAACATCTGTTGTACTCTAAGATATGTTAGCTAATATTACTCCTACCTAATAGTATATCTACATAGTAAGACAGCCATGATATCTGTTGTACTCTAAGATATGTTATCTAATATTACTCTGACCTAATAGTATATCTACATAGTAAGACAGCCATGATATCTGTTGTACTTTAAGATTTGTTAGGTAATATTACTCCTACCTAATAGTATATATACATAGCAAGACAGCCATAACATCTGTTGTACTCTAAGATATGTTAGCTAATATTACTCCTACCTAATAGTATATCTACATAGTAAGACAGCCATGATATCTGTTGTACTCTAAGATATGTTAGCTAATATTACTCCTACCTAATAGTATATATACATAGTAAGACAGCCATGATATCTGTTGTACTTTAAGATATGTTAGCTAATATTACTCCTACCTAATAGTATATCTACATAGTAAGACAGCCATGATATCTGTTGTACTCTAAGATATGTTAGCTAATATTACTCCTACCTAATAGTATATCTACATAGTAAGACAGCCATGATACCTGTTGTACTCTAAGATATGTTAGCTAATATTACTCCTACCTAATAGTATATCTACATAGTAAGACAGCCATGATATCTGTTGTACTCTAAGATATGTTAGCTAATATTACTCCTACCTAATAGTATATCTACATATTAAGACAGCCATGATATCTGTTGTACTTTAAGATATGTTAGCTAATATTACTCCTACCTAATAGTATATGTACATAGTAAGACAGCCATGATATCTGTTGTACTCTAAGATATGTTAGCTAATATTACTCCTACCTAATAGTATATCTACATAGTAAGACAGCCATGATATCTGTTGTACTCTAAGATATGTTAGCTAATATTACTCCTACCTAATAGTATATCTACATAGTAAGACAGCCATGATATCTGTTGTACTTTAAGATATGTTAGCTAATATTACTCCTACCTAATAGTATATGTACATAGTAAGACAGCCATGATATCTGTTGTACTCTAAGATATGTTAGCTAATATTACTCCTACCTAATAGTATATCTACATAGTAAGACAGCCATGATACCTGTTGTACTTTAAGATATGTTAGCTAATATTACTCCTACCTAATAGTATATGTACATAGTAAGACAGCCATGATATCTGTTGTACTCTAAGATATGTTAGCTAATGTTACTCCTACCTAATGGTATATCTACATAGTAAGACAGCCATGATATCTGTTGTACTCTAAGATATGTTAGCTAATATTACTCCTACCTAATAGTATATCTACATAGTAAGACAGCCATGATATCTGTTGTACTTTAAGATTTGTTAGGTAATATTACTCCTACCTAATAGTATATATACATAGCAAGACAGCCATAACATCTGTTGTACTCTAAGATATGTTAGCTAATATTACTCCTACCTAATAGTATATCTACATAGTAAGACAGCCATGATATCTGTTGTACTCTAAGATATGTTAGCTAATATTACTCCTACCTAATAGTATATCTACATAGTAAGACAGCCATGATATCTGTTGTACTTTAAGATTTGTTATGTAATATTACTCCTACCTAATAGTATATATACATAGCAAGACAGCCATAACATCTGTTGTACTCTAAGATATGTTAGCTAATATTACTCCTACCTAATAGTATATCTACATAGTAAGACAGCCATGATATCTGTTGTACTCTAAGATATATTAGCTAATATTACTCCTACCTAATAGTATATATAAATAGTAAGACAGCCATGACATTTGTTGTACTCTAAGATGTTAGCAGAAATGTTAGCTAATATTACTCCTACCTAATAGTATATCTACATAGTAAGACAGCCATGATATCTGTTGTACTCTAAGATATGTTAGCTAATATTACTCCTACCTAATAGTATATCTACATAGTAAGACAGCCATGATACCTGTTGTATTCTAAGATATGTTAGCTAATATTACTCCTACCTAATAGTATATCTACATAGTAAGACAGCCATGATATCTGTTGTACTCTAAGATATGTTAGCTAATATTACTCCTACCTAATAGTATATGTACATAGTAAGACAGCCATGATATCTGTTGTACTCTAAGATATGTTAGCTAATATTACTCCTACCTAATAGTATATCTACATAGTAAGACAGCCATGATATCTGTTGTACTTTAAGATTTGTTAGGTAATATTAATCCTGCCTAATAGTATATATACATAGCAAGACAGCCATGATATCTGTTGTACTTTAAGATATGTTAGCTAATATTACTCCTACCTAATAGTATATGTACATAGTAAGACAGCCATGATATCTGTTGAACTCTAAGATATGTTAGCTAATATTACTCCTACATAATAGTATATCTACATAGTAAGACAGCCATGATATCTGTTGTACTCTAAGATATGTTAGCTAATATTACTCCAACCTAATAGTATATCTACATAGTAAGACAGCCATGATATCTGTTGTACTCTAAGTTATGTTAGCTAATATTACTCCAACCTAATAGTATATCTACATAGTAAGACAGCCATGATATCTGTTGTACTCTAAGATATGTTAGCTAATACTACTCCTACCTAATAGTATATCTACATAGTAAGATAGCCATGATATCTGTTGTACTCTAAGATGTTAGCTAATATTACTCCTACCTAATAGTATATCTACATAGTAAGACAGCCATGATATCTGTTGTACTCTAAGATATGTTAGCTAATATTACTCACTGTTCATTCACTTTTTACCGATGGACCCAATTGGACTATACTGACAGTTAGATGTACAACCAGCCTTAAATTATGTTGTAACGGGGTGATTGTATAGTATCCTATCAGTTTGTTAGTTTATTTAATAACTTTTTTCATGGCTTCATGGCTTTACGATTATCACTTTTTTAGCAATCCTAATACTTTATACTAACCAGAGCCGCTGTCACAAATGAATTAACTGGTTATATATGAGAGTGGGAGTAAACATTTATACATGGTTGAATACCACACTACATGCAATGTAATGCGCAAACTATGCAATTACAATAAAGCCTCAAATTCAACGCCACCGCTATATCAAAGCAACCTCTATTTCAACGCCACTTCGATTTCAACGCGACCTCTGTTTAAACGCCACCTCTATTTCAACGCAACCTCTATTTCAAGGCAACCTCTATATTAACGCCACCTCCTTTTGACCTCTATCAGCTATAAGAGCGGTTTATGATTAACCCTGAGGTACCAGTTCTGTTCTACTATTATTAACCCTGAGGTATTAGTATTGTTATACTATTATTAACCCTAAGGTACTAGTACTGTTATACTATTATTAACCCTAAGGTACTAGCCCTGTTATACTATTATTAATCCTGAGGTCTTAGTACTGTTATACTATTATTAACCTGAGGTACTAGTACTGTTATACTATTATTAACCCTAAGGTACTAGTACTGTCATACTATTGTTAACTCTGAGGTACTAGTACTGTTATACTATTATTAACCCTGAGGTACTAGTACTGTTATACTACTATCAACCCTGAGATACTAGTACTGCTATACTATTATTAACCCTGATGTACTAGTACTGTTATACTATTATTAACCCTGAGATACTAGTACAGTTATACTATTATTAACCCTGAGGTACTAGTACTGTTATACTATTATTAATCCTGAGGTACTAGTACTGTTATAATATTATTAACCCTGAGGTACTAGTACTGTTATACTATTATTAACCCTGATGTACTAGTACTGTTATACTATTATTAACCCTAAGGTACTAGCACTGTTATACTATTATTAACCCTGAGGTACTAGTACTGTTATACTATTATTAACCCTAAGGTACTAGTTCTGTTATACTATTATTAACCCTGAGGTACTAGTACTGTTATATTATTATTAACCCAGAGGTACAAGTACTGTCATACTATTATTAACCCAGAGGTACTAGTACTGTTATACTATTATTAACCATGAGGAACTAGTACTGTTATACTATTATTAACCCTGAGGTACTAGTACTGTTATATTATTATTAACCCAGAGGTACAAGTACTGTCATACTATTATTAACCCAGAGGTACTAGTACTGTTATACTATTACTAACCATGAGATACTAGTCTCATCACAGAATACTAGTAACAGAATTATAGTGCTCTTCACCAGCTTCATGAATCTCATTTAAAATGTACTTTAACACTGGGTCATTTATTAGTGGTGGAGATGCTGTTTCCTTATTTCATTCTCACCATGTATGACCAGCTAGAGAACCAAGGCCAATTATCAGTAGACAGTCTCATGGTACCACCCCACACATATAAGAGTTATCAAGGCTATAACCAACCGTCTGATCTCTAACTGTGTGCTGGAAGGCATCAGCTCTGAACTTCTGCATAAATAGATGATGATGCTGGTGTCCGTCTGGTACCAGTCATACCTGAAACAGCACCAACACTGTAAAACATATATAAATAGAGAGATGAAAATGCTAGTGCCTGTCTGGTACCAGTCATACCTGAAACAGCACCAACACTGTAAAACATATACATGAATAGAGAGATGATGATAGTGTCTGTCTGGTACCAGTTATACCTGAAACAGCACCGACACTGTAAAACATATACATAAATAGAGACATGGTGATACTGGTGTCTGTCTGGTACCAGTCATAACTGAAACAGCACCAACACTGTAAAACATATACATAAATAGAGATATGATGATGATGGTGTCTGTCTGGTACCAGTCATACCTGAAACAGCACCAACACTGTAAAACATATACATAAATAGAGAGATGATGATACTGGTGTCTGTCTGGTACCAGTCATACCTGAAACAGCACCAACACTGTAAAACATACATAAATAGAGAGATGATAATGCTAGTGTCTGTCTGGTACCAGTCATACCTGAAACAGCACCAACACTGTAAAACATATACATAAGTAGAGAGATGACGATACTGGTGTCTGTCTGGTACCAGTCATACCTGAAACAGCACCGACACTGTAAATCATATACATAAATAGAGGGATGATGATGCTGGTGTCTGTCTGGTACCAGTCTTACCTGAAACAGCACCAACACTGTAAAACATACATAAATAGAGAGATGATGATGCTGGTGTCTGTCTGGTACCAGTCATACCTGAAACAGCACCAACACTGTAAAACATACATAAATAAAGAGATGATGATGCTGGTGTCTGTCTGGTACCAGTCATACCTGAAACAGCACCAACACTGTAAAACATACATAAATAGAGAAATGATGATGCTGGTGTCTGTCTGGTACCAGTCATACCTGAAACAGCACCAACACTGTAAAACATACTTAAATAAAGAGATGATGATGCTGGTGTCTGTCTGGTACCAGTCATACCTGAAACAGCACCAACACTGTAAAACATACATAAATAAAGAGATGATGATGCTAGTGTCTGTCTGGTACCAGTCATACCTGAAACAGCACCAACACTGTAAAACATATTCATAAATAGAGATGATGATGTTGATGTCCGTCTGGTACCAGTCATACCTGAAACAGCACCAACACTGAGAAACATATAAATAAATAGAGAGATGATGATGCTGGTGTCTGTCTGTTACCTGTCATACCTGAAACAGCACCAACACTGTAAAACATATAAATAAATAGAGAGATGATGATGCTGGTGTCTGTCTGGCACCAGTCATACCTGAAACAGCACCAACATTGTAAAACATACATAAATAGAGAGATGATGATGCTGGTGTCTATCTGGTACCTGTCATCTCTGAAACAGCACCAACACTGTAAAACATACATAAATAGAGAGATGATGATACTTGTGTCTGTCTGGTACCAGTCATACCTGAAACAGCACCAACACTGTAAAACATACATAAATAGAGAGATGATGATGCTGGTGTCTCTCTGGTACCAGTCATACCTGAAACAGCACCAACACTGTAAAACATACATAAATAGAGAGATGATGATGTTGGTGTCTGTCTGTTACCTGTCATACCTGAAACAGCAACAACACTGTAAAACATATAAATAAATAGAGAGATGATGATGATGGTGTCTGTCTGGTACCAGTCATACCTGAAACAGCACCGACACTGTAAAACATACATAAATAGAGAGATGATGATGCTGGTGTCTGTCTGGTACCAGTCATTCCTGAAACAGTAGCAACACTGCAAAACATACATAAATAGAGAGATGATGATGCTGGTGTCTGTCTGGTACCAGTCATACCTGAAACAGCACCAACACTGTAAAACATACATAAATAGAGAGATGATGATGCTGGTGTCTGTCTGGTACCAGTCATACCTGAAACAGCACCAACACTGTAAAACATATACATAAATAGAGAGATGATGATACTGGTGTCTCTCTGGTACCAGTCATACCTGAAACAGCACCAACACTGTAAAACATACATAAATAGAGAGATGATGATGCTGGTGTCTGTCTGGTACCAGTCATACCTGAAACAGCACAAACACTGTAAAACATACATAAATAAAGAGATGATGATGCTGGTGTCTGTCTGGTACCAGTCATACCTGAAACAGCACCAACACTGTAAAACATATACATAAGTAGAGAGATGACGATACTGGTGTCTGTCTGGTACCAGTCATACCTGAAACAGCACCGACACTGTAAAACATATACATAAATAGAGGGATGATGATGCTGGTGTCTGTCTGGTACCAGTCATACCTGAAACAGCACCAACACTGTAAAACATACATAAATAGAGAGATGATGATGCTGGTGTCTGTCTGGTACCAGTCATACCTGAAACAGCACCAACACTGTAAAACATACATAAATAAAGAGATGATGATGCTGGTGTCTGTCTGGTACCAGTCATACCTGAAACAGCACCAACACTGTAAAACATACATAAATAGAGAGATGATGATGCTGGTGTCTGTCTGGTACCAGTCATACCTTAAACAGCACCAACACTGTAAAACATACAAAAATAGAGAGATGATAATGCTAGTGTCTGTCTGGTACCAGTCATACCTGAAACAGCACCAACACTGTAAAACATATACATAAGTAGAGAGATGACGATACTGGTGTCTGTCTGGTACCAGTCATACCTGAAACAGCACCAACACTGTAAAACATATACATAAATAGAGGGATGATGATGCTGGTGTCTGTCTGGTACCAGTCATACCTGAAACAGCACCAACACTGTAAAACATACATAAATAGAGAGATGATGATGCTGGTGTCAGTCTGGTACCAGTCATACCTGAAACAGCACCAACACTGTAAAACATACATAAATAAAGAGATGATGATGCTGGTGTCTGTCTGGTACCAGTCATACCTGAAACAGCACGAACACTGTAAAACATACATAAATAGAGAGATGATGATGCTGGTGTCTGTCTGGTACCAGTCATACCTGAAACAGCACCAACACTGTAAAACATACATAAATAAAGAGATGATGATGCTGGTGTCTGTCTGGTACCAGTCATACCTGAAACAGCACCAACACTGTAAAACATATACATAAGTAGAGAGATGACGATACTGGTGTCTGTCTGGTACCAGTCATACCTGAAACAGCACCGACACTGTAAAACATATACATAAATAGAGGGATGATGATGCTGGTGTCTGTCTGGTACCAGTCATACCTGAAACAGCACCAACACTGTAAAACATACATAAATAGAGAGATGATGATGCTGGTGTCTGTCTGGTACCAGTCATACCTGAAACAGCACCAACACTGTAAAACATACATAAATAAAGAGATGATGATGCTGGTGTCTGTCTGGTACCAGTCATACCTGAAACAGCACCAACACTGTAAAACATACATAAATAGAGAGATGATGATGCTGGTGTCTGTCTGGTACCAGTCATACCTGAAACAGCACCAACACTGTAAAACATACATAAATAAAGAGATGATGATGCTGGTGTCTGTCTGGTACCAGTCATACCTGAAACAGCGCCGACACTGTAAAACATATACATAAATAGAGGGATGATGATGCTGGTGTCTGTCTGGTACCAGTCATACCTGAAACAGCAACAACACTGTAAAACATACATAAATAGAGAGATGATAATGCTAGTGTCTGTCTGGTACCAGTAATACCTGAAACAGCACCAACACTGTAAAACATACATAAATAGAGAGATGATGATGCTGGTGTCTCTCTGGTACCAGTCATACCTGAAACAGCACCAACACTGTAAAACATATACATAAGTAGAGAGATGACGATACTGGTGTCTGTCTGGTACCAGTCATACCTGAAACAGCAACGACACTGTAAAACATATACATAAATAGAGGGATGATGATGCTGGTGTCTGTCTGGTACCAGTCATACCTGAAACAGCACCAACACTGTAAAACATACATAAATAGAGAGATGATGATGCTGGTGTCTGTCTGGTACCAGTCATACCTGAAACAGCACCAACACTGTAAAACATACATAAATAGAGAGATGATGATGCTGGTGTCTGTCTGGTACCAGTCATACCTGAAACAGCACCAACACTGTAAAACATACATAAATAAAGAGATGATGATGCTGGTGTCTGTCTGGTACCAGTCATACCTGAAACAGCACCGACACTGTAAAACATATACAGAAATAGAGGGATGATGATGCGGGTGTCTGTCTGGTACCAGTCATACCTGAAACAGCACCAACACTGTAAAACATACATAAATAGAGAGATGATAATGCTAGTGTCTGTCTGGTACCAGTAATACCTGAAACAGCACCAACACTGTAAAACATACATAAATAGAGAGATGATGATGCTGGTGTCTCTCTGGTACCAGTCATACCTGAAACAGCACCAACACGGTAAAACATATACATAAGTAGAGAGATGACGATACTGGTGTCTGTCTGGTACCAGTCATACCTGAAACAGCAACGACACTGTAAAACATATACATAAATAGAGGGATGATGATGCTGGTGTCTGTCTGGTACCAGTCATACCTGAAACAGCACCAACACTGTAAAACATACATAAATAGAGAGATGATGATGCTGGTGTCTGTCTGGTACCAGTCATACCTGAAACAGCACCAACACTGTAAAACATACATAAATAGAGAGATGATGATGCTGGTGTCTGTCTGGTACCAGTCATACCTGAAACAGAACCAACACTGTAAAACATACATAAATAAAGAGATGATGATGCTGGTGTCTGTCTGGTACCAGTCATACCTGAAACAGCACCGACACTGTAAAACATATACATAAATAGAGGGATGATGATGCTGGTGTCTGTCTGGTACCAGTCATACCTGAAACAGCACCAACACTGTAAAACATACATAAATAGAGAGATGATAATGCTAGTGTCTGTCTGGTACCAGTAATACCTGAAACAGCACTAACACTGTAAAACATACATAAATAGAGAGATGATGATGCTGGTGTCTGTCTGGTACCAGTCATACCTGAAACAGCACCAACACTGTAAAACATACATAAATAAAGAGATGATGATGCTGGTGTCTGTCTGGTACCAGTCATACCTGAAACAGCACCAACACTGTAAAACATACATAAATAGAGAGATGATGATGCTGGTGTCTGTCTGGTACCAGTCATACCTTAAACAGCACCAACACTGTAAAACATACATAAATAAAGAGATGATGATGCTGGTGTCTGTCTGGTACCAGTCATACCTGAAACAGCACCGACACTGTAAAACATATACATAAATAGAGGGATGATGATGCTGGTGTCTGTCTGGTACCAGTCATACCTGAAACAGCACCAACACTGTAAAACATACATAAATAGAGAGATGATAATGCTAGTGTCTGTCTGGTACCAGTAATACCTGAAACAGCACTAACACTGTAAAACATACATAAATAGAGAGATGATGATGCTGGTGTCTCTCTGGTACCAGTCATACCTGAAACAGCACCAACACTGTAAAACATATACATAAGTAGAGAGATGACGATACTGGTGTCTGTCTGGTACCAGTCATACCTGAAACAGCAACGACACTGTAAAACATATACATAAATAGAGGGATGATGATGCTGGTGTCTGTCTGGTACTAGTCATACCTGAAACAGCACCAACACTGTAAAACATACATAAATAGAGAGATGATGATGCTGGTGTCTGTCTGGTACCAGTCATACCTGAAACAGCACCAACACTGTAAAACATACATAAATAAAGAGATGATGATGCTGGTGTCTGTCTGGTACCAGTCATACCTGAAACAGCACCGACACTGTAAAACATATACATAAATAGAGGGATGATGATGCTGGTGTCTGTCTGGTACCAGTCATACCTGAAACAGCACCAACACTGTAAAACATACATAAATAGAGAGATGATAATGCTAGTGTCTGTCTGGTACCAGTAATACCTGAAACAGCACCAACACTGTAAAACATACATAAATAGAGAGATGATGATGCTGGTGTCTCTCTGGTACCAGTCATACCTGAAACAGCACCAACACTGTAAAACATACATAAATAGAGAGATGATGATGCTGGTGTCTGTCTGTTACCTGTCATACCTGAAACAGCAACAACACTGTAAAACATATAAATAAATAGAGAGATGATGATGCTGGTGTCTGTCTGGTACCAGTCATACCTGAAACAGCACCGACACTGTAAAACATACATAAATAGAGAGATGATGATGCTGGTGTCTGTCTGGTACCAGTCATTCCTGAAACAGTACCAACACTGCAAAACATACATAAATAGAGAGATGATGATGCTGGTGTCTGTCTGGTACCATTCATACCTGAAACAGCACCAACACTGTAAAACATATACATAAATAGAGAGATGATGATACTGGTGTCTGTCTGGTACCAGTCATACCTGAAACAGCAACAACACTGTAAAACATACATAAATAGAGAGATGATGATGCTGGTGTCTGTCTGGTACCAGTCATACCTGAAACAGCACAAACACTGTAAAACATACATAAATAAAGAGATGATGATGCTGGTGTCTGTCTGGTACCAGTCATACCTGAAACAGCACCAACACTGTAAAACATATACATAAGTAGAGAGATGACGATACTGGTGTCTGTCTGGTACCAGTCATACCTGAAACAGCACCGACACTGTAAAACATATACATAAATAGAGGGATGATGATGCTGGTGTCTGTCTGGTACCAGTCATACCTGAAACAGCACCAACACTGTAAAACATACATAAATAGAGAGATGATGATGCTGGTGTCTGTCTGGTACCAGTCATACCTGAAACAGCACCAACACTGTAAAACATACATAAATAAAGAGATGATGATGCTGGTGTCTGTCTGGTACCAGTCATACCTGAAACAGCACCAACACTGTAAAACATACATAAATAGAGAGATGATGATGCTGGTGTCTGTCTGGTACCAGTCATACCTTAAACAGCACCAACACTGTAAAACATACATAAATAGAGAGATGATAATGCTAGTGTCTGTCTGGTACCAGTCATACCTGAAACAGCACCAACACTGTAAAACATATACATAAGTAGAGAGATGACGATACTGGTGTCTGTCTGGTACCAGTCATACCTGAAACAGCACCGACACTGTAAAACATACATAAATAAAGAGGTGATGATGCTGGTGTCAGTCTGGTACCAGTCATACCTGAAACAGCACAAACACTGTAAAACATACATAAATAAAGAGATGATGATGCTGGTGTCTGTCTGGTACCAGTCATACCTGAAACAGCACCAACACTGTAAAACATACATAAATAGAGAGATGATGATGCTGGTGTCTGTCTGGTACCAGTCATACCTGAAACAGCACCAACACTGTAAAACATACATAAATAAAGAGATGATGATGCTGGTGTCTGTCTGGTACCAGTCATACCTGAAACAGCACCAACACTGTAAAACATATACATAAGTAGAGAGATGACGATACTGGTGTCTGTCTGGTACCAGTCATACCTGAAACAGCACCGACACTGTAAAACATATACATAAATAGAGGGATGATGATGCTGGTGTCTGTCTGGTACCAGTCATACCTGAAACAGCACCAACACTGTAAAACATACATAAATAGAGAGATGATGATGCTGGTGTCTGTCTGGTACCAGTCATACCTGAAACAGCACCAACACTGTAAAACATACATAAATAAAGAGATGATGATGCTGGTGTCTGTCTGGTACCAGTCATACCTGAAACAGCACCAACACTGTAAAACATACATAAATAGAGAGATGATGATGCCGGTGTCTGTCTGGTACATGTCATACCTGAAACAGCACTGACACTGTAAAACATACACATAAATAGAGGGATGATGATGCTGGTGTCTGTCTGGTACCAGTCATACCTGAAACAGCACCAACACTGTAAAACATACATAAATAAAAAGATGATGATGCTGGTGTCTGTCTGGTACCAGTCATACCTGAAACAGCACCAACACTGTAAAACATATACATAAGTAGAGAGATGACGATACTGGTGTCTGTCTGGTACCAGTCATACCTGAAACAGCACCGACACTGTAAAACATATACATAAATGGAGGGATGATGATGCTGGTGTCTGTCTGGTACCAGTCATACCTGAAACAGCACCAACACTGTAAAACATATACATAAGTAGAGAGATGACGATACTGGTGTCTGTCTGGTACCAGTCATACCTGAAACAGCAACGACACTGTAAAACATATACATAAATAGAGGGATGATGATGCTGGTGTCTGTCTGGTACCAGTCATACCTGAAACAGCACCAACACTGTAAAAAATACATAAATAGAGAGATGATGATGCTGGTGTCTGTCTGGTACCAGTCATACCTGAAACAGCACCAACACTGTAAAACATACATAAATAGAGAGATGATGATGTTGGTGTCTGTCTGGTACCAGTCATACCTGAAACAGCACCGACACTGTAAAACATACATAAATAGAGAGATGATGATACTGGTGTCTGTCTGGTACTAGTCATACCTGAAACAGCACCAACACTGTAAAACATATACATAAGTAGAGAGATGATGATACTGGTGTCTGTCTGGTACCAGTCATACCTGAAACAGCACCGACACTGTAAAACATATACATAAATAGAGGGATGATGATGCTGGTGTCTGTCTGGTACCAGTCATACCTGAAACAGCACCAACACTGTAAAACATACATAAATAGAGAGATGATGATGCTGGTGTCTGTCTGTTACCTGTCATACCTGAAACAGCACCAACACTGTAAAACATACATAAATAGAGAGATGACGATACTGGTGTCTGTCTGGTACTAGTCATACCTGAAACAGCACCAACACTGTAAAACATATACATAAGTAGAGAGATGATGATACTGGTGTCTGTCTGGTACCAGTCATACCTGAAACAGCACCGACACTCTAAAACATATACATAAATAGAGGGATGATGATGCTGGTGTCTGTCTGGTACCAGTCATACCTGAAACAGCACCAACACTGTAAAACATACATAAATAGAGAGATGATGATGCTGGTGTCTGTCTGGTACCAGTCATACCTGAAACAGCACCGACACTGTAAAACATACATAAATAAAGAGATGATGATGCTGGTGTCTGTCTGGTACCAGTCATACCTGAAACAGCACCAACACTGTAAAACATACATAAATAGAGAGATGATGATGCTGGTGTCTGTCTGGTACCAGTCATACCTGAAACAGCACCGACACTGTAAAACATATACATAAATAGAGGGATGATGATGCTGGTGTCTGTCTGGTACCAGTCATACCTAAAACAGCACCAACACTGAGAAACATATAAATAAATAGAGAGATGATGATGCTGGTGTCTGTCTGTTACCTGTCATACCTGAAACAGCACCAATACTGTAAAACATACATAAATAAAGAGATGATGATGCTAGTGTCTGTCTGGTACCAGTCATACCTGAAACAGCACCAACACTGTAAAACATATTCATAAATAGAGAGATGATGATGTTGATGTCCGTCTGGTACCAGTCATACCTGAAACAGCACCAACACTGAGAAACATATAAATAAATAGAGAGATGATGATGCTGGTGTCTGTCTGTTACCTGTCATACCTGAAACAGCACCAACACTGTGAAACATACATAAATACATGAGAAACTATGAAATACAAACTATGAGAACTAACATTCTATTTCAGCTACAGTGCACCTTCGGGTTACGATGACCCTGTTATATGATTTTTCCCCCTGCGGTGTAGAACACACTGATTTTTCATTCTTTTTTTTCTTGCAAAATATTTTTCACCAAGTGAGATCATCAAAACATCAAACCATGTGAAATCATCAGAAAAGTTCTCTCGAAATACAAATTTGGCAGTCGGTAGGCGGATTACGTCGGAATAACAAACATGCCGATATGCTATACACCAAAATCCCTTAAGCTCGATCTCGCTCGGTTCAGCGTTATTTGTGATAATGAAATCGGAAACATATAGGTGATTAAATTTTATTGATGAAAAAAATTGAAGTTAACAAAAATAGTTAATACGTACTAAAATTTATATTTAATTATGTGTTTAGTAAGCTGAATTCATTTAAGTTAAATTCAATATTTATGTTATACGCCTGCCTCGAAAGTAAGAACTCCCTATTTTCTGCATATATTAAATTGTAGCGTTACATTTTATTGCAGATCATAATCACTAAATACACTAAAGTTACAGTAGGTAACTATAGTTACTGAGGTTAACATATCATTATGTTACTAATTTTTAATATGTACAGTATGTATATAAAGCTTTGATGATTTTACCAGGGGGTGTTTGAATTACTATAGGTTTCTATACCCCTCTATACAAAATTTTTGCCTTACGATGCCAACACTGGAACAACTTGAAATTGTACGGTTAGGGTCCACTGTAATGTGTTTACAAAGGCGTTAATAAAATTATCAGACATTCTCTACAAGTATAAGGAAAGCTCTAGCGACAAACTAGCGAGTGGCTAAGTTACACCGATCAGCTCACTGATCTACAGTCATTTCTGTATCTTTTCCTAGCTGGGTTAACATTAATATTATACCAACAACTTCCAGAAAGTGACACACCGGATTATGAAAAGTTAAAGCAGCACTGCACTGATGGAAACTACTATAAAACTAGCAGACAACTCCAAAAAACAAGTGCTCCTAAATGAAGAGTCTGCTGAAGTATATTTGGATACTTGGGCATTAAGGATACTTTTGGTTGGTGGCACCTATTGGACAGGTTCATGCAGGTCCTATATTGAAACAGGCTTGTCTTTATGACTGGGTTGTAAAATCAGCTGAATTCTAAGGCATCAGGTGGATAGTTAAGACTGAGCGAACTTGTAGCTCAAGAGAGGACATTGCGGGACTCAAACTAATGAGTGTACATGTGAATTAGCTACCTCATATTAGATACAGACGTTATTCCATCAGGAACCCAAGTTACGTCTCACAAGATTACCAGAATGAACAGAACAGGAAACCGCAGAGCCTGTTACAAGTGCAGATATTGTGGGCAGCTGGCCCAGCACTGCCTTCACGCGCATAGCAAAAATCTTTAGACAAAAGACTTTACGCAAATAACTTTACATATGAGCAAAAATGTTTTCACTTGTAACTGAAACGTAATGATTGATCTTGTGAATTGCAACCACTTATGAAACATTTCCTATAGTTTTTATATACATGTAATTAAATCAGTTCAGCAGTTTTGCCATAGGCAAGAATAGCGATACTCATAGCTGTATCAACTTTACTAATATCACAAACTAGTGATTCTCCTCATGAATGATAAATGTGGTGACATTACTTCAATAATGGTAACCGTTATACCTCTAGTTGGTGAGTGTAGCCAGACCTTAAATAAGGGGTCAGTTATACCTCTAGATGGTCAGTGTAGCCAGACCTTAAATAAGGGATCAGTTATAGCTCTAGTTGGTGAGTGTAGCCAGACATTAAATAAGGGGTCAGTTATACCTCTAGTTGGTGAGTGTAGCCAGACCTTAAATAAGGAGTCAGTTATACCTCTAGTTGGTGAGTGTAGCCAGACCTTAAATAAGGGGTAAGTTATACCTCTAGTTGGTGAGTGTAGCCAGACCTTAAATAAAGGGTCAGTTATACCCCTAATTGGTGAGTGTAGCCAGACCTGAAATAAGGGGTCAGTTATACATCTAGTTGGTGAGTGTAGCCAGACCGTAAATTAGGGGTCAGATACACCTCTAGTTGGTGAGTGTAGCAAGACCTTAAATAGGGGGTCAGTTATACCTCTAGTTGGTGAGTGTAGCCAGACCTTAAATAAGGGGTCAGTTATACATCTAGTTGGTGAGTGTAGCCAGACCTTAAATAAGGGGTCAGTTATTCCTCTAGTTGGTGAGTGTAGCCAGACCTTAAACAAAGGGTCAGTTATACATCTAGTTGGTGAGTGTAGCCAGATCTTAAACAAGGGGTCAGTTATACATCTAGTTGGTGAGTGTAGCCAGACCTTAAATAAAGGGTCAGTTATACCCCTAGTTGGTGAGTGTAGCCAGACCATAAATAAGGGGTCAGTTATACATCTAGTTGGTGAGTGTAGCCAGACCTTAAATAAAGGGTCAGTTATACCCCTAGTTGGTGAGTGTAGCCAGACCTTAAATAAGGGATAAACTAGTTATATTATAGTGAAGCTCTGCACAAGAGAAGATAACTCAGGAGGTCTGACTGGATGTTTCACAATAAAATTGACAAAACTTGATTGCGGTTAAAATACTAAAAATTTTCGAGTGAAATCATGTTACTAGTTGCGTTCGATGCTTTAGTTGATACCTGCTACAGCATCCAAGTTGCAACATTACATGTCTTTATTCTGTCAGTCTCCTTGCAACTATAGACATCATAATCACACTTTCACTTGATATGAGCATTTTAACCACGATAAAGTTGGGTCGATTTTACACTTGAAACATCCTGGCAGTTAGATCACCTCAAACAAAAACAATCGCTAACGATAAAAAATATCGATACTTTCTGATAAAATCTAAAATTTTATGCAAATTCATATTTAACTATGATCATCAAAGTACGTTATCGACCAATCAGATGATAGAATTAGCTGTTATCGACCTTGAGTTGATCATCACTGAGAGTTCCAAAGTCGTCCATTGGTGTGAAAGGACTTGGCACATAAGCTTTGTGTGTGCCCTTGCGATGAGGTGTTCTCATATCTTCTGCTAACTTCCAAGCATTTGGCAATGTGAGTGGAACTGAAACACTGGGCGATACCGAGTTACCGGGAAGGCCTGCTTTAGGTCGACATTGAGTTGATGGCAGCGAGACGTCAGCTGAAAACAGCTGCTTTCCCTTAACTCTGCTGAGTCCACTGAAGTCGTCCATATGAGCAACGGGCGGGCCTGAGAAATGAACAAATGGAGGTGAGCTCACATACATTGAGGGTTACATCGATCATCGTCCTGTCATACTGTGATCAAATGGGATGTGTTATACATGACCTTTACTCCCCGCACGTTAAACATAGAGCAAACAAATGGATTTATTCAACTTTTTATCAATATAAGAAAATCTTTCAAATGATGTACGGTATGTGAAAACTACATGATTAACTATTTTGCACCAGCAATAGGTCAACTTCAATATTTCTAGAAATATGTAAGTCTTCGCCTGATATATCTCAAACATTTACCTCTGGAGCTTCCCAACAGCAATTACATAACAATGAATTAGCAAATGTGAGTTTAGGAGAAAAACTAGTGAAAACATGACGAACAAAAAAAGCCAACAAAGCTGGGCTACATCCAGACAGCTAAGCTAAAAATAGAGAATCAGTCAGCCTTCAACAATCCTAACCAAATGCACCTAAACAACTGTGATAGATGTAAAGTTAAAGGTTGACTTGCAACAAAATTCACATTACAGTTATTTGATATCAAAAGACTCACCATGTCTTACTCTGTTGTGTTGTAGGTGCAAAATATGTGGGAATGTGATTACAAAAAACGAACAGTTAATCGCAGTCACACGAGACTGCCGTCGTTTGGATTCTCTTTGCAAAACGGCTCAAATGTGACATAGTTGTGGGAGATGGTTTCTGTTTACACTTTCATGCAACTTTATTCCTCAAAATATTTTCACAAATATACTTCCCGCATTTAATAAAACCATGTCTATTGTTCTTACGCGTCTATTTCATCGTCATTGTAATGCTGTCACTTTTAGCAGTGATAGCTTATAACTTACCGTAAAATATCATTTAATTTTTTAACCTTACCTCGAAGGAGTACATATCATTGTCTGATAATCAAGACGAGCCTGTTGGTCACCTGTGATAATCGAAAAATGCTGCAAAAATTATTTGCGAAGTATTGGGTCACATGATCAGATTACGATTTGACGATTAGATCAAGCCGAAACAAAACTGTAAAGTAGCGAGCATCTATATTTGATACGGGGTCTTCGGTAAAACCCGAAGTGCTTGTCATAAACTAGTGCTACGATAAGTTTTATATTGAGCTTTTTATTGGCCTTTCAATTCACGTGAGAACATCACGTGACAAGACAATAACCAAACTGTAATGACTACGTCAGAAAAATAAGCAGATTCCAATCTACAGCGGCTTTTCGTTTTTGAGCTTTTAAGAGCTTGTAATCACATTTCCACATGTTCGACACCTACAACACAACAGAGTAAGACATGGTGAATCTTTTGATACCAAATAACTGTAATGTGAATTTTGTTGCAAGTCAACCTTTAAGAACCATAGGTAACATATAGTCATGTACCAACCGTGCATTACACGAGGGTGTGTGCCAACTATGCATTACATGAAGGCTTGTACCAGCCGTGCGTGAATAAGGGTGTGTGCCAACCTCGTAGGATATATAAACACTCACAGCCAAGCTTAATATAGGAGCATTTTACACTGCGGTAAAGCAACAAAGATATTCTGTGGTCCAAAGGTATTGCGACATGTGCAGATTTTTTCGTTAATTTTGACAGAAGTCACGAAATGAACAGAAAAACACAGAATTATTTAGCCTGAATTCGCAGAATTGGCAGAGCTGTGCATGCACACCAAAATCGTCGACGAAACACTTCTAATTGGCTAAACAAATTATTAGCGAGCACGATATTAGCAGCTTTCGCAATTTATATAATCCGTTTGAAAAGCTTTTCCTACTCACTGAGTTCAGCCTCGTTCATAGAAACTTACACATCTTTTGGACCAACTGATGGCTCGAGTTTAGTAAAGTCACACGAGGTAATCTCTAAAGAATCTCCAAAAAATTCTGCATCTTCGGAACGAATGATAACATCTTGTTCATTCCCATGATCAGCATCAGCCTGTTCCACTGTGCCGCCATCAAGCACCTGCCCTGGCATGACACCTTCTGTATCTTCTGACAGACCCTTTGCACCAGCTGTGTGGGAAATGGATAGATGAAACATGAAAATGCTCTTGAATGAAGTGAGTATTGCAAACTTGAAAATTTCATTTGATATATAATATAACGACAAAAAGGCTAGAGATGAGCTAATTTTACATTAATCTACACAGTTGCAGGAGAATTTTGATTTCTATATACCGGTAGTATACAGTTCTTGGTACCCTTACGTCCTAAGAAACATGTTTAAACACAACTGATTGAGGAAAATTCATGTAGGCTTTAAGCCAAGAATGCTTTTAAATTGAAACACCAAGCTTTGAATGAATCAATTTTTGTGCCAACCATCAATCACTTATCTGCCCGTCATTCATACATTGATGTATTTTAAATGATGCCGACTATGAAATTTTATTTCTGTCTAAGCAATACCTCATACAAGCTCATACAGCCAAATTTTAAGAAATTGGGTAGTTTTATATTTCCAAACGGGTTACAAATGAGAGATTATGTATGCACAGCTATCCTTCGTTTTTTTCGTGACGTCATTTTATCGTTGTCGGCCATCTTTATAGACAATTTTTTCGTTAGAAACACGAAGGTTTTGCAATGATAATTTGAAAACGATGTTTTTGTTGGAATTTTTTATTATACTATCAAAACAACACTTAAAAGTACTAATAAATCAAAGAAAAACGATCGTTTTCTACAAAAATGGCGGCTTTTTCGTGAACGAGCGCATGCGCAAACGACTTGATGACGTCAAAAAAAACCGACGATGGATTGTGCGATTTAAACACGGTTGATAGAAGTACAATTAAATAGCGTTCATCTGTGAGATAGATGAACACAAGAATGCATTGCAACGGCTGAGAGTTTTTTGGTTAGTAGAGGGGGCAGCTTAACGATAACAAAACAGATTAAAGTTTGCTATCGGTTTGTGCTAACGCCTGAAGATAAGCTCTCCAAATTATCTTAAATCGTTCCACAGGAAAACCGTTACCAATTTGTCCGCCCAGCATTTAATATGACAAATTGAGCAGATTGCCACTCTCACACTTTCTTCATGAATGAAGGCTAAACCTGTTTCCATGTTGCCTATTTTTTATGTATCACAGACATTTCTTTATAAAATTTGAAAATAAGGGCAGTCTGCATAAAAATGCTCCCGTGTATCACAAAATTGAAAAACAACTTCATTGACTAACAGCAGTGTAACACTTGGACAACTACATGTACCTGCTAAAAAGTTCCCGATGGAATGATTCCTTGTTTTAACATCAGCTGAAGGTGTACCTGCAAATGATTCACTGTTAGTACTTAGGTCGACCGCTATAGGACTAGTATCATAGGTTTCCACAGTAACCGAATCTGTTGAACTCATTTGGTCCTCATTGCCAAAACAGGCATCATCTGTCCTCAAACTGTCATATTCTATGGCTTCCTGAGAAATCAAAGAACTCTTGTGACTTGAGCTCTGAGGAGGAAGCTCTTCTATGTCTACGATAAGAACACGACTAACATCTAATGAAGAGAACTCGCTTGGATCTGCATAAGGGTATTGATTTGGAGGCAACATCTCGTGAGAATCTTCAGTGACCCTACACTTTGATTTAAAATGTAGTTTGCGTTTTCGGCCCCGCCCCACCACCTTTTTGACTTTTTATACAGAGTCCAAAATTCTTTTTTACTAGACTGTTGTCTGTAAACTTGTGAATATTGTAATCAAATGATCGAGTTGCCTCTCCTTTTGTTTGGTAAGCTTGTCTATACTTTAAAGCAGCTTTCTTTGACAGCGAGTGAGATGAAGTGAACTTTCGTGTACCTTTTTCTTTGCCTCTAATAGTTAAAAAGTTAATATTCTTTATGGGCTTACAGCTCTTTCTGGCATAATTCCGACCTCTGGGAGATTTACTAGAGATCGCGTTGTTAAAGCTCTTACTAATCGAGGAACTGCTATTACCCCCAATATCGTTCTCTATTGGCTTACTAATGTTAAACATCTTTTGAAGTTCTAAACTTTTATTGGCAGTTGGGGGTGAAAGAGCTCCAGCGAGGTTCAACTCGTTAGCCATTTCAGAGTTTTGCTGTGAATGGTCGAAAGGCGTTTCTGGAGAATGCATAGAAGTACGCATGGATGTATCAGATAAAAACTCATCATTATTCATTGATCTCTGACTACGGATATTATTCACAGATTTTCGATGCCTGTTCACAGCCTTATGAGGTGATGGAACCTAAAAGTCAAGAGAACTGATTATACAATCTGCAAAAGTTGAGCTCATCTTCAGGTTCAAATGCTGTAATGCGCCAATTCAAAAATGAGAGGGAAGTCATGTTACCAAAGAAACAGTCGATGTGTCAGCCGATGCAAACTTCTTAGACCGTCTAGTAACCTACAAAAACCCAAGATTCCAAAGCTAATATAAATTGATGAATATGAGGCTTTGTGTGAAACCTGGAACATTATGCAAATATAAGATATACACAGTTTAATGCTTCCTGAAAAAATGTTCTTTTGTAAATCATTTTAAAAGTAAGAAGAAGTACTCTAGTAGTAGTATAGAAATACTACCATCAGAAAAAGAGGAAGTACTCTAGTAGTAGTATATAAATAGTACTACTAGAGTACTCACTCTGATGGTAGTATTTCTATACCACTACTAGAGTACTTCTCACTCTAATGGTAGTATATAAATACTACCATTAGAGTGAGAAGTACTCTAGTAGTGGTATAGAAATACTACCATCAGAGTGAGAAGTACTCTAGTAGTAGTATAGAAATACTACCATCAGAGTAAAAGGAAGTACTCTAATAATAGATTATAAATACTACCATCAGAGTAAAAGGAAGTATTCTAGTAGTAGATTAGAAATACTACCATCAGAATAAGAGGAAGTACTCTAGTAGTAGTATAGAAATACTACCATCCGAGTAAAAGAAAGTACTCTAGTAGTAGATTAGAAATACTACCATCAGAGTAAAAGGAAGTACTCTAGTAGTAGTATAGAAATACTACCATCAGAATAAGAGGAAGTACTCTAGTAGTAGATTAGAAATACTACCATCAGAGTAAGAAGTACTCAAATAGTAAATTAGAAATACTACCATCAGAGTAAGAGGAAGTACTCTAGTAGTGGATTAGAAATACTACCATCAGAGTAAAAGGAAGTACTCTAATAATAGATTATACATACTACCATCCGAGTAAAAGGAAGTATTCTAGTAGTAGATTAGAAATACTACCATCAGAATAAGAGGAAGTACTCTAGTAGTAGTATAGAAATACTACCATCAGAGTAAAAGGAAGTACTCTAGTAGTAGTATAGAAATACTACCATCAGAATAAGAGGAAGTACTCAAATAGTAAATTAGAAATACTACCATCAGAATAAGAGGAAGTACTCTAGCAGTAGTATAGAAATACTACCATCAGAGTAAAAAGAAGTACTCTAGTAGTAGATTAGAAATACTATCATCAGAGTAAAAAGAAGTACTCTAGTAGTAGATTAGAAATACTATCATCAGAGTAAGAAGAAGTACTCTAGTAGTAGATTAGAAATACTACAATCAGAATAAGAGGAGGTACTCAAGTAGTAAAATAGAAATACTACCACCAGAATAAGAGGAAGTACTCTAGTAGTAGTATAGAAATACTACCATCAGAATAAGAGGAAGGACTCTAGAAGTAGTTTAGAAATACTACCATCAGAGTAAAAGGAAGTACTCTAGTAGCAGTATAGAAATACTACCATCAGAGTAAGAGGAAGTACTCTAGTAGTAGATTAGAAATACTACCATCAGAGTAAAAGGAAGTACTCTAGTAGTAGATTAGAAATACTACCATCAGAGTAAAAGGAAGTACTCTAGTCGTAGTATAGAAATACTACCATCAGAATAAGAGGAAGTACTCTAGCAGTAGTATAGAAATACTACCATCAGAGTAAAAAGAAGTACTCTAGTAGTAGATTAGAAATACTATCATCAGAGTAAAAAGAAGTACTCTAGTAGTAGATTAGAAATACTATCATCAGAGTAAGAAGAAGTACTCTAGTAGTAGATTAGAAATACTACAATCAGAATAAGAGGAGGTACTCAAGTAGTAAAATAGAAATACTACCACCAGAATAAGAGGAAGTACTCTAGTAGTAGTATAGAAATACTACCATCAGAATAAGAGGAAGGACTCTAGAAGTAGTTTAGAAATACTACCATCAGAGTAAAAGGAAGTACTCTAGTAGCAGTATAGAAATACTACCATCAGAGTAAGAGGAAGTACTCTAGTAGTAGATTAGAAATACTACCATCAGAGTAAAAGGAAGTACTCTAGTAGTAGATTAGAAATACTACCATCAGAGTAAAAGGAAGTACTCTAGTAGTAGTATAGAAATACTACCATCAGAATAAGAGGAAGTACTCTAGTAGTAGATTAGAAATACTACCATCAGAATAAGAGGAAGCACTCAAGTAGTAAATTAGAAATACTACCACCAGAATAAGAGGAAGTACTCTAGTCGTAGTATAGAAATACTACCATCAGAATAAGAGGAAGTACTCTAGCAGTAGTATAGAAATACTACCATCAGAGTAAAAAGAAGTACTCTAGTAGTAGATTAGAAATACTATCATCAGAGTAAAAAGAAGTACTCTAGTAGTAGATTAGAAATACTATCATCAGAGTAAGAAGAAGTACTCTAGTAGTAGATTAGAAATACTACCATAGGAATAAGAGGAAGTACTCAAGTAGTAAAATAGAAATACTACCATCAGAATAAGAGTAAGTACTCTAGTAGTAGATTAGAAATACTACCATCAGAATAAAAGGAAGTACTCTAGCAGTAGTATAGAAATACTACCATCAGAGTAAAAAGAAGTACTCTAGTAGTAGATTAGAAATACTATCATCAGAGTAAAAAGAAGTACTCTAGTAGTAGATTAGAAATACTACCATCGGAATAAGAGGAAGTACTCAAGTAGTAAATTAGAAATACTACCATCAGAATAAGAGTAAGTACTCTAGTAGTAGATTAGAAATACTACCATCAGAATAAGAGGAAGTACTCTAGCAGTAGTATAGAAATACTACCATCAGAGTAAAAAGAAGTACTCTAGTAGTAGATTAGAAATACTATCATCAGAGTAAAAAGAAGTACTCTAGTAGTAGATTAGAAATACTATCATCAGAGTAAGAAGAAGTACTCTAGTAGTAGATTAGAAATACTACCATCGGAATAAGAGGAAGTACTCAAGTAGTAAATAAGAAATACTACCATCAGAATAAGAGTAAGTACTCAAGTAGTAAATTAGAAATACTACCATCAGAATAAGAGTAAGTACTCTAGTAGTAGATTATAAATACTACCATCAGAATAAAAGGAAGTACTCAAGTAGTAAATTAGAAATACTACCACCAGAATAAGAGGAAGTACTCTAGTAGTAGATTAGAAATACTACCATTAGAATAAGAGGAAGTACTCTAGTAGCAGTATCGAAATACTACCATCAGAATAAGAGGAAGTACTCTAGTAGTTGTATATAAATACTACCATCAGAATAAGAGGAAGTACTCAAGTAGTAAATTAGAAATACTACCACCAGAATAAGAGGAAGTACTCTAGTAGTAGTATAGAAATACTACCATCAGAATAAGAGGAAGGACTCTAGTAGTAGTATAGAAATACTACTATCAGAGTAAAAGGAAGTACTCTAGTAGTAGATTAGAAATACTACCATCAGAGTAAAAGGAAGTACTCTAGTAGTAGATTAGAAATACTACCATCAGAGTAAGAAGAAGTACTCTAGTAGTAGATTAGAAATACTACCATCAGAATAAGAGGAAGTACTCTAGTAGCAGTATCGAAATACTACCATCAGAATAAGAGGAAGTACTCTAGTAGTTGTATATAAATACTACCATCAGAATAAGAGGAAGTACTCTAGTAGCAGTATAGAAATACTACCATATGGGTACGAGGAAGTACTCTAGTAGTAGATTCGTTATTTATGGCATAGGTTTCATCCTTGGGTGTTGCAGAAGATCTACTACCTCTTGGCCTGCCAGGCCCCCTTTTAACACCAGGCCCTCCGCTGACAGCAGCTTTTTTCTGCCGCTTCCGAGGTGTCGAGGCTACCCAGAAATAGTAAAGATTACACCTTGTACTTCTCCATGAACACAAGAACAAAGAAAGGACTACGCAGTTTCATAGAGGCTACTTATTTACCTATTGAAAAACTAACCAAACGCAATGCACAGCCACTCTGTACAACAAAGATTACACGGCTTCTGACCAATGCAGATGTTTTATTTAAAAAATGCACAAATTTGAGCCAATCCGCAAGTTAACCGCATCATGGAAACGGCATAAATCCGTAAGCTAAGTGAATTTTGCGATGCGCAAATCTTTATCGAATCCATCATGCTAGCGAATGATGAAAACGGTACATGCGAATCATGCGCATTAAGATATCGCTGGATATTCCATTCTAAACATTTGCACGCTTCAGTCATTTTTATTTGATTTGAACCGTTTCAAAGCACCAATGTTCCAAACGATTGCTGCTAAGGTTAGCGTGACAAGACTGCGTAGCTATTTATAGAGTCATTAATTAGGCTAATACTTTACCTACTGGGGGTCAAGCTGCACACAGCCCCAAAACGTATCATTCGAGTCATGGAAACATAGTGATTGTTTCGTAGAGGCTGCTTTTTTACCATTTGAAAAACCAACCAAACACAATGCACAGCCACTCTGTAAAAGAAAGATTACTTGGCTTCTGGCTTCTACCATGGCAGATGTTTTATTTAAAAAATGTCCCATATTATATTCATAAAAACTTAATACCACCTGCAGAGTTAAACTTACCCGTCGTTTTTTTAAGTTGATCTTTCTTGAGGCAAACTTGAGAATAAACCTATAAAAATGTAATAAAGTTTTGAAATCAAATTTATGACACTATAAATACCCTGAAGATGATTGCAACATTGAGTTGAAGCATTTAAACTGTTAATTCATGATCGTGACAGCACAAGACAGGTAATAAGGGGCTGTGACAGCAAATGACAGGTAATAAGGGGCTGTGACAGCAAATGACAGGTAATAAGGGGCTGTGACAGCAAAAGACAGGTAATAAGGGGCTGTGACAGCAAATGACTGATTCTTGATTTTGACAAATTCTTTTCGACAGCAAATGACAGGTAATTCATGGTTATAACAGCAAGGCTATGTTTATAAGTCTATAGTTTGCGGGTTTGAGCTTTTGTACTAACAATCAGCAAATGCTACTTTAACTAGAAAATCCCCTGTCATACAGCCTACGACCAAAGTAATATTGGATAAAAGAAAGGGTACTGATGGTTGAGAAATGCAATATTAGCAGTCAAATGGCACTGCAGTGCAATAGGATTAGGGCTGTATTGTTCATTTTTAGGATGACTCTGCCAATATATTGAGTAGGCCCCTTAAGCAACTTGTGAGGGCTGTAGACCCAAGCGGGGTGGGTTCGGAAGGGGTACAAAGCCCTCCCGAATATCAAATTTTTTTTACAGAACACACACAAGAAACCTTATCTGAGAGCAGTTTTAATTGTATTATTGCAACTTATACAAGCAAGGATAATACTAGAAAAATTTCTCAAAAATCATCCAGAATGCTGTGTATCACCCTCTGTACGAATTATCGAATACATGTCATGTGGTATGTAAACTTGTGCCAGGGATAAGAAAGCAAAATATTATGATTATTGATTAAGATTTGATAATAAACTCTAAACAGCAAATCTATAAATAAAAGACTAAAGATTATTTAAAATTGAATATTAGAAGGTTTGCGATTCTGCTGAGAAGAAATAATGGTAGAACAACGAAACTAACTTAAGCTATCTAGATCTATAATAAGAGCACCAGTCACTGAGTGACTCAAAGTTCAACGTGATGTCAGAGTTCTTTCCTGAAGATTATTTAAATTTGAAGATGGTTGATTTTAAATTTAACAAAGTTAGAGATTCTTCTCACGCCTTGGGTGATCAGGTTTGGTGGTAATGGTCCTAGCCCTTTACCCATGGATAAACAGGTGCAACAAGTGAGCATAAAATAAAATCTAAACAAACAATATTTCTATGCAAATATAGATAATAATAAAGCTCACTAAACAAACAAATTATAGACATATAATATGTGACTAGAGCTTGTCAAGCAGATATTAAAAAAGAAAAACACAAAATTACGAAATGTTTAAATCAGCTGTTACATGTATGCAGCCTCAAAAAATCCTGAGTTGATCTCTTTGCAATGAAGTAGATGTTTCCACGTAAAGATAGTGTGAACAAATTAGCAAGCTTACTCGATATATGAGCAATAAGAAGAAAACTGGTGGCAAATTTCTTTTTTTTCTTGAAAGTTTCAAAATAGTCCTAAACACGTCTGCTTTGCGCACATACCTGCCAACTCTCACGCATTGGGTGTGAGACTCACGCAATCGCCCCAAAGAAAAAATGAAAATACGTGAGAAATGCGTGAGATTTTTGCCCCAATTTCCACAATTTTATATATACTATCATTGATACATCAATTGCCCCAAAACCAAATCTCACGCATTGCCCCACTCTTGGGTTGGCAAATCTGTTCGCGCAGCGTCGATATAACAATAATAATAAAGAAAACACTTGAAGGCAGCTAATATGAAAAGCAACATAGACAAACGCAACAACACGACCAACGTAGGTAAAAACCGCTTGCAAAGAAGCGTAGAAGCCAGGCAATAACAACTAGACACTACAAACAAACCCCTGAGACATATGTTGGGCTATGTGAGACTGACTTCAAGACCAAACATTGTAACCATAAAGCGAGCTTCATGCAAACTTAGCAAGCATAATATTTGGAACCTGAAATACAACAGCATAAAGTTCAAAACAATTCGAAGCATTCTAAATCATGCAAGTTTATACAAAAACAGATCTAAGAAACGCAACCTTTGCTTAATAAGTTTTATATTATTGACAAGCCAGAAACACCTACACTTAAAAACGATCAAAATGTCATCAACCTGTCCACACTCTAACATTTCTCATTTTTCATGTTAGAGTCGACCGATCAGCAAGAAGTAGTAGCACCAGCCAACCAAGTAGATCATCAGCCAATCAGAGAAAAAGAAAGGATTATCAGCTAACATCTTGATATTTAAGTATCAGCCTGAAGATTAACTCTCATGACATAAGGGTCATGAGAGTAACTAGAATATTTATGGCTTCGGCAGTGACAATGGTAATCGCTACAGTTCCATCTCTTTAGAAAAATGCACCTAACCATGTTTTTCCTTATTTCTTCATAGGAACGATTAAGAAGGCAAAAAAGGCAAGTGAATTACGGGAAAAGTGAAGGCATTAACGAAAATGTGTTTCGAAAGTTGTCGAAACTGCTGAGAACCTGCGCAGTTCTCAGTATTCACTTGTATATAAAATTTGTCAATACACCTTTCGGTGAGGATGGGTTAACATAGACCATCGAGTAACCATCGATCTTTCGACCTTTCACTGATTGATGAACAATGTTTAATGGTTTTACTTTTTTCTTTGCCATGTGACGTGACTCTCACACTGCTACATGTAACTGCTCCAATTTTCTCTAATATTGCAAGCAGACACACTGAGAATCATACCGTACTCGTACCGTAATCGTACCGTACTCAGGGTGTACTCGTACTGTACTCATTGTGACTTATGTAGAGACCTACAGAGTAGCTATAAAAAGGAAACTTACCATGAAGCTCTGACTTAGCTTCTGTAGAATATGGAGAGGACTGGTCTGGGCACTGCAATGTACTGTTGCCACTTGCACAGATCTCAGCTTAGAAAAACAGTGCTTCAGGAGTAGCCTGCAGTTAGAAAAGAGACAATGGTAAACTTTGCAACTATGCAAACGTTTGAACAGTTTCCAAGACAAATTTGAAGCAATATTTTTAAAGTTTTCTCTATTTGATAGACTAAGGGATTCAACATGAATTTTTGAAAAACTTTGGCAGTCGGTGGGCTGATTAGGTCGGAATAACGAACATGCCGAGATGCTATTCGCCAAAATCCCTCTAACGACAAATGAAAGTAATACGATGCTCGATCTCGCTCAGTTCGGCGTTACCGTACTTTTCGGACAATCAGCCGCAACTTTTTTCTGTTGTTTTGAGCCGTGTGGCTTATTTAGAGGCTGCGGCTATTCTGTTGTTATTTTCTTTCACCGCTAGGGCGCCCTAACCGGAATTAGAATGCTTAACTGTACTGCTTTGTTAGGCACTGGGTTAAAAAGCGTCGATTAATACGGAACAGTGCCTCAGGGAATTGTTCCGTTTTAACTAGCAAAGTGGTTGCCGAGTTAAAAAGCACCGTATTGAGTTCTGCGGCCAATACCAAAGGTGCGGCCTATGTATTCTTGTATTATCATTTTTTTTAAATGAAGCACATGCGGCTTATATAGGGATGTGGTTAATAGTCCGAAAAGTACGGTATTTGTTTACAGTTATTACTTACTGTGAAAATGATTCATTTTCACAATAACGAATAACGCCGATAGTGATAAAAAGTTGATCACTGATAGGTGATGAAATTTTATCACTGAAAAACATAAAATTTTAACGATGAAAAAATTAAAGATCAGTAAAATAGTTAATACATACTAAAATTTATATTTAATTATGTGTTTAGTAAGCTGAATTCCTTGAATTCAATGTTTATGTTATACACCTGCCTCGAAAGTAAGAACTTCTTACGGTACATACTGCATATATTACATTGTAGCGTTACATTTTATTGCAGATCATAACCACTAAATACACTAAAGTTACTGTAGGTAACTATAGTTACTGAGGTTAACATATCATTATGTTACTAATTTTTAATATGTACCGTAGGTATATAAAATTTTGAGGATTTTTACCAGGGAGTGTTTGAATTACTATATGTTTCTATACCCCTCTATACAAAATTTTTGCCTTACGATGCCAACACTGGAACAACTTAAAATTGTACGGTTAGGGTCCACTGTAATGTGTTTACAAAGGCGTTAATAAAATTATCAGACATTCTCTAAAGGATAGCTCTAAAGCTTGGTTTTCATATGACAGCGCAAGGCGCGCAACAAGGCGCACGACGTCATGCGTAGGCCAGTTGTGATATGGAAACGTCAACGCACGACAATCGCGCGATGTGCGTACGCTGATCGCAAGGATCCAACAGAATGGATCCAACAGAATGGGTGCGCGCGATGATGTTTCCCACAATACACCGCAATACCTTTTGAACCTATCCCACAATTCAAACGGAGGGCTGTTTTCCGAAGAAATCGGTCTCCCGTACGAAAGAGTAAGCCTCGTTTTCATATGACAGCGCAATTTCGCAACGGAGGGTTGTTTTTCCGAAGAAATCTGTCTCTTTTACGAAAAAGTAAGGAAATTATCCATCCTGTCCAAAGCAAGCAGGGCGCCTACGTGCGATATGGAAACACTGCATCGCGGCCCAAGAAATGCATTGCGCACGATCACTGGACCGCGCACGATCATTGCGCTGTCATATGAAAACCAGGCTTCACAATGAACTAGTGAGTGGTTAAGTTACACTGATCAGCTCACTGATCTACAGTCATTTCTGTATCTTTCCCTAGCTGAATTAGCATTATGATAAGTTAAAAGCAGCATTGCACTGATGTGAACTACTATGCAACTAGCAGACAACTCCAAGAAACAAGATGGAGAGTCTACTGAAGTATATTTAGATACTTTTGGTTGGTGGCACTGATCAAACAGGTTGATACAGAGCCTATGTTGAACTGCGCTTGTCTTTATGGCTGGCTTGTGAATTCGGCTAAAACTTATGGCATCAGGTGAATAGTTAGGCCTGAGTGAATCTGTACCTCGAGTGAGGACATTGCGGGTTACTCAAACTAATGAGTGTGCATTAGATTATACAAATATACACAGATACAACTGTTATTCACTCAAGAGGCAAGTTATGACTCATAATTACTAGAATGAACAGAACACCACAGAGAGCCTGTTACAAGTGCAGATATGTGGGCACCTTGCCCAACACTGCCTTCACGCACATAACAAAAATCGAATAACTAGTAAAGAAATGGGAAGAAGGGAGCATCAGCACCGGATGTTCCTCCACCATGTCACTAACAAAGCAGGTGATGCATTCGTCCTCACTAAAATAGTGGAGGAACATGAAGTAGCCTTTAGTTAATACTGAATGCCGATAGACCGATCAACAGCACTAGCTAGAGATCAAATAGGGGAATTAGCCTCTGTGTAAGTCAGAGCAGCTGCACAAGGAGTGGTCGACAAGGTGGCTTGAAAAAATACAGCCAATTGCAAATGGAATTTGAAATGACTGTGAGGTTACTGTTTGTTGTGATGTCAGCATTATCGCTATTGGATACTAGTTAAAGGTGAATAAAAGTCATTATTTAAGAAACAACATGGTCCAGAAAAGATGACAGGCCACACAAACTTAGCGGAACAGGAGGTAGTGATCAAAGACATGAACAAGATGGCTTTGTAAAATGCTGAAGATGGTCACTGACTGCCTCTGTTCACACTTGCGTATGATAGAGAAGAGCGGACAACCAAGACAAGTGATCTAGGAGACCAACTCAGAATTATTTCAAATACTCTCAGGCTAGGATGTGTTTTTGGGAAGCTGAGGAATGCTAGAGGCTATACAGCAAGACAAAAAGCAACTATGATATTGGAGTCATGAGAAACCATATGATAGGGATCGACGGCACCAGCAGACTGCAGATGTAAGATTGGTAGTCATAGTCACAATTGAAGACTGTAAATTAGAGGTAGAAGAAAATCGTGTGTTGATGAAATATGAGAGTGACTTTGACACTAATATGGATCATGTTCAACAGAATAATCACTCAGATACGACTGCTTTTAGAAAACATGGTGGAACTGATGAAAAAGTTTGACTTCCAGTGAGTACACAATAAGCCTTGTGTGAACAATGTATATGACACTTGGATTGATCTTGAAGATGAAGAGGAAATGTGCTATACTAGTAGATACTTGTAGACTGTATTAGCCGTACATGTCTCAGCTGATTACTCGATGCAGGAGTCATTGTCATAGGCTATTATGTCGCATTTTGTAACTTGCTGTTATGTAATCTCCACATACCAGTAAAAGTGACTATTTTGGGAATGGTAGTGGTTTTGTCATCTTGTGTGAAGTAGTTATTAGAATAAAGGAGTGTTTACAATGAGTAGCTGAACAATTATTTACATCAAAGCTAACAACTAGAACTTACAGAACTTTGCTTTGATGTTCAAATTCATATACCTGAATATGATTGTTACCATTGATTAACCTGCAAGCACTTACCAATGCCTCTTGCCTTGTCTCCGTTTTTGAAGGTGTGTTTGTACACTTTTTACTAGAGAGAACTTCTGAATCACTGAGAGTACCGCTGACCCTGCTGACAGCTAGAGTTGATAGAACAGACCTATCTTCTCCTCTGTCAGTGGTAATTGGGGTGCTAGGAGTCTCGGGTACCAGCACTTCTACAGAGACTGGTAATTCTAAACAGTAAAGGTTCTATTATATCCACATGAACAGAGTGGATGAAGTAGCTTTATATTTCTAGCTGGTGAGTATATTAATCAGCAAGTTTCCAGATTCAGTCAAACATTTAAGATCTTTAGGTAAAAAGGTAGTAAAATGCCGGGCTTTTCCTCTAAATAACAAGTCCTTAAAATATTACTTGAGACTAACTCATGGTAAGAGATTAACTGGAAGACCTCTAGTAAACTTACTATGAATAACTTGTGAGATAAAAATTATCAGTAATTATTCAGTTAGCCTGCTGTAAGTTATCAACTATCTCCTCCTGTGGAGGGGACGATTATGCTGAGCCCTGTATTTATATATATGCTCATCCTTGGAAACCAGAAGTCAGTCTGTTTATTAATACATGACTGCTGTTTGCTCCAGCCTGACATGAGAATGCTGTTATTAACTTTATCAGCCTCATCATATTTATACACTAGCCAATACTGTAGACATATAGAGATGTATCAGCCTAACATATACTCCATAGACATCTACATCCCTTACCAGTAGCTGGTACACAGCCAGTAACATCAGTCATCATCAATTCACAGGGTTCAGAATCTTTAATGTTAGTCAGATCTAGCAAAGTGCTTGGATCTTCAACCTGTTGAATATATCGCACGATCTCTTGCATACATCTATTGATAGAAGAACTCTAGCTATATAAATATGTAACCTATCAAGTAAATTAAGTGGTATAACCTGAACATGGGACTGAATAAGAGCTCAAGAAACATAATATGACCAGAGAAACTATATGGAAATAATGGAAAACATTTTATACTTTATCAGCAATGTTTACTCAATGAATTACCAATGTATGTTATAGTAGAGTACTATTTGGAGTCGTGAAAGGTTGAAGTATTTACAGCTAGTAAATATTTGAGGATGTAAAATGAGTATTTAAACTCTGGGCAACAGCAACACAAATGGTAGCAACTTGGAACATAATAATCTGAAATATTAGTACACTGTGTTTATAATTGAAGTACTGATAACAACAAAGGTATACAGATACAACATACTGTACAATTACAAAAATACAGGCAGATGTACATTGGAAGAGATAAAGTGTTACCATTAAGAGGTGTTGCGCTCTCCTTAAAGATTGGCTTGCATCAAAATTCACATTACAGTTATTTGGTATCAAAAGATTCACCATATCTTACTCTGTTGTGTTGTAGGTGCCAAATATGTGAAAATGTGATTACAAGCTCTTAAAAGCTCAAAAACCAAAAGCCGCCGTAGATCGGAATCTGTTTATTTTTTTGACGTAGTCATAATATTTGGTTATTGTCTTGTCACGTGATGTTCTCACGGGAATAGAATGGCCAATAAAAAGCTCAATATCTAACTTACCGTAGCACTAGTTTATGACAAACACTTCGGCTTTTACCGAAGACCCCGTATCAAATATAGATGCTCGCTACGTTACAGTTTTGTTTCGACTTGGTCCAATCGTCAAGTAGTAATCTGAAAATGTGACCTAATACTTCGCAAAATAATTTTTGCAGCACTTTTCGATTATCACAGGTGACCAACAGGCTCGTCATGATTATCAGACAATGATATGTACTCCTTCGAGGTAAGGTTAAAGAATAAAATGAATCTTTACGGTAAGTTATAAGATATCAGTGCTAAAAGTGACAGCATTACAATGACGATAAAACAGACGCGTAAGAACAATAGACATGGCTTTATTGAATGCGTGAAGTATATTGAATTCGTGAAGTATATTTGAGAAAAGTTTTCGACGAATAAGGTTGCATGAAAATGTAAATAGAAACCATCTGCCACAACTTTGTCACATTTGAGCCGTTTTGGATAGAGAATCCAAACTACAACAGTGTCGTGTGGCTGCGATTAACTGTTCGTTATTGAGTTTTCAAGAGCTTGTAATCACATTCCAACATATTTTGCACCTACAACAAAACAGAGTAAGACATGGTGAATCTTTTGATATCAAATAATTGTAATGTGAATTTTGTTGCAAGTCAACCTTTAAGTTACTCAGAAAGGGCTCTGATGGAACTAACCTTGATAACAGTTGACAATACGGTTGAACTCTGAGTCTCGGTCATTTGTGAGTCAGGACTACTGGATAACATTCTCCCACGAGACACGCCTCCATCTTTCAAAGCCGTTTGCTTCTTCTCTAGAGTCTTAAAGGAGTATTTATTTATCCTGGATAGAGTGCCAGCTGTTAAAATGAGAAATTATCTGAAAAGTACTTCATTAAAACGTCTGATAACATAAGCATGTACCTATTCATTTGCAAATCTACATAGTAAGACAGCCATGATATCTGTTGTACTCTAAAATATGTTAGCTAATATTACCCCTACCTAATGGTATATCTACATAGTAAGATAGCCATGATATCTGTTGTACTCTAAGATATGTTAGCTAATATTACTCCTACCTAATAGTATATATACATAGTAAGACAGCCATGATATATGTTGTACTCTAAGATATGTTAGCTAATATTACTCCTACCTAATAGTAAATCTACATAGTAAGACAGCCATGATATCTGTTGTACTCTAAGATATGTTAGCTAATATTACTCCTACCTAATAGTATATCTACATAGTAAGACAGCCATGATATCTGTTGTACTCTAAGATATGTTAGCTAATATTACTCCTACCTAATAGTAAATCTACATAGTAAGACAGCCATGATATCTGTTGTACTCTAAGATATGTTAGCTAATATTACTCCTACCTAATAGTATATCTACATAGTAAGACAGCCATAATATCTGTTGTACTCTAAGATATGTTAGCTAATATTACTCCTACCTAATAGTATATATACATAGTAAGAAAGCCATGATATATGTTGTACTCTAAGATATGTTAGCTAATAGTACTCCTACCTAATAGTATATCTACAGAGTAAGACAGCTATGATATCTGTTGTACTCTAAGATATGTTAGCTAATATTACTCCTACCTAATAGTATATCTACATAGTAAGAAAGCCATGATATCTGTTGTACTTTAAGATTTGTTAGGTAATATTACTCCTACCTAATGGTATATCTACATAGTAAGACAGCCATGACTCATGTTGATTCTGTCAACTGTATAAACTCACTGGATATGCAGTGAGTTATACAGTTGGTGTACAAGCATTGTACAAGCATTTTTCCCTGATATGTAATATCAGGGAACAATGCTTGTACAACGGATGATGAGTAAATACTCATGATAGTGTATACCAGTACTAGACCAAGTGTATAAAATAGAGCTGCACAATGATCACATTAATTAAACGATTAACGGCGACCAATACAAATAAACGATTAACTGAGTTGGGCCAATTAATCTTCAATTAAAATGCAACCGAGATGATGATCTTGATGTGGTTCCTTTCCTTTATGCTGTTTAGTACCATACGTTAGTAATACTAACGTAGCAGGTTACTAGCATTTAATTTACTAACAAATAAATATGACAAGCAACCCTTTCTTACCAATAAATTAAACCACAATTATTTTGCACTCAACTATGAAAACACATGGAGTCGCTAACATTAAACTTGTTTATACAATACAATGCGCAAGCGCCGTGCCGATCTAGCTGTAAGCGGCCATGCTGTTAGTTGTTTGAACATGTTTTATGTAATAGCAACAAAAGTGATTTCAGTATTATTTAATACGTATCTTACAGTTTATTTTTGTTTATTTTTAAACAAAAATATGTATGTATGTATGTAGGAATTGTAGGAATTGTATGTAGGAATTGTATGTAGGAAGAGGGCATCTCTTTATTCAGATAATGTGAATAAACTGTGCTGCCTCAACTTTTGGCTGACTTAATTATAGACTTTCATAGACAGTTTTCATAATCATAATAATTATTACAATGTAACTTATATTCATTGTACATAACATGTACTACTGCTAACAATTGTCTAAAATATAATTAATCTATATGTAGCTGTATTATTTGCTTTTGAATATGCAGTTTTTGCTAGATTAATTCTAAGATTAATCGAAGATTAACTGGTTCAGACCAGTTATTAATCGCGATTAATTTTTATAATCGTTGCGCAGCTCTAGTATAAAGTCTAACAGATGCTATACAAACAGCAGCATAGACTAAAGAGAGACTTACCAGTGGAAGGGGCGGTAGGTTTTGATGACATCATCGTGTGATTTTTGGCAGCAACCGTGATACATCTTGAGGTATGGTGGTCGAGCTCTCCTTGGTTCATGTATATTGACTGACACCCCTTACATTCATACTTAGTGATCAACTGAGGAAGCATTTTATAGCATTAAGTAGAGCCTTAGAGAGACCAAGATTAGTGTTAACAGAGGGAGAAATTAATTACTGTCTCTAATAAAATATTAATTATTTACATGTCCCAATAGATAGATTAACAAACACTCCAGTAAACCAACTCAAACATATTGATGACAGTTGAGCCACAAACATCTATAATAATTATTTGAGTCCAAGTTTCTTTGTCTCCTTCTACAAAGAAAAACAAATATTTATGATAGATAGAAGGGTAAAGCTACCACATCTAACTAAAAAGTATAAATTCTATATCAATAATAGTAATTAATATAATATATAGACTTAAATCTCATTGAATGAAAGATTCACTTATAAGGTACAGGTGGTACCTTATAACCTCATATATGAACTAAACTCCCTTACATAAAATATACAGATGTGAACTCAAGGAGTAGAGGAGACTCGGTCTATTTCTGTTCAGCTGACAACTTAGTCTTTTTCTCTGCGTCTTTGTAGTACGGGTCTTTCTCAGCTAACTTAAACTCTCTAATCCGTTTAATTCTTGCCTGGGTTATCTACACAAAACAAAGTAACAGCTGCCATCATGAAGAGTAAATGAGCTTATCATGAGATAGTAGTTGCAGATCTTAACAATTGAAATCCAAACAGGAATGTAGGACATAAAGAGAGCAATAGTGAATAATTAACCATTTATTTAGAATAAACTAAGATTGTATAATGGTGTATCATCTCTATTACATCTCATCCCCTTAGTGAGACTGTAGCCATGTGGTGGTATATTGAGCTCACTTATGATAAAGAGGTACTGATTCATGCACTAAAAATAAACTGCCTCAAAATCTTCATAAATTCATGCTAGCTGATGTTTAACGCAATCAGAAAAGTCCTACAGAATAATTTGAAGAATCCTACACCAAATAGAGAAGTGGTTAAGAGTGACTAACCTTAGCCTCAGGATCTTCCAGAGGCCAGTGATTACGCTTGGGTGTTCGATCAAACCCGAGTCTCTCAGCACCGCTTGTTCTGAAATGAAGGCAATCAAAACAACTGGAGAGAAGAGAAGGGAAAGCATTAAAAATCTTTCCTGTCATCCTTAACATTATTATTGTCAAAAAATAATGCAGACAGCAAGTGCTATCGGTGAATATTACTTGTATGACTGCTGGTTAAACAATTACACAATACTCACATAAACCAGTATCCACATGCTAGAGTGGTGACAACAATTGCAGCAAAGGAACCATTGACCAGATGATGAACTTGGGTACCAGCGAGTCTTGCACGAGGGTTGAACTCCCGACCTTTTGGCTTTGGGTTACCAGACATATGTCCAGTCGATGTTGGCCTGCCTGTCAAACAATGCAATGTAGAAAGTTAAAAAGTCTAAATTCGTACTTTATCCCGATTAATTTCAGAGACTTGAGACTCTAAAGCAAATAAAACCGTTACAGATTCATATAATTCAGGCATCACGCCAGGCCTGCCAACTCTCACATATTGGGCGAGAGACTCATGCAATCACACCTAAGAAAAAATGAAAATGCTGACAAATTAGTAAGATTTTTGCCCCAATTTACACTTTATATATACTATCATTGATACATAAATTGCCCCAAATCTCAAAACCAAACCCCAAAACCAAATCTCAAGCATTGCCCCACTCTTGGGTTGGCAGTCCCTCATCACGCTATAGTGATGACCCAAACTTAATTTTTAAGAGATAATAATTTAATCGTTAAAATATTAACTATAGAATCGTGGTTCAATAAAAAAACTCGTTGGCATAGAAGTCACTGCCTAAGACAAATATTCTTATCTTCCAAGACTTCACTGCCAAATCAAACTTGGAATGTTTTCTTTCCTAAAATGTAAAACTGATGCTATTCAAACAACGATTGTGGAATGACTAAAAGCTCGCAGATAGCAGAACAGCGTAGCGACGAGGCTTTACAGATTTAATAGCTTTTATGAAAACTACGGCGTAAAAGGTCACTGCGCTTCTAGGTTGGCCGTAGTTGCGCAACTGTAATAAAAAAAATAGATGATAAGTACGACACTGAGTTTCCGCCATTGTCGATGCAGAACAAAACCCTTAAAATGGAAATGGTGGCCCTGAAAAGGGCCGAGGTGGTTGGTGGGACTACTGGCACTCAGAAGTCAATTTTGACCGGTGAGTCCAGTAGCCCGAGAGGGTCACTATCATCCCCGATGGAGTCTACTGATGGGCGGACGATCTTGGACTCCACTTCATGCCGTGGAGTAGGGCAAGCATCACGGGCTGGCCTCCAGTACGGCCTTCGGTCCTGCCGTGGCCTTTGGTAGCGTTGCCCTCGGTGATGGTGTTGGCGACGAGGTGAACACGCCCTCGGTCTCTGGGAGTCAGTCTGAGTAGACTGTGTTCTCCGGTGCTCAGCAGAGACGTGCGCATTCAGGAGAGGCTGAGTGGTGAACACCTCATCACAGGATGAGCAGCGGTGTCTGTGTACACGAGCGTGCCTCTGTAGGTCACGCTCCTTGTGGCAAGAAAAATCGCAAAAGGTGCACGAGTGCTTCATGCTTGTAAAAGCGAATGAACTGTAAATCAGTGTGTACCCGTATTTATAGATAGTCAGCATGCGTAAGAGAATTGATGACGTCTTTTCTAAGCCTATAATCCGGCAGCTTCAAATTGCTGACTCAATGGATCTATATTACGTTCGTCGCAATTCAGACAAATTTGAATAGTCATTTATAAGGCGCACGCTTAACACTTGTCCAATGTAGTGTATATGTATGGGTTATACTAGCAATGTTTTTATGTTAATCATTTATTACCATATTGTTCTAAGATTTGTATGTTACTATACAAACACTAAAAATTATTAATACTCGTATTGCGTGATTAGTTAGGGACAAATGTTATCGTTTTTGTATTCGAAATATGTTATTGTGGAATTGGTTGACCTAATTACTGTGCAGCCAATCAACTGTAGATTTTTCTTGGAATTGCTATATAACCTGTCAGTTTTATCATTGCTGGTGTGTTACTGCCTGGTACTGAGAGATATAACACCAATAAAGATACTGCGTTCTTTATAAGCTCTGTTTGATTTTCAAAAGCAAATAGGGTATAAAATTCTTGTCACTGGTTCTGCCTTTAGCATTGTGATATTAGCCAGCGTATCATAGCTGCTTTCACTATAAATGCTATTGACCGAACATCAAGAATTATTGCGCTTGGCTTGCTAGGGTGTAACAGTTGAGAGAAGTCACCATTGAGTCTGTTTATCGGCTCACCATCGAGTCTGTTTATCGGCTCACTTCCGAGTCTGTTTATCGGCTCACCCACGAGTCTGTTTATCGGCTCGCCATCGAGTCTGTTTATCGGCTCACTTCCGAGTCTGTTTATCGGCTCACCCACGAGTCTGTTTATCGGCTCGCCATCGAGTCTGTTTATCGGCTCCCCATCGAGTCTGTTTATCGGCTCGCCATCGAGTCTGTTTATCGGCTCACCATCGAGTCTGTTTATCGGCTCACCATCGAGTCTGTTTATCGGCTCACTCCGGAGTCTGTTTATCGGCTCCCCCATCGAGTCTGCTTATCGGCTCACCATCGAGTCTGTTTATCGGCTCGCCCTCGAGTCTGTTTATCGGCTCACCCACGAGTCTGTTTATCGGCTCACCCCCGAGTCTGTTTATCGGCTCGCCATCGAGTCTGTTTATCGGCTCACTTCCGAGTCTGTTTATCGGCTCACCCACGAGTCTGTTTATCGGCTCGCCCACGAGTCTGTTCATCAACTCATTGAGTTTGCGTGAACTCGCTCTTGAGTTGGGAGTTGGCTATCCTCAACGACCAGAATTTACTTCACATTTCACTGCACACACCTTGTCCTAAAGCAAGAGACAACTATTAAATGCTAGCATTAAATTACTGGTACAGCACGCGTATACCTCCTGACACTATAAATTCTAAACCATTGCTGTCTTAACTCATTTTTGTTATACCACCGCTAATCATACCTGCCAACTCTCACGCATTGGGCGTGAGACTCACGCAATCCCCCCAAAGAAAAAATGAAAATGCGTGAGAAATGCGTGAGATTTTTGCCCCAATTTCCACAACTTTATATATACTATCATTGATACATCAACTGCCCCAAAACCAAATCTCACGCATTGCCCCACTCTTGGGTTGGCAGGTATGCCGCTAATTATATTAGCATCCGAAAAATGCTTGACTTGACTGTATTCCTAAATATCTGGTGTGGTATGAACCACGTCAAACAATTATTGCCTTTATAAGTCAAAATATTATAAATTGACACTACAGTACTTTAAAAATAATTTTATTTTACACATTTCAAGATTCAAGACTCGTAGGGCATCTAAATACATTTCTATAAATGGCTATCACGCCGTAAATGTTACAGCGAGTCGATGTTCAATTTCGTTTTCGCTGGAAAACCAATTAAATTCTCTCGACCGTTTGCTAAACCATAGAAATATCTCCTCTGTCCTCCTTTGGCAGAGACTTTCACGAATCGTTGTTTTATTGTTATTGGAGCCGAAACTACGTTGAACGATCGGCAACGAAAAAATTGACTCGAGGAGTGTTCAATTCTTTGCCAGAATTGATTCCCTAAGGCAGAGATGGCCAAACTTTTTTGCTAGAAGGCCAAACTTTAGAAATAAATCAGTCAGATCTGCCAGAGGTTTTTTCTTTCATAACTATATGTATTTTCACATAAAACAATAGTGATTCAGGTAATGAACAAACGCAACGAACTTGCAAACAGAAGGTAAATTGTTATAAACGATATCTGTACACTAAAATACTAAATACAGAAACTTGTAATTATACATACACTAATGTAGTGCACACAAAGTATGTATTGGCACCAAAATTTTAATAACTGATGTAATTGGGTTTTAGCACTCAATTTTTTGTGTAGTCTGGATCTATTTGGCGACATGCTAATCTCAATGCTAAATAAAGGTGGCCTTGCATGAGGTCAGGTCGTTATTTAGATTTGATAAGGTTTATTTTGGAAAATGTGGATTTGCATAGATATGTTGATGACAATATTGTACTCAATCAAAGTGCCAGTTGAGTCACTTTAGGATATGATGCTCTTGTTCTGGCTCTGGTTTTAAACTCTGAGATCTAGATATTTTCTGTGGCTTGCAGGACACATAGTTTTATCTGCATGGCAGCTAATGACAAGTCAATAGGAAGTTCACTTATGGCCAATGCCCAATCATCATCTATTCTAGCAACCAAAGGCACTTCAATTGTGTTGGAGCCACAGTTGTGTTGGACATCAATGTCCTCCTTTCATCTCAAAGAAATGTAAGGCAAAGAAAATCCTGCAATCTGCTCAAATGTCACTTATGAAACTTGTAAATAATGATAGCTGCAAATCAAATGGCTTCACAAATGAATGAAGGTCAACTATTGATTTGTCCGTTCCTTTAAGACTTAAATTGAGTATGTTGAGGAACCTGCATATGTCAACCAGGAAAGCCATATCAGTCATGTGACATGTGGCTCTTTCCTTTTGAGCATGTTAACAAACATCTCAGCGCTTAAGCCACATGCAGACCAGTTTTCAGTCTAACTCTACTTAGCCAGTCTCCGGTCAAACTCCACTGGGTAGCTTTTGGTCAAATTCACCCCGGCCAGTTTTCAGTTTTACCGTTCCGGCCCTTGTCTTCGCTCCAACTCTTCGAAGTCAGCTTTTGGTCCAATTCAGCCTGGCCAGCTTTTGGGTCCTCTAATATCGGGCTCAGTCTTCGACCCAATACAGCGTACCCCTTTTTAGCCGGGGTTGTGATTACACCCTTATTAGTATTATGTATTTTTATTACTATGCTAAGGGAAGAGGCAGGATTTATTAATGATTAAGTGTCTATATAGCTGTACCAGGTTATGAGTAAGGTTATGCGTCTACGGGTGCAATAGGACTAGACACAATTCTTGGAGGTTTAATAGGTTATTTTATTACACGTGCCAGTTTTTGGTATACACCGTAAAAGCTAAAATAAAAGTCACAATGTTATGAGTAAAATTCGTAAAAATCGGCAAGAATGCGATAAAAAATATGTTATAAAAAAACTGATTAGTAATTACCTCTTGCCCTTTATTGGTCTGGTACGGCTAGGTTTATGTTAGCTTATAACTACTGTGCGAGTTGTCTCGTTGTAGTGGTTTCTAACTAATAAGTAATAAAGAAAACAGATTTTTAAGAGATATAAATACACAAATAGTTGAAGTTGGTTGAAAAGAAAATAGCAAAAGAGAAATTTGATGATATATTAAATAGTAAATACCTTGTACTTAAGAATAGAGTAGTATAGTTGTCTAATTCACGGTATATTAACACAACCAAAATACAGAGACCGGTGTGACCAACTGATCTGCTCTAGATGAAAAGCGTAGAAAAACCTAAGCCGTTCTGCATGACTCACCCAGAAAACGGCAGTGGAATTATCGGCCGACACCGCATCGCCCCGTGACCAGACGCATCGCAACAGCGAAGACGCACCCCAGCCAAAGCACTTCACTACACCATCCACTTGCGCAGACTCAGCATTGTTAGCTTCGTTAAGGCATAAATGTTGATGTATTTAGAGTCACAAGGTTGATTTGTTTTTCTTTTTATTAACTAAGTTGAATAGAAGGGTTGAATAAACGGTCCAATATATAAAGCTGTCCTTTACACTCTCCCCGGAAATTTTTTTTGGAAGGAAAGATTTCAAACTCGAGTCAGTATGGTCAGCTAGTTTAGCAGACTTTCTATCTCCGTAGCTCGTTTGATGGGTTTACCTCGCCTATGTAATTGAGTGTTCCCTCGCTCTTTTAGCTCTTCCGTCATGGCTTTCGATCATCTCTGTTACTTTAGCCAGCTTCTACCGGTTTCGTAGTGAGTTTGCATCCGTCACAAAAACGATGTCACCGACCTTTAGTGGCTCTTTCTCATCAGTCCGTTTCTGTCTATGCTGCAGGGTTTGCAGATGTTCCAGTCTCCATTTCTTCCAGAGGACGTTGGCCAAATGTTGTATTCTTCGCCACTGTTCTCAAGAGTAGTCATCTGCGTCTTTGAAGTCCCCTAGTGGTGGTAGGCAAACATCTAATTTTAAGTGCAGCAGGTGATTAGGTGTGAGAAGGTGGCTGTTGGGGTCGTTCAGATCTTCCACTGTGAGCGGTCTGCTGTTTATGATGTTGGAAGAGTGTTCGGAGAGAAGAACTAGTGAGCTGTGCGTGTCTTTCCTGGATTAGTCCTTCTAGAGCCTGTCTCGCTGTTCTAATATGTCTTTCCCAAACGCCTCCCATGTGATTTGACGATGGGGGTGTTGAAAAGAAATTCACATTCAAACTTTGTTGCTAGTTTTTTGTGCAGCTCTTCATTTATCTCAGCCAGGCTTTTTTTCAGTTCCGTCTGTGCACCTCTGAAATTAGTGCCCTTGTCTGGCTATTTGGCATCTGAGTGAGTTCAGAAACGCATCCGTGGTCAAATCGTCTAACATTTCTATGTGGACTGCTCGAGATGTTGGACATGTAAACAGCAGTCCGTAGCGTTTCACTTCACGGCGTCTATCTTTGACGTAAAACGGCCCAAAACAGTCCATTCCAGAGTAGTAGAATGGTGTGGCTGGTTCCGTTCGTACGGCTGGTAGGTCCGCCATTTTTTGAGTCTCCATATTCTCTCTTAGTTTCTTGCATGTTATCCAGTATCCATTATGTCGTATTGTAGCAGTTGTCAGTCCTCTTCCAGAGTGACAAGTTAGTTGATGATAGTACTGTATGATCAAATTTTTGATGTGGCATGTCTTTGGCAGAATTGCTGGTTGTTTTAAGTCATTGGTGAGAGGGGTAGAATATTTCAGCCTTCTTCCTACGCGTACGATACCATCGTCATCCATAAACGGGTCTAGCTGTTTGAGATGTTCGTTCTCCAGTCGACTCTGGGCTGTTTTGATGATTAGCCTGATAGCCTTTTCTCTCAGTTTGTTTTTTCTTATGTATGGCAGCCCTGATGAATACAGTGAGGGTGTTGATTAGCGTTTCCCATTTAGAGTATCACTCCATCATCCCTAAAAGCCTAAGTGTTTCTTTTACAGAGGTGGCGAGGCAGCGTGTATCTTGATGTCTGACTGCTGAAGGAAATCTGGTGGATTAATCCAATGTGGAATTATGTCCTTCACTTCAGAACTCCTGGATGTGTGGTCGGCAGGGTTATTTCCAGATGCTATGTGGGGCCATTGTGTAGGTGTTGACACGTCTCGAATTCGCTGGATACGATTTGTTACGTAAACTTTGAATTTTTTCGCATCATTTGAAATGTAGTTCAGCACAATCATAGAATCACACCAGTAGTGTGTGGCAGTGTTAATAGGCAGGAAGTCTTTCAGCTTCCTTAAGTACACTCACTAGTTGTGTGGCAACAACAGCAGCTTGAAGTTCCATGAGCGGAATCGTGATCACTTCGTGATCGAGGAACACTTTACTTCCCCTTCTTGGCTTATCTGTCTGAGGTAGGCACATGCACCATAGCCGGTGGTGCTTGCGCCCGAAAAGCAGTGTATTTCACTTTTAGCAGCATCTTCCTCTATCATGGTAAGTAGTATAGTGAGAGCAGATCTACACACCTATGCACTTAAAGTTGGATTTTGGGTACATTTTAGCCCGAGAACCTCGGAGAATAGTGTTGTCTGATGGAAAGTTTGGGGGGGGTAGGTGTGTGAGTGTTGGGAGCTAAGGTTATGAAGTTTGAGAGGAATTGTGGGAAGGATGCGGTGCTGGTCGAGAGGAATTGTGGGAAGGATGAGGTGAAGAGGGCGATGGTTTCGGGTTTCGATGCGATGGGTTTGGGGTTCGGGTGTCGACGAGTTGAGCGATCGATCGTCGAATGGTTGGGGTCGGGTTGGCGACCGGTGGGGTGAACGGTGTTATGTCGTTTCGGTTGAATGAACGCTGATGTTGGACGAGTTCGGGCGTGTCTATTCGTGGAATCGGTTAAGTCTCCCTTCGTTATAAAACTCTTTAAAGATGAGTAATAAAAAAGGGGAAAGTCGAATGAATTATTCATTAGGAAAAATTTCTTTTGAGAAGACATGAAGAGTCTTTATAGAAAACTAGATGATATAATTCAAATTTCTCCAATACTATTTATTAGTTTTTGGATTTTTTCCGGTTAACGGTGAATTTTTACGAAATTTAATTCAATTTGAACATAACCCCTCGGATTGAACTTATGGTATAGCTAGTTATGAAATTATTCAAAGGTTGGGAATTACTGAACGACTTGTTCAATGGGCTAATCCATCTTCACGATCAGCGAGATATTGTGTAGGCAACTCAGCTCGTTCAAACTTTTGTGGATGGAGATCAATGCCTATTAAGTTTGTTTGTTATCATCCACAATTCGAAGAAAATAATGGTAGATTTACAGCTCCAATTAATTCTTCCACTACTCGATCCACCATCAGAACTACACATACATCCAGAATTCCTACCACCACCACAACTACACTCGCTAGTACAATTCCTACTACCACCACAACTACACTCGCTACCATCATTCTAGCAAGTGGAATCACAACTCTTCCATCATCTGAAAATCTTAAGGAAAATATAACTAATACCCCTCCAAGTAATAAAGAAAGAGGCTATGGAAATGAAAGTTTTTCTGTAGACAAATTACAGGATGTCGAAATTTTTTATCATAATCACATGCTGCTGCTAAAGTTGTAATCTAATTTTCATGCTTTCCTAAATTTTTATTCCACAATGAAAATGATATGTGAATATTGTATTGATTTTATTTTAATAATAGTATCTTAAAATATACAATAAAATATAAATTCTCCATCTTTGGAGATGAAGATTTTATTTCTAAAGGTTCTATTGATTTGCATATATATTCATTCAGAAAAAAAAAAAAAAAATCTTCTTTTATAAATACTAATTGTCAGTTTTCTGTGGAGATGAAGAGCTTGTCACTTCAGAATATTGTAATTCTTTCTTATCGAGAAAGAAGTATGTGCTGCTTGACTCGCTTTTCTCATCATCTTCTTTTTGTTTTGCATCATCACTGTTTAAATATATAAAACATTGAGGAATGAGAAAGGATGAAATAAATGGATAACTATATATCTTTGGTTTTAAAATTCTCAAAATCTACTTACCAAAATATACATTGAGCTAAGCCATCGTATACGTCTTGTCCACATGTGCAGGAAGGTAATCTGTCTATAGGATAATCCAATGGTAAATCCAATTGCAACTCCGTTTCACTATTTTGAGAGGTTGTTTCTTTCGAGATGTTTTTTTCATCACTTTCCTCACCATCTTCTTGATACCTGTTTAATTTTTTGAAAATCCATTGAAAATTGAGAAAAGATGATGTATATAAAATGAATAATTATATATTCATATAAAACTTTAGAATTTAAAATTTCAAAATGTACTTACCAATGTACACATTGTGCTAATCCATCATATACATGTCCACATGTACAGGAAAGTAGTCCGTGTGTACAATATTCCCATGGTGTAGCCCAAATTTGAAGACAACTATCTGTACATTTCCCTTCTGACATTTTACCCTTCTCAGAATTCTGTTAGCTTATGAAGAGTGTTATGATAATAATGATTTGTTCTCGATTGCTTTTATAAAGTTGAGCATCTGTAAAACGCTTGAGTGAGTTTAATGAAAATTTATAAATAGATTACAAAACATTTCTCTATGCTTACAATTTCGCGAAAATGAATTTCGCGAAATTTCACATTATATATATTATATAGTCAACTTTCGCGAAATTGAATTTCGCGAAAAGTGAATTTCGCGAAATTGGATTTCGCGAAATTTCACATCATATATATTATATAGTCAACTTTCGCGAAATTGAATTTCGCGAAAAGTGAATTTCGCGAAATTGGATTTCGCGAAATTTCACATCATATATTATATAGTCAACTTTCGCGAAAATCTGTTTGCTATTTTCGCCTCATTAATTCCTTTGGACACACCCATCATTCTTCAATTCACTATATAAGCATTGCATGATCTGATGGAATATTCTGCCTCATTAACCATCTCTTGATGCCTACTTATATTTGAGAATTTGGGTCGATCGAGCGTTGATACCATAAGGCTTGTATGCTTCAGCTAGAATTCGGTTAGTCGGCTACTCGCGATTAAGTCCGTTGAGTGTCGCTGTTTTCAGGGGCTGTTGTGTGGACAAGCGCCTTGGCATTCGACCTGATTGTTTTCCTAGGTTTACCTATGGAATTCTCCTGTTTGGTTTGGCTTAACCATTCCATAACAGCCTCTCGACCAGTAAATAGATGAAGATGATGAACTAGTAAAGAGGCATACATGGATTAATATGTGGATTATTTTGAGGATAACTCCAACTCAGCGTGAGTATATCAATATATAAAACTTATATCAAAAATGTTACGTTATTGAATCATTGGCTTTGCCGTTTCCGGTTAGTGCATGCGCACGCAGTTCTGTTTTTATCCTCGAGGATGCGTTACACGTTTTTCTAATGCTCTTGTATTGTATTCCTTATTCACATGTACTATTGTTCGTTATTCATAATATACGTTCTACAGCATTAACTACACACATATTCAACAAAAAAAGTAAATAACATTCGGTTGTATTTTTTACCAAGTTTATTTCGATATAAAGTATATATGTATATTCAATTGTAAAATATAGAAAAAAATTTTATGTCAGTTCTTCTAGTAATTTAACAATTTGGGAAGTTCCTTGAATATGTACATTGTCAATACCTTCATTTTCTTCGTTATTAAGACTTTTACTAATTTTTCCATTCCAATCATATCTATCTAGTATAGTTTTTCGAACTACATGATCTCGTGTATCTTTTTCAGAAATTTTTAGCATAACTGTTAGAAAATCTTCTATTGAACATCCTCTGCTCCAAAAATATTGCAAAGAGAAGACAGTAATCTCCACATGTTGTTGAAAGAAAACCTTGGAGTAGAACATCATTCCATTTAATTAACTTTATTCCAGAAAGTTTTAAGATTTGAGCGACATCTGGATATGTTGAAGGATCTCGTCCTGTTGAATCGAAATAATTAATTTCGGATTTTGTTCGAATAACTCCTATCCAGTGTTCTCCTGGTTGATAAGAATAGTGTGTGTTAAAAATATATATTCCTTCATTCGATAAAAATTGTTCTATAAATTCATTTCTTGCACAGACAGCAAAAAAATGATTATTAGTCATGTGATCTTGGGAAAGAACATCGAAAATATTTGCTGTATTCATCCTTAGAATATGCTTCCACCACTGAGTCGAACGCTAAAGTCAGAAGCGATTTCCATCATTCCATCTTTTTGTATATATGTATTAAGATAGACATTTTCTGGTGTTGCAACCCGAAAACCGATATCGATTGTTAGTGAAACATGTCTCATTAAATGAAATCCTTCGGATGAGAGATCTCCTGTCAAATCGAAAGCGTATATTGCAAGTCCAGTTTCATATTCACTCAGTCCAATTCCACTTCCTTCAGAAGAAAGATCTTTTCCCATTGCATTTAGAAGTTGTACATATGGTCGAGTATACATTCTATTTACAAAATTTGGAGTATATCGTTTTCCAAAAGGTAGTCCATCAATTTGTAGTTCTACATGACTCACATCGTAATGACCAAATTTGAAAGGATTACGATTGTATGATCCATTTTCTCCATCGTGTGATGAAAGTGAAACAAGTATTAAATTTGGTCTAAGTGTGTTATCAGCAATTTTTATTTGAGTATGGGTTAATCCAGTATTCACATTATAAGATCTGGTGTATACCCGAGAAAGAGGATACTTTGCATTAACACCATTAAGTAGTTTTTCGTTATGTAACAGCTGAATTGTTTGGTTGATTTTTAATTTTCGAAGATGAAGTACACATTTCGTCAACTTTACTTTTCCCCCTCCTCCAGGAGTAGCTGTTGCTGCCATCAAACAATAACTTGGTTTACTTCGGTCTAGTTCTAATTTACAATTCAATCCTGGAATGAGATATCTTTCCTGTTGAAAAATGCTAAGATGGAGTCGTCCAAAAAACTCAAATGAGTTTGAACCTCTAATAAGATTCTTTCTTGCTGTAGCCGCACTATTATCGAATTCCGCACCATCTTTTGCAAGATTATCATCTTGAAACCATCCTTCTGCTTTTAATTGGTATTGTTTTGCTTCTCTGCTATTATTGAGAAGGGTTTCTATGAACGATCTCATAGGATAATCACTTGAATGTTCAACAACAGATCCATTAATTTTGAATGTTGCTGTTTTGATTAGCGAATGAAAAAACGCATCCCCTGGTACAACATTTACATTAGCAGCAGTATTGTCTAAATTGGAACCATCGTCCTTGACTACTTTTCCTTCGATTTGCAAATATGAATTACTTAAATCGATATAGTGATCTACATCTCCAGGTATTTCAATTGGCCCATATTCACTGAGACGTGACGGAGCTAATTCACTATAATATCCGCGCTCCACCGAACTATGTGTGCCTGGAACATCAAATATACCCAAACTTTCGTTTATCGTAAAAGGAGAACCCAATATTTTTAAACCTGTTGAACCAATCTCTCCAGAACTCATCTTTCACTATTGATGTATGTCAATGAAATGAACTAAAAAATATTGAGATAATAATATATAAAGCATTTTCAAATTTAAAAAAATATTTGGAGTGGCTTTTCTCCGTCGCTTTGCAGGTTTGCTACGGTTATTTAATTTTCTTTTCCCAGGTTTTCTAACTCTTGGAATTACTACTTCATCTGTTTCTTCTTCTTCTTTTGGTCTCTCTACCATGTTATTAAGATAATTGGATGCAGCATCTAACCCTTTTTTCCCTAATGAGATAGCCGTTTTTTTTGCTAGAGGCGCAACAGCTTTTGCTAATTTTTTAAATATTCCTGATAGTCGTCCATTTCCCATCACTCTCTTTCCTTTATATGGTGTCAATCCGCCATTTCCTGATTGATTAGACGTGTAATATTGAATGTAAAAGTTTTTTGAGTCTTCTGGAGTATATGGAATTAATATGGAATTCATTGTTTCTTTCTGAAATGAACCGTTAGTATAACCTTCCCTCCATCAAATGGTACTTTTTCTCCATCATCACTTGTTATAAGGGTCTCTATCACATCAGTAGAAATTTTATCCACTTCAACGTAATGCGCTTGACTGAATTCTGTATAAACTCGAGAGAACTTCTTTCCACTTACTGGGACAACTCGTAGCAATCGTACATTTGCATCTCCAACGAGTCTGTTACTTACAATTGATGAATATACGTATAATGATGTAAATCCATAGTTGATATCCGGAGATGTGATGTTTCCGTGTTTTCCCACATTATAAGTTATCTTCGGATCTAATCCTAAGATATTTGCGAAATCTTGTGAAAACGAAACCTGAACACTCGAATCTCTTACATACAACATAGATTTGTTGGATACTTTGTCGTATTCGAATTCTATAGTTGGATGGAGATTGAAGGGTTTTAGAACATCATGAGTTCGTTGAATTACTTCATCTATATCTTCGTATCTTCCATTTCCAATTTTTATGTCGAAACGACGAAATCTCCCATTAAGTTCCGCTTTTGTGATGCTTATTATTCCTTCTACATTTGGCCAATTATTTAAAAACGATATATCTTTTAGAGCAACTTCCCATTGTCCTTCTGTAAAATCTACATATCTGGCTAGTCTAACTGTAAAGTTTGAATTAGTATTTTTAGGAAAGTCACTAAAACTAGCATCAGAAGGAAGAGTTACGAACTCCGACATTTTCAATTCTTTCAATGAAGTTCAATTCCTTATCATCCTCTTTTATTTAACAAAATCTCTTTCATTGACCCAGCTATTGAATGAATCAGGATATCCCATCCATTTAACGAGTATTTCCTTTGTTCTTCCTCGTTTCCGAGATTTGAGAATTTTCTCAATTCGAAAAAATGCGGGTTTTTTTACTTTCTGTAGTTCATCTTCATAAAAAGTTCCATCAACCGGTTCGTTTGCTAAATCACGTAATTTATAGATAATCGGTCTTTCAAAATCAAGCACTTCTGTAATTTGAAAAACTTCAACTGTCCAATTTATTGTGAAACCTCTTTCGAAAACTGTTCTAGCTTTACTAATACGAACGTAATCATCAATATTGAATTTGGGAGTACTGTCAGAACTATATTCTCCATTTTCATAAATCCTATTCCAGATTCTTTCTTGATTTTCATAATTTACATCATTCGGTTTTATTCCTAATGTTGTGTGAATAGTATTGTTATATGCTTTTACCATTTGTGGTAAAACATCAATATATCTACGATCATCCGAATATGTCATGAATCTATACATCTTCACCCGTAATGTTTTGTTGAATCGTTCTATGATGGAAGCTTTAATTGTCTCATTCTCAGATGTAAACCATTTTACTTTATTTTCTTTCAAAACTTTTTTGACATCTCGATTATTAAACTCTTTTCCTTTGTCTGTTTGAAAAACTCTATAATTAGTTCCATCCAATACTTTTTTTAAGGCTTTTGCTACCAATATACCTGATTTGTTAACAAGAGGCTCTACCCATGCTTTTCTTGAAAAAACATCAATCATTGTAAGTAAAAATGTAATTCCATCATTTTCAGCTCGATGAGATCTAACATCCATTAAATCAGCCTGTAATTGTTCACCAACTCCTGCAACAATTGTAGGTCTTCTTCTAAATTTCGTTTTTATTTGTTTGTGTAACGTATAAGCATCTTCACCACTTAACCAATCTCTAACTTCTTGTTCGCTTTCTTTTCTCCGAAGTGCTTCATTCAGTTTTCGTGCTCCACCTAATGAAGATGGTAGATCCGGGGTATAATAGAATTCATTTAGTAAGTCGTCCATTTTCCTCTTGTTCCTACATAAGGTTTTCGTGAAGACGATCTATTCGAATTGGATTTTGATTTATTTGATAAATTCGAGTTCGACTCCTTGATAATTTTTTCAAATAAGTTATATTGTTTCTCAAATGAACTTGGAGAAAAGGGAGAAGATACAATTGAACTATCTTTAACTCGAATCTTTCTTTCAAGAAGATTTCGTAAGTTCTCAGGTTTAATCTCTCCTGTAGATCCTGTTATTTTCCCGGTTAAAGAATCATAATTTCCAGACTTTTTCAATTTTTCCAGAAGATTTTTCGCTTTAGTTCGATCCTGAATCGAACCGAAGTCTTCAACTATTGAAGAAATGGAATAAGATCTAGAAGAATTTGACGATGGTTCTTCTTCGTTTAACTTCGGTGGTAATAATGTGTCTTCTTTTTTTGGCAATTCTTTTAAAACTGTAGAGTCTTGAGACGAATTATCTTCGGGTAATTCAGGTGTATCTTTCTTTAGAGTTTCTTTTGAATTTTGTGGAGCTGAAGGTGTTTGTGACATCATTGAAATCGGATTTCGAATAGTCGGAGACTGTTGAATTGGATAACTCCGAATTGAATTCATTTCATCTAAAAAAATTTGAAGTTCAGCTGCATACAAATTAACTTTGTTATAGTCTGAAATAGTGTTATCGTTATTAATTTGACGCATCCTATCTCTGGTCTTCTTAACCTTACTTACTCTTGGATTTTCTAATGGATTGAAACGAAGTGACGAACTATAGCCATCATTGATAATTTTTGAATCCTGTTGACTTTTAAATTGGTTCCTTTTGTACTCGTCTTCAGAAACCAAAAAAAATTTTTTTGTATACTTAGGAAAGCTCATCTTCCTGCTGAATGATTAATACAAGTTGAGGGATGGCTTTATAATCCGTTTCAATAATCCTTTTCCGTTTTGCAAAATCTTTCGTTTATATTTAAGAGGTTTGTTTTCATCGATAATATTCATCAACTCCTTTTTATGTTGACTCAGAGAATGGTATTGATTTTTCGTTAAAGGTACATTCCCATATATAATATTTTTAACAATTTCAAGTAATGTTCTAATTACTTCTTCTTTCATATGAGGTAAAGCAGAACTTGCAAGTTCATCGGTAAGACTGTTCAGTATTTGCAGAATTACTCTGTTTTTTTTCATTCTCTTAGAAAGTGGAGAATTATCCATGATAACTTAATTATTTTCTTCTTCGTGTTTTAAACAATCCTCCGAGCAATGGTTCAACTAATCCTGGGAGTATAGCACCCGCGATCGGACCTAGTAAAGCCGATAAAAACCCTCCTTTTTGCAAAAGTTGTTTCTTTTCCAAATTCGATGTTCTAGGACTAATCAGTCGAGCGATGTTTTTACTTTGTCGACTCAAAGCTTTATACTGAGCATCAGTTAGTCGTTCTTTTCTTTTAATGAGTAATTTCACACAATCAATAATTGCTAAAATTAAATCCGTTTTAGCATTTTTAATAATCGATTGTTGAGAAGAAATAGAATCTCCAACTAGAGATAATAAAGTTAGTAAATTTCGTTGAATTCTTTTTGTTTCAGCCATATCTATGTGATAATTTTAGTGATGTTATAGTAATCACTCAGAGGAAGATACAGAAGTGGTATGGTGAATATTTAAAGAGAACTTGGAATATATACTTGTTTTATTTAATTATGGAATACAAATCAAAATCGTTTGCTTAATTAGGCTTATAAATAATCATAGGCGTAGAGTCAACAGGAGGGAAATTTCCCATAATTCTCATTGTATCATCGGTTTCTTGTCGGAGGTCCAGTCTCATGAAGGAATATGGTGAAGATGTTGCATCTCGGTAGGATTCCTGAAAATATTTAACTTGTCCAGGAAAAACTTGTTTTCCTAAAAATGTGATTGATGTAGAATCCCTGGGGTTTTTTCCTATAAAAAAATAGTGACTATTCAGCGAAATTGTTCTAAGTTTACCAAAGAATAAGTTTTGTGTAATAGTAAAAATACTAATATTTAGATGGTGACTTTCTCGAGTATACAAATTGTTAGCCATCTTGATATTTGATGATAATTCCTCCATTAGATCATCAATGATCATCCATCTATTTTCTCCATCTTTGGGAAAAGTACTCGGATCTTTCAATCCTTCATGAAATTCCACTCCTTTCATATCCTCAAAAGCTTCCTGCCATATTCCATAGCAATATATAATTTCGATTGGAGGAGTAGATATTAATTGAGATTGTTCAATCAACCGTTTAACGAGTTGAGTTTTTCCTGATCCTGTTGGTCCTGTTATCATAGATGTGAAAGGAGAATGTAACCTCACATCAATTGATTGTAGTCCGTCTTTCTCCATGTTTTGATAATTACTAACATTTGAAGTTTTCATTTAAACTAATTATAATGATGAGGAGATGTTTCAAAAATCATACTTTCATTATTCACAAAATTTTGAAAAAATACTTCTACATAGTTCACAGTAGCATTCATCTTTTCTCCTGTAATCCGAATAAAAAAATATTCAATCAAAGATGAAGCTACAGTTATTGCAAGTAATATTAAAACCACTCCAAAAAATTGAAGCAAACTTTGTCGAAGCGGTTTTGATGTAGATTTAGTGATGTTATCAAAATGATTATGTAATAATACAGCCTCTTCAACTAATCCATCTGTTTCATCTTTTTCTTCTTCACAAGAATTGTAAACTTTAGAATTATCCTTATGAATAGTTTCCATAATTTTATATTCCTTCTAGTTGAACTTCTCAATGATATAATGTTCATATATATAAAACTCTTAACTTATAAATAGTGAATGGACAGTTAATCGATTCCACGAATAGACACGCCCGAACTCGTCCAACATCAGCGTTCATTCAATCGAAACGACATAACACCGTTCACCCCACCGGTCGCCAACCCGACCCCAACCATTCGACGATCGATCGCTCAACTCGTCGACACCCGAACCCCAAACCCATCGCATCGAAACCCGAAACCATCGCCCTCTTCACCTCATCCTTCCCACAATTCCTCTCGACCAGCACCGCATCCTTCCCACAATTCCTCTCAAACTTCATAACCTTAGCTCCCAACACTCACACACCTACCCCCCCAAACTTTCCATCAGACAACACCATTCTCCGAGGTTCTCGGGCTAAAATGTACCCAAAATCCAACTTTAAGTGCATAGGTGTGTAGATCTGCTCTCACTATACTACTATGGTAGATCTTACTATACGTAGTTCCGCCATATCTTGTAGTCCTCTTGTCCACTTGTGCCACATTGGTGTCAGTTCAGATGGTAGTTCACTCTCCCAATCAGCTTTGCGTCTACACAGCTCCTGTAGTATTTGCTTTCTCGTAATGATGAAAGGTGCTAGAAACCCTAGCAGATCATATATTGAAGCTATCAGGGATAGTATTTCTCGTTTAGTTTGCATCTCCATAGAGACCGGTATGGTGAAATGAAAGGTGTCCGTTTCTACACACCAGAGTACTCCTAATGCTCTTTCTGGTTATGTTGGAGTAGTAGTGGTTATAGTGGCTTCCTGCAGGTTTTGTTATCTTTCTGAAGTGGGAATAGTTTCCAGCACTTCTGGTGAGTTTGTTACAAATTTGTGTAGTCTGATATTGCCTTTCTTGCAGAGATCTCTGGCTGATTCTATAAGCTCATTTGCTTCTTGCTCACTACTGACCGATAACAATCAGTCATCCACATATAAAGATTGTTGGATGAAGTCTGCAGCTTTCGGATGTGTGTCTTGGTGTTTCTGTGCCAGATATCTCAGTTCGAATGGGGCGCAACCAGGTGAACATTTAGTGCCGAAAAGGTGCACAGCCATGCAGTATACCTTGACTGTCTCCATTTTGTCATTCCACCACAGGAATCTGAAGTAGTCTGTCATGCTCTGCCACCCGATACTGATAAAACATTTTCTCGATGTCCCACATGATGGCAATCTTCTTTGCTCTGAATCTCAGAAGCACTCCTAATAATCCGTTCAGGAGTATAATCCGTTGCTGACCAACTGATCTTCTCTAGATGAAAAGCGTAGAAAAACCTAAGCCATTCCGCATGACTCACCCAGAAAATGACAGTGAACTTATCGGCCGACACTACATCGCCCCTTGACCGGATGCATCGCAACGGCGAAGGCGCACCCCAGCCAAATCACTTCATTGCATCACTCACACGCACTGACACAGCATTGTTAGCTTCGTTAAGGCATAAATGTTGGTGTATTTAAAGTCACAAGGTTAATTTGTTTTTCTTTTCATTAACTAAGTTAAATAGAAGGGTTAAATAAACAGTCCAATATATAAAGCTGTCCTCTTTACAGTCTAGATCTGTATTTTAATGGTAAGGAAGTGACACACAAGCAGTATGATCTAATAATACCTCAAGTCAGTATAACTATACAAGTAAAACTACAATGGATAGAATTAATTATTTTAAAAAATACACTGAGATGGTTTCACCAATTAAGTTCAACACAATGGTTGGTCTTCTGATATAGCTGACGGTGGAGTGTTAGTAGAAGAACTCACAAGCTTTTTGTATGCATTCATTTTAGCTTGTTCACTTCTTCTTTCCAACCATTCTATTTTTATATAAAAGCGCAATACCTAAAGAAAGAGTGTTCTGAATAGTGTAGATTTCTTTATAAAATTTATACTTTGTATTATAGAAGTTTTAGGATGATCAGGTTCATCTTTATGCTGAATCCAGTAACAACACCATACAAGTACTTTACATTTAATTATACAACACTGAAATGGTTAGTCACTCCTCTTACTCTTAAACCCTTATTTTGCACCAACCGAAGAGTATTAGTGTTTTTATGCTGATCCAGATCTCATACAATTTCACATTTACAAATTCCACGCACTCAGTTGAAAAAGGCATAGTTATTCATTTTCAAGAAGTTAAACCCTCTCATGTTCCCGGTTGAGGGCACATTTGATAAGCATCAGCTGCCGCTGACACTCCTGAATTTGTGGTACGTGCACATTGAATCTTCAGTTTAATTGTAGAGTCTCTCCAAGTTATGTAATATGATCTGTTTGTTGGCAGAATGTATGGTTTATATGGTTGTCTGGTACTGGTCTCTGTCACAAACGCAGAATTCACCAGTAGACCTGTAGTTGTTTCCCCATTAACAAAAACTAGTACCCTGGCAGTATGGAGGGACATAAGAGATGGTCAGGTGTAATAACCGTATGTACAGCTAATCCGGAATGCCAGTGGGTGGTCATTGGCACAGTTGTTGATGTGTCCGTCATTCGTGCAGAAAGTTGTAAGTACAAATCGCGTATGATGTAATCTTTTTTCCAAAAGACTCATCCATCTACGGCTCTTATCATAGTAAAGAGATTTAATAGAGTTTAGTTGGTGACTGAATCGTGTATCTAGAGCAGTAAGTACTCACCAATACCAGACACTACTACTAACTTCTGCATTAGCAATGTATGCAACATCCTTTTGAATACCTTGTCCAGCTACAAGACTACTTCGTATACAGTTCTTATCATCCATTCAGGTCCTACTAGGTATTGGTAATAGCCTTGGTTGTAGCCTATTGCATCCTCATTTATCTCTATATTACTGTTTTGTTTCTAGAATGTTCTAGATGGCTACCAACTGTTTATAAGCTGTCATCAGTGCCATGTATGAACCCGCTATCCTGTTTCCAGCTACCTTATTTATTCTGGTAGTTAGAAAGCAATGCCAGATAGATAAGTATTTGGGTTCAGACCTAGCAACTAGATATGCATATGATATACTCATGTTATCTCCATATCCTGTATTGTTCTCTGTATTGCATCATCTTGATACTCCCCAGTGATCATCCACTCTTAGAAATACAGAAATGTGTAAAGTTATTGTATCTCCATGACAACCTCAGTAACATCATCAGTATCAGACTCATATTAAAGATGGTAGACCCTCGACACCCTGAACTTGTAATACTATAATAATATATCTGTTTAGCTGAATATTTACTAATCCATCATATATCCAGAGTTATAGGTGTGTGACTGGAGTTGTCAGACCATGTATAACCTTTATCAATTCCAATAATAAGCTGATTATTTGCATTATCTCAAATAAACTTTAGGAGTTTAGGGTCTTATCAACATGGTAGTTGTGTTAGTATTATGGAGAGTTGTCTTCACATTATTATATGTATCAGTGGTCTTCCTAATCACCATAGCTTTTTAGCAGCATAGTAGTTGTCAAACTGTTAGGATCTAAGGCTCATCCATAATCTTATATAAATATAAATACTATTATCATTCGTAGAGGCTTCATACCAGAATATACCATAACTAGTGAATCTCAACCTGTCTATGCTGGTTACATACACCAACAATTGTATGTAGTATCAACATATTCATTATTCAAGATGGTGACACGTACATTTTAAACACTAGACTATTATTAATTTTTCCCTTGTAATACTACGCACCGGCCAGGTTGAATTTAGAGAATCATTTTATAATTTCATGGCTCATATTTTTATTACATCCATAGATTTATGTTGATCACTTGCATTGTATGTAATTGGTTTGAGTTAGGTGTTGTTATGTTATGGTGAGCACATTCTTTGTTACTTCTAAGTTGCCACTTTATAGCCTGTGATTCACACTTTACATAAGACATTGCACAGGATATCACTTGTATCATGATTCTAATGCTTCATTTTACTAACCTGTTACTTGTCAGTTACAGGGTACAATCAATAAACTGTTACCAAAACATTAAGAACCATCCTACTAACATAGTAGCAGTTGACTGAGAACTATGGAGCAGACTATCACCACTACGGAAGGTAAACACACAACGGTTAAGTTTAAGCTCTCCTCCATCTGCAGCCAGTTAAGTAAAAAACTCAGACTATCGTGTGACCAATCACACGCTACTTTCTTAGAACTTCATTTTGAAAACAGTGAATATGTTCTGTCTGATCAACAATATTCTGATCACTGTGTGGTCAACAGGCTAAATTTAGATGACTATCTCAACCAGGTTAGGGGCGTATACAACAAAGCCATCAAACTTTATGTTACAGCTATATCTCAGCCTATGTCTCGCGATAGTCTTGCAATCAAAAGGTATTATATGATTTTTTTCCCATATGATAAAACCACACCGGAGCAGTATTCTCATTTTCCTAAGGTAGTTGCAGATCATTTAGGTGTATGTAAGGAGTTGTGTTCCCTCTTTAGTACCTTTCCTTGTGAAAATGCTAATTCTTACACAGCAGAAATGGAGGATTGTATACTTAGACTAGATAGCAACTCAAATCAGATAAATCTCATACAGTCCATTAAAATCAGTACATTTTGATAATCAATCTGTTATGATAACTTGAGTGCATAGATGCCACATCTATTACTCAGCCTATCACAGGATATGGTAGCTCCTTGATGCTAAGTACCTGGATGTGAGTTTGAATATTCAATCCATCTTTTAATCCATCTATACTTCAATCCATGATGATCTACGTAAGCTAACAGCTGTGAAATAAGATAATCTTAATGTGTTCATACAGTTTGTCTACCAAGTCAAATCCTGCTACTCAAAACTAGCCGATGTCAGACAGCTCAGTTATTAAGATAAATCAAGACAATCAAGATAAAACTACCATAATTCTTCTACAAGGTGCGCATGGTTGGAATCTAAATGTTGCACATGTATCTCATCACGAGCCCCTCTGCATAGGCAGGCAACTGAAATCACCTTAGCTACCCAACAACATTATTAGTAGTTATCCCCCTTGCGAGTACTTTGTTACTTTCCTTTGAAGGGTGTCCAGCACCAGCTCACACCACTCCATTCATCACAGCGGAATAGTGATGCAGAGCGATACAACTGTACAATCTGTGAGACTGCAAGAGCCATGATTGTTAAGTTTGTACTATCAAAGTCACTAGGAGCTGAGGCTATACATACTGTTGTTTATGAACGAAACTGTGTTTTCACCACAGCTTACAAGAGGTCAACAGCCTCATATTACGTGTGGTATGACCATAAACCTGATAGGAGTTATCTCTACATGGTCAGCTGTGTTGTATATGCTCACATTCTTGATGAATCTTGTTAATAACTAGATGATAAAGCTGAAACCATGATTCATGTTGGTTACAGTGTCTGATTGAAAGCATAGCGATTGGTCCAGTCTATAAAACATGAAGTTGTATTACATCACTATCTTCAGTGCTAAACTGGGAACATGTACACAAGATACGAGGGGGGACAATTATAAAGCTCGAGTGGGTGAAACAGCAATCGATCTGAGTCTACTCATATGCTGGATCACAGTTCATGAAGCAGAGTTGAACGAGTGAAACACGACATTGATGATGTCACTGGGCAGAGTCATTCAGCCCACTTCACTGCTGATCTAATAGAACCAAAATTCACACAGGAAGAGAAAGAAAACAATAACTCTCCACAGTGGCTAGAAGCTGCTGAAGTGGAGTACCAAGCTCATATTCATAATGGAACCTGGAAACTGGTTGAACTACTAAACTGCACTGCTATAGGATCTAGATAGATATTCAATGCTAAGAATAGAATAGTCTAGATGATGAAATCTAAAGGTTCAAGGTTAGGCTCATGGGGAACGGCTTTGCTCAGATCTACAGTGGCGATTATGAGAAGACAATTCTAGATGGGGTTCACCAGCTAGCTTACAATGTCAGTCAAGATATTATTTGTGAATGGCGATACTGTATTTCTCAATGATGCCATTTCAGAAGACATATATGTAGCAACCTGAAGCACTCATCCTTACTCCTATTCCCCTAAGAACTCCTAATCCCTAAGAACTTCAATTTACTGTTGTTAGTTTGGTTTGTGTTTATTACAAACCCACAGCTATACTCATGGCTGTCAATGTAAAGATGGTGAAGGATAGTGTCAGCAGACTGGTAGACCACAGGCTATACCAATTTATTGTTGTTAGTATGGTTTATGTTTATTACAAACCCACAGCTATACTCATGGCTGTCAATGTAAAGATGGTGAAGGATAGTGTCAGCAGACTGGTAGACCACACGCTATACCAATTTATTGTTGTTAGTTTGGTTTATGTTTATTACAAACCCACAGCTACACTCATGGCTGTCAATGTAAAGATGGTGAAGGATAGTGTCAGCAGACTGGTAGACCACACGCTATACCAATTTATTGTTGTTAGTTTGGTTTATGTTTATTACAAACCCACAGCTATACTCATGGCTGTCAATGTAAAGATGGTGAAGGATAGTGTCAGCAGACTGGTAGACCACAAGCTATACCAATTTATTGTTGTTAGTTTGGTTTATGTTTATTACAAACCCACAGCTACACTCATGGCTGTCAATGTAAAGATGGTGAAGGATAGCGGCAGCAGACTGGTGGACCACATGCTATGCCAATTCATAGTCAGTAGTTCACTTTATGCTGCCACATCAACGAGGCCAGATATCTCACACGCACTGGAAGTGTTGTCAAATTTAATGATGCACTCAAACAGCTAACCTCACTGCTGCCAAGTGCTATCTGAAGGCTACACCAGACTACAGCATTTCGTCCAGCTAAAGTGGTAAACCTTTGGTTGAGCAGATAAAAACCAGCCGAACAGAAAGTGAACAAAGACATTCTACAACTGGTCTAGTTATCATTGATTATGATGAACCAATCAGCTGGATCAGCAAACAACAGAATACAATAGCTTTTCTGACTGTAGAGACAGAGTATAATTATGCAGAGAAGGAAGCAAAAGAGGCAGCATGACTGACAGCTATCTGAGGATATTACAGGCTTTCAATCATCACTACCACATGTTAACACTGGTACCTCTCTACCATAACCATTGCCAACAAAACCAGAAAGTAAGAGATCTAAACTTATGATACCATGATATATACTGTATCTACCAAAAGATCATCAACAACTACATCACCACTAAGCACTGCTTTACCAAGAACATGATCCCTGATATTCTCACTAAGTCTTTGAGTTTTAGATCATTTTAATAAACTGAGAGACATGCTAGGTGTATGTTAGGTCAAAGCTTAAACAAATGGCTCGATAGACAGGACAACTGTGTTACATGTATTCACAGGTTTTGCTGTGTTTGTTTACATTTTGTTCCTGCATTTCTCATAATTTCATGGGAACATGGGAAACGACAGTTCTGAAATTTATGTACATGTAGTTGTGTTGCCTTGTTATTTGAAATTGTAGTTGTGTTCTCTTGTTATTTGGATTGACATCTGAAGACCACATAGAAAACCTAACAGCTCTTAAAAGGCTAATCAAGTAGCTACTCCTTATGAATATCAACAAAAAACTTTCTTTTTTGTTCATCTCTGCTATCAAGATGGCTGCTTGTTTTATTCATGTCAAATAAATCACAATATCAATAAAAGGTTTTAACAATATGTTCAACCATTAAAGTGAAAAGTGCAGAATAACTACAGTAGTTATATCCTCTTGTTTAGAAAGGACAACTCTAAAAATAATGAAGTAGTCTCTGGTTTGCTATAAATAGCCAATAAACTATATAGAATACGACATCAGTTCTGTTTTCTCATTCAAAAAAGAAAAACACAAAATAAGAGAGAGATTATTTCTTATATTATTGATGCTGACAGACAGCGACTAAGACTTAGCCTGTTCCTCATAAACTCTCTAAAACAACTTATTATATGTCTATGGTCAGCCTCCATAACCAACTGAAGGTATATTGAGTGATGGGATCATGTACATTATGTACAGGTGATAGATAAATAAACACTACACTAGTAATACCAGGTAAGGTTATAGATACAGAGTCTGTGTTCAGCAGGTAAGGTTATAGATGCAGAGTCCGTGTACAGCAGGTAAGGTTATAGATATAGAGTCTGTGTACAGCAGGTAAGGTTATAGATACAGAGTCTGTGTTCAGCAGGTAAGGTTATAGATGCAGAGTCCGTGTACAGCAGGTAAGGTTATAGATATAGAGTCTGTGTACAGCAAGTAAGTTATCCTTTCACTTAAATACTCATCTTCATTGATTCTCAAACATATTAGGTCTGCTGTTACACATTAACACAAGTATTTACAATACGAAATGAGCCAATAGCATCAATGTTCTCCGCTATGTCAAGCTGACCTATTAACCAATGAGATGAGTTTGTAAGAAGTACAACCATGAAAACAAGAGGAAGTTCCATGATTATTCTAGTTGATGGTCTGTCTGGTGTCAATGTAGGAATAGTGAGAAGTTGTCAGTCCTTGCCTTTACGGAATCCAGGGAAGAGATAGAGTTTACGGAATTTTGTAAAGGTGCAGATGCAAGTTGGTACATTACCTCCCTGAGTGTCACATGACCTTGCATTCTGATCCGCCATACTGACCTGTCTCACCCGTGACTGTATCTAAAACATACAAATAAGCACAGAGCAACATATCATGATGACATCAAAAGGCTTGCTACAATGTGTTAGTTGAATTGATGAGATGAGTTCAAGTCTCAGAACTAACAGGATGTTATTTGTACCAGAGAAAAGGACCTGTAATAGTTGATAATGTCAGGTACCAAAGCTACTAGTAGTATACGGAGTGTTAGTTGGTGACGGAGCCTCAGAACCGGCAGCATTTTGTGCTAGTGGGTGCACTATGGAAAATTAGCCATTTGCTACGTGAGCATAGGCACAATTTCTTTAAAAACCCATTTTGTCGGGGCAGTAGTCAAAGATAGCCTACAGACATGCCACAAATAGTCGACTAAACAGATCCACGCTTTTACTATGGGTATTTTGCGGGTGGACTTCGATATCCTCTCCCTAGGCATTCGGAAATTAGCCTAAATTTAATGTGAGCATTAAATGAAGAGAAGCACTATAGGAATATAGAAATCCCCGGAAGAGATCCAGGAGTGTCCCTGAGTTCATCTGAAATGAGAACATTGAAAATAACCTGAAATCTATAGAAATGAAATTTGAACAGGCAGAGGAAATGAGAAAGGATAGAAAGGAATGGAGTAGTAAGATAGTGAAGGCTACCTGAGCTGGAGAGACAGCACAAATGATCAAATCATGACGATGCAGGTGATGGTGATGTAATAACACTGAGGCTTTAAAGCTAACATCTCGTGACCCCTATTATGACCTTGATCTCAATTTTTTGGGAATACTAGCCTAAAGTTGTTATAAACAACAGCTTAAATTTACTAATAGTCCTGAGGCTATAAAGCTAGCATCATGTGATCCCTATTGCAACCTTGACCTAAGGATTACTGACTAATTAGGCCAAGAATAATAAAATGTCCTCTCTTTTACAAGCGGTGGCCAATAAAAGACTACAGTTATTGTAGTTATCCCCTCCTACACCTCACTAAAACAAATGTTTTTATTAAAGTTAGTAGATTTTGGTCAAGATTTTGGTCCTTTTCTGTTCCAAACGGTTTTATATGGATTAGCCCCGGAAATTAGCACAAAAGACACAGCGAGTCTAATGGTCTGTTTATTACAAGATACAGCGAGTCCAACAGCTTGTTTATGACAGAACGTGGGAACTCACTTAATGGTGACTGAAACACTCGCTAAAAATGTTTGATTTTCTCTCCACACCAGTCGAAACGGAACTGACCAATATGCGACTGCTAATCAAGCTCGGATCACACAAAACTTGTTTAAACGGGAACACCGGCAAAGATAAAGTGACAAAACGTAATAGCGTATGATTTTGGCGACTTTTATCGCAAATATTCTAAAAAGCGAGTGGAACCTAATGATCACCGTCCCTTCGCAGCTACGTCGAGCTACGACCAACATGAACTATGATCCAATACGCTCATGACTAGAGCGAATCATGAGGGAACAGGGTTGGTCGAAGAGAGCAGAGAGTTTTGAAGTTTGCCTGAAGCACTCTTAACCTCTGAGGTTATATATAGGGTTATACCTAGGTTATATAGTGTTTATATTACACCTCTGATGATGTAATATCTATATATATTTTATTTACACTATCTTGTTTTCTCTTGCTGTCTTTTTCATCGATGAATACTGACTTTAATAAAACCACTCTTGTTCTAGTGAGGTGTGGGAGAGAATAACTACAATAATTCTAGTATTTTATTGACCATTGCAGTGAAAAAGAAGGGTAATGTGTTATTCTAAGGCTAATCCGTCGATAATCGCTAGGTGAAAGCCGCAATAAGAATCATGAGCTTCTAGCTTTGAAGCATCAGGACCATTAGGAAACTTAGGCTAATGCTCATGACAAATTTAGGCCAATTTCCTGAAAAATAGAGGCAAAGTCGTAATAGGGATCATGTAATGTTAGCTTTAAAGTTTTATAAAATAAGAAAACTTAAGGTAATGCTCAAACTTAAGCTAATTTCTAAAATTCTAAAGAGCCGGTGCGGATGCCCAGCTGCAGAACACCAGTACAAGAAGCCTAGAACTTTAGCTATCTAGTTGAGTATCATTGGGATACGCCGCAGTCTATTCTTGACTATCGCTTCTACAAAATGGGTCTTTAAGGAACATAGGCTGATGTTCACATAGCAAATAGGCTAATTTCCAATGGGTTAAGAAGGAGGTGCAGTCAAGCGCTAAGAAAGTCGCAGAGCTTGAGGCTCTGTCACCAACTGCCCCCGTAAGCCATGGTCACACGATGGCCGAACCGACTTAGGTTTGGTTCGGAGGTTTTTTTACTTCGGTTCGGCTAAGCCACATGTCACACGGCATCCGAAGTCACTTCGCTTCCTAGATACCATACGCATGGAGACAGGACACTGTTTCATTGGTAGCTTTTGTTTACATTTTATTTGAGTTAAATATTTCTATTGTAAACAAAAAGCTTTGAGGAACAATTATTAATTATAATTACGCAGCAGATTTATCAGAAGATCGTTCAGCTGCGCAAAATAAATCACTTGATACAAAGATTTTGTCAACTCTTGCCATCAACAAAATTATATTTTTTGTTAACATTTTTTGTTAATATATGAATATGAATGTTTTTCTATTTAGAGTACATAACGAACAAAGACAGTCTTTATCATAGTACTATGGTTTTACATAAATAAATCAGTCAACGATTCTTCACCAGGATGAGTATGACACATTACCTCTATTCTGCACAAAAGAAAACCACAACCATTCTCTTACATTTATGTAAAACTTGAGTGCAACATCTTACATTTATGCAGCACAATCATAAGTCCGGGTGAGCCTCTCCGTAAATTGCCTCATGTTTTTTATTTAACGAAATAAATAGATCGTCCCATTTCTTTTTTAACTTTACTCACAAGCACGTAAGGAGAAATGTGACGAGTGCTCGCTAAAATTTTAACCAGTCAATAAGAGCACGGGTTCCACCACGAAATTTCGAGCAGGGCCGAAATGGTTCGTTTCGGCAAAAAATTTTTTCGGCTGAACAGTTTACAACTGCTACCGATGTCGTTTTGCGTTGTTTAGTCCGTTTCGGCGCTCATGTGACCACCCCCTTATACTACTGCTACTAAATACTAACTCCTGCTGATTGTGATAAGAGCAGCAAAGGATGTAGACAAAGGAAAACATTGAGAAACAGTGTTGGGGGTCCTCCCATGTTTTGTGACGATTCTGACGACCCGACGACAGGGATATTTAAAAAGTGACAGACGAGACGACCATTTATCAATGTAGGCGACGAGGATTGCGTAAGTACGATTACTAACGGTACGGCTGCACGTAACGAATTTTTCGTTGGTTCTGAGTTCTGGCCGAAATCACGGAAAACGCAGAATTAATCGGTCGAAATTCACAGAATTATTTGAGCTGTGCATGCCCACCGAGTTCGTCGACGAAACGCTTTTAACAGATTAAACAAATTATTAGCGAGCACGATTCTAGCAGCTTTAGCAATTAGTATAGTCCAAGACATGTATCGCGACACACAATAAAAATACAAAAGCATTTCAACATAGAACACACGATGTAATTGTTTAAGTCGCGCTATTGTTGGTTAGCGAGCACGACTTTAGCAAATTTTAAGCTATATGTAGTCCAAAAACATAATGCGACACACAAGAAAAATATTACAGAAAGTTACCACAGTAAATACGATGCAACTGACTTGTTTGCGCTAGAGATGTCAATATTCTCTACCACAAAACTTTTGCTGCTAAAAAGGAAATATAATTAAAAAATAAACAATTTGTAGCTATAGCGTCCAAACAATAAATACATTCAATAATGCAATCTAAGCAGTTGCATCGTGTGTACTATGTTGATTTGCACTTTTACTATTGTGTGTCATTATACGTCTCTCGGATTATACTAATTGCAAAAGCTGCTGAGATCGTGCTCGCTAGCACGATTCTAGCAGCGCAGAATAATTCTGTGTGTTTCAATCATTTCGTGATTTTGGTTAGAACCAACGGAAATTTTGTTACGTGTTGCCGTACCGTTACTAACTTATTATTTGTTCATAAATCACCACGGTCAACCGAAACTTCACTAGTTTTGGTTTGAAGCATCTGGCCCAGCATTTATAGACTGCCAAATAATTAAAGCAATGAAATGCCACGACACTGACAGCAAATCCGCTTCCAAGTCTGTGACTGACAGTGATTATTAAAGGCAATCTCGGTCTATTTTCAGTACAAGAAATATAGCTCTAAAAACCTAAGACGGCTGTCACTCTTCGCGGAGTAATCATCAACGCTCCCAAACATCACTAATATGTTTGTGAAGGTCGCTGGTTGAGCCATGCTTTTGGTTAGCAGAAGTTCAAACCTAGGTGTTTCAGATTTTTAACGCAACCCAGTGCCACCAGTATAGATATTTGTATTAAAATAACGAATGTGAAGAAAGAGGTTGTTTTGGTCACCAATTTGAAAAAGGTGACAGTGATTTTAAAAGTGACGACAGTGATTTTAAAAGCGACGACAGTGATTTTAAAAGTGACTATTCTGACGACAGCTTTGTGTGGTAGGACCCCCAGTGTTAAAGTGTCAAAGGTGAATATATTAACATTAAAGTTAATTGGATATAAAATAAGCTAGACAAATGTAAGAGTTCTCAGGCTATAAAATAGACTGACTACTTACAATCTTAAAGAGACTCTCTATATCTCTATGAGAAGAATGTTTGTAGAATGTGGCCACAAGAACTCTGATGAACCAGGCTCCATGGCTGCAGGATTTAGTAGCCATGTAGGCTAAAATAGACATAGAGTGGTAAGTTGATAAGTTCATGACTCAATGGTACGTGATAGCCATGGCTCATGCGTATAGAGTAAATAATGATAATCATCTACAAGCACATTGTAGGAACAAAGGCTAGTCACAAGCTAAACAAATAATTATGCACAGAGGAGACACTTTGATAAAACTTTGTAAAGCACATCTGAGACACGACTCTGTACTTACATTCACTGCTGGCCTTCATGATGAAGAAATCATCAGCATTCAGAGTAGTTGGAGGTGGAACTGAAGTAGCTGATGACTGAGGAACTGATGTACCGCTAACTGTGGTTGACTGAGGAACTGATGTACTGCTAACTGTGGTTGACTGAGGAGCTGATGTGCTACTAACTGTGGTTGACAGAGGGGCTGATGTACTGTTCCCTGTGGTTGACTGAGGAGCTGATGTACTGTTAACTGTGGTCGACTGAGGAGCTGATGTACTGCTAACTGTGGTTGACTGAGGAGCTGATACACTGTTAACTGTGATTGACTGGGGAGCTGATGTACTGTTAACTGTGGTTGACTGAGGAGCTGATGTACTATTAATTGTGGTTGACTGAGGAGCTGGTGTACTGTTAACTGTGGTTGACAGAAGAGCTGATGTACTGTTAACTGTGGTTGGCTGAGGGACTGATGGACTACTAACTGTAGTTGACTCAGTGGTTGGGCTGCTTATGATGGTAGATATTGGTGAAGGAAGAAGCTCTGCACTTTCTCCAAAGTCTCGTCTCCCTAGATAACAGAATGTTTGACTAGTTATGTTATATTTTTATACTAAGTGAATCTCTGTAAATGTATGTTAATACTAGTGTAAAGAACAGCCTTTTATATTGGACTAACCCTTCTATTTAACTTAGTTAATAAAAAGAAAGAAACGAATCAACCTTGTGACTTTAAATATGTAAACATTTATGCCTTAGCGAAGCTAACAATGCTGGGTCAATGCGTGTGAGTGGTGCAGTGAAACTATTTGGCTGGGGTGCGTTTTCGCCGTTGCGATGCGTCCGGTCATGGGGCTGTGCGGTATCGACCGATAATTTTAATGCCGTTTTCTCAGTGAGTCATGCGGAACGGCTTAAGATTACCTACGCTTTTCATCTAGAGCAAATCAGTTGGTCACACCGGTCTCTGTAGTTTGGTTGAGTTAATATACCGTGTATTGGACAACTAAACCACTCTATTCTTAAGTACAAGGTATTTACCATTTAATATTTATCCAATTTCTGATTTTGCCGTTTTCTTTTTAACCAACTTGAATTATTTGTGTATTAATATTTCCTAAAATCTGTTTTCTTTATTAGTTAGAGACCACTACGGCGAGACAACTCATACATGATTATAAACTAACATAAACCTAGCCGTACCAGAACATTAAAGGGCAAAAGGTAATTACTAATCTTTTTTTTACAAACGTATTTATTATCGCATTCTTGCCGATTTTACGTGTTTTACTCTTAACATTACGACTTTTATTTTAGCTTTCACGGTGCATACCAAGAACTGGCACGCATAATAAAATAACCTATTCAACCTCAAAGAATTGTGTCACCCGTAGACACATACCCTTAGACATAACCTGGTACAGCTACAGTGAAAGCTTACCTATCGAGACTATCAACCAGACCACCCTTTCCAGAAACCGGAGACGCCGTTGGATACAAGACACGCAGACGTTGCCCCCCACTACGGAACGACGGACAGCTAAGTAGAACACATCTACGAACGTTATCTATCTCCACTTAAATCTGAACCTTATTTAATTACTTTATACAGAATTTTGTTTAAATTTTCTCTAATCCTCTCTTATTCCATCCCTTAGTTTACACTATTATCAAATTATTTGTAAACAGAGACTTGGTTGACCAATTCTGCTTTGAAAATTTACTGATTTACCGATTCATTCAGTTTCAGGGGATTCACAGTAGTTAAAGCCCTGATATCGTCGGCAATTACTGGTTCCTGCTGGGGGGCGTGTTGTGATTGCGTCAGGGTTCCGGCAGCCTGTGTTGTTTTCTTGTGCCCTCATTCCGCGCGTGTCATTGTATTGTTAGCCAAGCTTGAGTAAACAATAAGGCAGCCTGATAAATCTAGTGAAATTTCCACATACATGTACTATAACTCCACTGTATTACTCAACCAAGCATGAGTGTACAGGCCTACAGGCGTAGCTTACGTCATATGAATGAAGATGCATTGAGACCCTTTATCAAAGCTGAGCTATCGGATGCAAACGATGCTCTACTCAACATAAGCACTAAAATACAACAAGCAGCTAACACTGGTGATAGTACTGGTACTGATGTGTCGCTAGAGCCTGAGGAACTGAAATAGTTTCTGGAGCACACTAAACCATACAATTACACTATGCTGCAGATAGATGAAATTTCTAAGACACTTAAAGGTGTATCACATGCTGAGGAAAATGAGCTGAGTGAAGAAATCTCAGAGTTGTGTCAAACTATGGCTGAGCTGCATGCTACTTTAAGTACGTTTTGCGACACTATAATTCAATCTTTAAAAAATAAATTCTCGCAACTGAAATCGAAGGCTTGTAGTACATTCGCTGACTGTCAGAAAGACATAGCTAGCAGCCCTACCCAAACCACAAAGCTGGAGACCTGGATCAGCACCCTAGCGAAAGTGGATCAGGAAATAATCCAGGTATACAAAGATATACGCAGATGGTCAGATGGAAAGCTGTATGGCAGTACTCAACAGGACATGGACAAGATTAGCCATGATGTCAGAAGTCTCACTTGGAAAGCAAATCAGCTACTCTTCGCAGCAGCAGAAGAATGTAATGACGAAGGGGCAAACTCTGAAGAAGAGGACAGCGTGGCAGAACAAGAATCTAATATACACACCACACCATCCGTTCACAGTCAATCTGTTAAGTCAGCTGTTTCCAAAAAACGAGCTTTGGTTGAGGCAATGAAAAGGAAAACTAGCAGTGAAGAAACAGACCTTCTAAGCTGCTCTAGTCAAGACACGCATGGGGGTATAGCACTAGCCAAGGAGTTCGCACAGGCGATTGCTACAAGTTTTGCGCAGAGCATGGAGCTGCAAAGAGTACCAGTACCCAGCCTGCATGTGTTCAATGGAGATCCTCTGGAGTATGCTGACTGGGAGATGGCATTTTCAGCAGCGGTCAACAAAAGTGGAATATCTGAAGAGGAAAAGATGAGACATCTACAGAGAAGCGTAGCAGGTCCAGCTAGAAAAACGATACAGCGCTACTTCCGATTGAAGTCACCTAATGCTACCAAACAAGCCCGACAGGCTTTGAGAGAGAAGTTTGGCGATGACTTCAAGATATGCGATGCCTACAAGAAAGAATTGGACAGCTGGCCAAAGATTGGTGGTAAAGACCACAATGCACTCACCGACTGTTCAGAATTTCTGCAATAGTGTCTGATTACCATGGGTGACGTTCCAGCTTTGTGGTCACTAAACGATTGGAGTGAGATACGAAAGGTAGTCGATAAGCTACCAGACTGGCTGGTCAATTAATGGAAGAGAAAAGTCACATCATACAAACGCAAACACAAAATATATCCAAAGCTGAAAGACCTGACAGAATTTCTACAAGATGAAGTAGAAGTTAATGGGATAGAGGTGACAACAGATGGTCGTGGTGCTAGTGCAATGGCAAAGCCAGCTATAAACAACAAACCCAAAAAGTCAGCTACACTAACTGTCAAATCAACAGAGAAGACGCGTACCGAGAAGAAAACTTCAAGTAGGCCTTCCCATAAATTTTGCTACAACTGTGAAATGACCAATCATATGAGTGTTGACTGTGGCCATCTACGCAGGAAGCCTCACGCAGAGGTGATAAAACTGATCAGAGAGAAGCGGCTATGCTTTGGTTGTGTGCAGCCTGGTCATTCATACAAAATGTGTCAGAATAGAGCGCAGTGTACCAAATGCTCCAGACGCCACCCTGACTGCCTACATACCGATGAGAAACCTGAAGAAAAGATGGAAGAAAATATTGAAACTGTTCAAACCTGCGGCAAAGTACAGAGCACAACAGACGGATTTACGTCAGCAATGATTGTATCTGTTTGGGTGTCACACAAGAATAAACCTCATCAGGAACTACTTACATCTCGAACTACTTACTGCCATGCTCGATACCCAGAGCAGCTCTACCTTCATGTTAGACAACCTGTTTGACAAGCTCAAATGCCCAGCAACTAAAACAAACCTGACAATCACTACTCTCACTTCCAAGAAAGAAACAACAGAAAGTCTGAAGATCAGTAACCTTCAAGTAAGAGGAGTCTAAGAAAGTCTAAGAAACAGGCAGTCTAAGAAACTGAACCTTCCACCGACATACACAAGACAGTTTGTTCCATTTGACAAAGATCATGTTCCTACAAGAAGCAAAACTACTTCCTGGCCTCATCTTCAACACGTGGAGAATGAGCTAGAAAAACCATTTGAGTGTGATGCTGGTCTGCTGATAGGATATGATTGCATGAGTGCCTTAGCCCCAATAGAGACCATCAGAGCAGAAGGTAATGTTCCTTCCGCTGTCAAGACTGAATTGGGATGGAGCATCGTGGGCACAGTAGACCAGAGAGAAAGTAATCATGAAAGAGTCGGCGGCTGGAAATCAGCTAGCTTTTGAATGCAAAACAAAGATAAAGGAAAAGAATTTTTCAAACGAGATTACAAGAATCATGGAGACAGACTTCACAGACATTAAAGACCATAGGAAAATGATCTCTATGAAAGATAGATCATTTCTGCAACAACTAAGCAAGAACATCCACCAGGATTCTGAGGACTTTGTCACCATGCCACTGCCGTTTCGTGAGAGACCTACCGATCTACCAGACAACCAAAAGATGGCCGAGAAACGACTCCATCTACTAGGAAAAAATTCCAAAGCGAACCTATGTTCAAACAGCAGTACACAGAGTTTATGACCAACTTATTGGATCAGGGTCATGCAGAAGAAGTCACTACACTTGGAAAGAAAGGAGTGTTGGTTTCTACCACACTTTGCAGTTTTTCACTCAAAGAAACCTGACAAGATCAGAGTAGTATTTGATGGCAGTGCGAAGTTCAAACAACAGTCCATCAACGACCACTTACTGCAAGGTCCCAATCTCCTGAACAGATTATTAGGAGTGCTTCTGAGATTCAGAGCAAAGAAAATTGCCATCATGTGTGACATCGAGAAAATGTTTCATCAGTTTCGGGTGGCGGAGCATGACAGAGACTACTTCAGATTCCTGTGGTGGGATGACAAAATGGAGACAGTCAAGGTATACCGCATGGCTGTGCACCTTTTCGGCGCTACATCTTCACCTGGTTGCGCCACATTCGAATTGAGATATCTGGCACAGAAACACCAAAGCACACATCCGAAAGTTGCAGACTTCATTCAACAATCTCTATATGTAGATGACGGATTGATATCGGTCAGTAGTGAGCAAGAAGCAAAGGAGCTTATAGAGTCAGCCAGAGATCTCTGCAAGAAAGGCAATATCAGACTACACAAATTTGTAACAAACTCATCAGAGGTGCTGGAAACTGTTCCCACCTTCAATAAGATCACAGAACCTGCAGGAAGCCACTATAACCACGACTACTCCAACACAACCAGAGAGAGCATTAGGAGTACTCTGGTGTGTAGAAACGGACACCTTTCATTTCACCATGCCGGTCTCTAAGGAGATGCAAACTAGACGAGAAATACTATCCTTGATAGCTTCAACATATGATCCGCTAGGGTTCCTAGCACCTTTCATCATTACGGGAAAACAAATACTACAGGAGCTGTGTAGACGCAAAGCTGATTGGGAAAGTAAACTACCATCTGACCTGACACCAATGTGGCACAAGTGGACAAGAGGTCTACAATATCTTTCGGAACTACGTATAGTAAGATCTAACATGATAGAGGAAGATGCTGCTAAGAGTGAAATACACTGCTTTTCGGACGCAAGCACTACCGGCTATGGTGCATGTGCCTACCTCAGACAAACAAGCAAAGAAGGAGAAGTAAAGTGTAGTTACCTGCTTGGAAAAGCAAGAGTGGCACCCCTCAAGATGATCGCGATTCCGCACATGGAATTTCAAGCTGCTGCTGTTGCCACACAACTAGTGAGTGTACTTGACAGGGAGCTGAAAGACTTCCTGCCTGCCAACACTGCTACACACTACTGGTGTGATTCTATGATTGTACTGAACTACATTTCAAATGATGCGAATAAATTCAAAGTCTACGTAGCAAATCGTATCCAGCAAATTCGAGACGTGTCAACACCTACACAATGGCACCACATAGCATCTGGAAATAACCCTGCTGACCACGCATCCAGGGGTCCTGAAGTAAAAGACATAATTCCACATTGGATTAATCCACCAAATTTCCTTCAGCAGTCAGACATCAAAATACCCACAACGAAACTGGAAAAAACAGCGTATAAGCTCCCTGAAGCACGTTGCCTCTCTACCTCTGTAAAAGAAATACCTGGACATTTAGGGATGATGGAGCGGTACTCTAGATGGGAAACGCTAATCAGCACCTTCGCGATGTTCATCAGGGTTGCCATACATAAGAAAAAACAAACTGAGAGAAAAGGCTATCAGGCGAATCATCAAAACAGCCCAAAGTCGACTGGAGAACAGACATCTCAAACGGCTAGATCTGTACACAGATGACGATGGTATCGTACGCATAGGAGGGAGGCTAAAATACTCTACCACTCTCACCATCGACTTGAAACACCCAGCAATTCTGCCAAAGACATGCCACATCACAAATTTGATCGCACAGTACTATCATCGACTAACTGGTCACTCTAGAAGAGGACTGACAACTGCTACAATACGACATAACGGATATTGGATTACAGGACTATCTACCGCAGTGTCTACGGTAATACACAATTGCGTAATATGCAAAAAACTAAGAGGAAATACGGAGACTCAAAAAATGGCGGACCTACCAGCCATAAGAACGGAACCAGCAACACCATTCCACTACTCCGGAATGGATTGTTTTGTGCCGTTTCAGGTCAAAGAAGGACGCCGTGAAGTTAAATGCTACGGACTGTTGTTCACATGCCTAACATCTCGAGCAGTCCACATAGAAATGCTAGACGATTTGACCACGGATGCGTTTCTGAACTCACTCAGATGCCTAATAGCCATGCGAGGCAATGTGAAGTCACTCTATTCAGACTAAGGCACTAATTTCAGAGGTGCACAGACAGAATTGAAAAAAAACCTGGCTGAGATAAAGGAAGAGCTGCACAAAAAACTGGCAGAAAAGTTTGAATGTGAATTTCTTTTCAACACCTCATCGTCGAGCCACATGGGAGGCGTTTGGGAAAGACATTAGAACAGCAAGACAGGCTCTGGAAGGACTAATCCAAGAAAGACACGCACAGCTCACTAGTTCTTCTCTCCGAACACTCTTCTACGAGGCTACCAACATTATAAACAGCAGACCGCTCACAGTGGAAGATCTAAATGACCCCAACAACCATCCTCTCACACCTAACCACCTGCTGCACTTCAAATCAGATGTTTGCCTGTTGATAGTCCAAGAAACCAATGGCAGCAAGCGATCAAATTGCATTATCGACCTTGCCCACACCATTCTACCTGCGGTTCACAATTACAAACTAGTCGCAAATTGAAATTTTTCTTTATCGGTGAACTGAATCTGAGGAATCTAATTATGTTTGTTCCACTGCATTTATTTTCACATCACTATATTTTCGCACTCATCAGAGCTGCGAAATTAAGTTGCTGCGGAATTTTACTCTGTGAGCTACTCACGAAACTAAATACTAGCGAAATATAAGTGTCCTAGGGTATTAATATTTCTTAAAATTGGTTTTCTTTATTAGTTAGAAACCACTACGGCGAGACAACTCATACATTATTATAAACTAACATAAACCTAGCCGTCTCAGAACATTAAAGGGCAAAAGGTAATTACTAATCTTTTTTTATAAACGTATTTCTTATCGCATTGTTGCCGATTTTACGTATTTTACTCTTAACATTACGACTTTTATTTTAGCTTTCACGGTGCATACCAAGAACTGGCACGCATAATAAAATAACCTATTCAACCTCGAAGAATTGTGTCTAGTCCTATTGCACCCGTAGACGCATACCCTTAGACATAACCTGGTACAGCTACAACTAGCATACAGGAAGTGCACACATTTTGAAGTTAGACCCTGAGTGGTTATTGACCTAATAGATCATTGCCGCAGTCATGTTTTACCAGTGTTACACGTGTTGGGGTTAGTGATGAAACTTCATTGCCCAGGAAACTTTCTGCTCTGTAGGCCACTGCATTAGCCAATAGCCAATAGGCTGATACCCGGGGCAGATTTTCCACTGCAGTTGTGCAGCTCGATCATACGCAGCTGTCCTTATAATACATACTTGTTGCCGTCAGCCAATAACCCATGTTTTGGAATACTGTGACGCAATGTTGACAATACAAGCTACCATAGCTATTTGATTCGCTACCAAATTAATCAGTATAAAATTGTACATCAGTGGATGCAGATATGCATAACACATGCAGATAATTGTTTCCTTCTGTTTAAGTACAGATACTATAAGTTAATTGATTAACTACATACTTACTAATAAGAAACTTGTTTCACACGTACTAAAGCCACACCAGGTGGCTCCATATGCAAACACTGTGCTGAGCCACACTGAGTTAGGTACACAAAGAGTTAGGTTATCAAAGAGTTGAAACTGATAGTGCTTATTCAGAAAGTACTTCTTAAAGTATAGCCTGTGTACCCAAACTGTGCATCCTATATCAGGTGACAAACCTCCTGAGCATGCTTGCAAGATGACCAACTTAGGCTTGTCCTTCATAGCAGGGAAATTCCGTGGAGAGAGAAGGTCTTGGATATGGATAATGGGAATCATGTTACCCTCGATATCCAGCAGATGGTTGCCACTCGTACCATGAGTCATGATTACTAGGACAAACATGCCCAGATTCTGGTGTTCCTCTCTCGCTGTTTCAATCTGTATCTCTCTGTATATGTCCTGGAAAAAAATATAGTAACCCTGACTAGTACAGGTCAATACTTTTATGAATTCACATTCTTTTGTATGACTGCCAGATAACAGGAAGTCGTTGAAGTGTTGCTAGGAAACCTTACCTAACATTTAGAGAATGAAAACTAAAAATGAAGCTTTAAAACAAGACTAGGCTCCCTGCAAACATAAATTACAATTAAGAGGCCTTGTATCAATGTCCCTCATCAGATGATCTGTTAACACCCTGACTACCAGCCCAAGACATACACTAGTCACAACAGTGTCTCACTTTAAGCAGAGTTTTATACCATGAGTTTAAATCAGCCAAATTCTTCAATCTCTAAGCAGAAATAAGACTATGAGAGGACACATGGAGTACCTGTGCTCGCAGGTCTGTTAATTCGGTCTGTGACTTGGCAATATCAAACTTGAGGTCTTTGAACATCATGCTGAGATTTCTGTAGTCAAATTGGGAACCAGCTCTGTTACCGTGACCATAGAGAAAGTTCATATTGTTGATGATTAGAACTCTGCCCCTGACTGGTTCACTCATAGCATAGACCTTTATAATACAATCATAGAACCCAGTTAAGTTGTAATATAAGAGAACACAACTCTTGCTGTTTGTGTTTTGACAAAAAACTTATTCATTAGCCTTACCCATTCGCTGAGATTAAGAGTCACAAGTCTACAAAGAAAGGAATAATATGGTGAGAAGTTGTCTACTCTTGGCATTGCAATGCTTTATCAAAAGCAAAGATTGACCATTCTTCTCTAATTGAGACAGAAACAGGTAACTTCAATAACTTCATGAATCTCTGATGGCTCTTAACATTCTTAACACGCTATGTGATATCCATATGAGTTTTTATGATCTTTATCATTTAATAAATTAACTCACCATGTCTATGCTTTTCCTCTGATGGAAGCTGTCAGCAGCATGTTAGTTACAAGTTAGATATTAAACTGATAAACTATATTACCTTGTTAGACTGATACAGTTGTTTAATCTTCGACTTCTTGACTATGCATAGTCGTAGCCTCATGACCTTGTCTGCTTTGGACTCATCACAATATCCTTGATCCTCCACATCTGACAAGTCACTTTCAGCTTCCTCAGAGGTGCTCTCCAGATGCCCTGAATATAACAGAGTTAATGCTCTATGTTTCTGTTGTTATTATAGAGTATCAATCTTTTCCCTCGTATTTACCCCATCTTCATTTACTCTTATACATACATTATATAAATCAGAGACCTAATGAGAACATACACAGGGAAAAAGCTTACCAACTGTTTGGAGAGGACAACTCTCTCTTATTTCAGATATATGGTTCTCAAGGCTTTGTACTTCATCAACAGTTAGTTGATTACCTGTAAGTATGATGTAATACAATTACTAATAGATAAAAGGTTTCAACTAACCAAAGCATCTCATAATCTACAAATATGTCTTCAAAAATGTTTAATCTCTTTCCTATATGCAAGTGAAGGGCATCACAGAGATAGTCATCAATACTATCCAACAAAAAGATTTTAATATCTGGAGGAAAAATGGTAAATTGTTGTATTTATCCAAACCTTGACCGAGACTAAATTCAATGAAAAGAGTGAGAAAGGGAACTCACTAGGAAGTCTGAGAGGCTTGGGCACGGAAGGTTTCTTATCATTTCTCAGCTTGTCACAAACTGGACAGACAACCTTGGACAGATGTAAACGCGTAGCAGGCAGTTTAGTACAGGTAATGCTGTAGTTACAGTCGATAGGATAAAACCACTCAGGGTCAACATAGAAATGAGGAGCAGGGTTTTGTTCGATGAGACACTGAGAACAGTAGAGAAGAACTTCAGTATGACTCCCTTTCCACACGGCATTGAGCTGGTTAAGAATAGTTTTAGTTGTCACTATTAAATGTTCCCAGGAAGCTGGTAGCTGTGCCACTGTAGTACCAACTCTTAATGAGACCACTCGGTTGGTTAAGTCATGATTCAGAATTGTGGTAAATTCCTCACTGTGTACCACAGCTCCATCGTTCCACACCTTTATGTTTGACAGCAGACTTGAGCAGAGTTTCAGGACAGCAACAGTCATAAGTTGATATACATAAGGAGGTGGGGAAAGACCACCTAAGGCAATGTCCAGTCGGAGAGGTACATTGTCATCCACTGCAAATATCTTTTCTACAGAAGTAGTCGTAAAGTATGGAAGGATGTACGATCGCCTTTTAGAGTTGTGTTCTATTGGACCATTCAAGATGGCGAAGCTCTTTAAAAGTTGCATGGATATTTCAACAGGTAACTCACTGCTGTTCTTAAGGAGATCTACGAGCAAGACTTCATCTATGATGCCACTAGTAGTAAACTGTGCTACGAATGCTTGGTACTTCCGTTTACTGACCCACTCTTCTTGGTGTGTGAAAGGAGCCAGCTCTTCGACCCTCTTTTCCCATTGTTGCTCAGCTGTGTGGTGGAACAAGAGAGCTATCATCTCAGTAATAACAAGAATCTTGTGGAATATGTAACTGGACAGACCTTGGGTTCTCTCGAACCACAAGATCTGCCCCGTATTATGCATATATCGCAGAATGGTTTTAGAATCAGTGTCTGAGAATTCATTCTCTACCTTCAACAAAGGAATGTGGGTTCCTTCCTCTTGTTTTATGAATTTCTCTACACGCTCCCAAAGTAGCGGAATTTCCATGATTAACTTCTCACACCGTTTTTCTAAATTTGCTCTCAAATCTTTAATGTTAGATACTTCGCCGAGGTCATTGCCAAACTCAAAAATATCCTCAGGGTTAAATAAAGGCTCGTCAGTGTTGGTAAGATAGATGATAGGACTGAAATCTTTTTGAAATTCTCCACAGCACCGCTCGTAGTCTCTGAGTAACTCTCTTCTTGCTGCTTCTGAAATGGAGAGCAACTTTTCCCTACAATCTTCCACCAACTCAGTATCCAGCTTGTCAGTGTGTGTGAGGACCAATACAGGTGGATCTAATCTTGGACTGGCCAAGTAGAGATGAGACAGCCAGTCTATACAGAGTCTTCTTGCACCTTCTCTAGACCCTGCAGACATATATGACTTAAACTCTTCCATGTTGACTACAAGGAGTGGAATGCATCGCTCTCGTATAACTAGCTGGTAGGCCATCTGATAGATATCATGGCCACCATAGTCTATAAACTTGAGAGGGGAGTTGTTCAGGTCTTCCATTTGAAACACTTTGGTTGTCTCATCGAATGGTGAATTTTTCTCTCTGTAGGTAAGTTCCCTTTTACCGGACTGGAGGCTTCTAATGAGACTACTTTTCCCTGCACCAGTCCTACCTACAACTGCGACTGGTACTTTGAGCTGCTCTACTCCTTTTCCTTCCAACAGATCAGCAAAGTATTTATTTACAGCAGCAATACCCTGTATGCATACTGCGTACGGCGGAGACTGGAGAGAGTCACAAACCTCACAACTTAGCTCTGTGAGTTGCTCTAGCTTACAGATTTGACTACTTATTCTTGTCAACTCCAGATTGTAATAGAGATGTAACATCTTCAGATTAGTCATACGGTAGACGACTGAAGGTAGTACTACCAGGTTGTTGCGTGATAAATTCAAATACCTCAGCTGAGCCTCACAGTCCAGCCTGCAACAGAGAATATCATAGACATACAGTTGTTAAGGTCAAGGTAGACACAATCGATTATAATGCTGTATATTGGCCATGTTAGTTAAACTAAAAATATTATAATTTCCTAATAAATTTAAATTAAAATATGGCTGGTATTTTTACACGTGACTTAGGCAATCTTCAGTGTGCATATAATGTAATTGCAAAGATATAGGTATAATATAAAATGTTTAATATAAAAAGGTATTTAATGTGAAACCACAATGTATTAAATATCAAATGCCTGACTCAAGAGAACATTAGAGAGCAGTTTTATAATTTAACACTTCCTCACTATTATTCCTCCTCATTATTTTGGGCACATCTTTTACTTCTGAGGGTTTAAACAGAGAGAAAGCTTTGTCAATTTCAATCTTGAAACATCTTAGCAGTCAGACCACCTCAAATTTAGCATACGCCAAATGAGCTTGTCATCATTGCAAGCATTTGGCTATCATAGCCTATTACAATAAGACGCAATGGACTCTGTAATTATTTTATTGAATAGATCAGTGATTATCAACCGGTGTGTCTGATAATCTCTTACAGCACACTAGTCTGCTGTAAGAGATTATCAGATGTGCCGTGAGAAATTATCAATAAATGGTATTTTTCTAATTACATTCTTATTGGGTGTTGTCAGTCCATATATGTTTTCGCTCATAAAGCAGAGAGAACAAATAGGATCCCAAATATTCCTCATTTATGCAAAGTGGTTGATTAGCATAGCTGGTCAGGAATTTCTTTTCAAAACCAGTGTTCCTGAGTTCAAGACCAGTCCAAAGCATTATAGTTTTTCTCAGATTGGTACAACTATTCTGAAACTTTGAAAGGTGGTTGATTAGCTCAACTGGTTAGAGAGTTAGTCTAATAAGCTGAATGTCATGGGTTCAAGTCACATTTAGTCATCTTATTAATTGCATGTGCAGAATTGTGTGATTATATGAAAGTTGGCACATTTAAAACAACTGCTACTGTAACACAAAAACAAAATACTTTGACATCCATACTGCACTTTATCATTTCTGATAATTGAACATTGATTCTAAAGTCACCTTTTATTAACTACGAATCTGTGACTCTTCTTAAATGATACTCAAATGAAGCTGTATTCAGATAGAAGGAATTACAGTAGAAATTGTAGTTTATCTCATGAAAACCACTCATTACAATGAATCTAATTTCCATAAATTATTTATCATCCGTGAATTATGGAGGGTTATGAACAGAAAGAGCAGTAGCTATACTTTAAATTGACTAATGGTAATAAAGATAATACTTTTAGCTGTTAATAGCTGTGAAACCTATTTATAGTTGTGATGGAGAAGTTTTTGAGAAGGGAAAATGGCAATACTGAACAGGATCAATGAACCATCCAGCTCAGCATATGTTGCTAGACATGACTTTGAAGGAGCAGCTCATTAAACTGAACAGGGTCAGGGACCCATACCGCTCAGCATATGTTGCTAGACATAACTTTGAAGGAGCAGCTCATTAAACTGAGCAGGGCCAGGGACCCATACAGCTCAGCATCTGTTGCTAGACATGACTTTGAAGGAGCAGCTCATTAAACTGAACAGAGTCAGGGACCCATACAGCTCAGCATCTGTTGCTGGACATGACTTTGAAGGAGCAGCTCATTAAACTGAACAGGGACAGGGACCCATACAGCTCAGCATCTGTTGCTGAACATGACTTTGAAAGAGCAGCTCATTAAACTGAACAGAGTCAGGGAACCATACAGCTCAGTATCTGTTGCTGGACATGATTTTGAAACAGCAGCTCATTAAACTGAACAGAGTCAGGGACGCATACAGCTCAGCATCTGTTGCTGGACATGACTTTGAAGGAGCAGCTCATTAAACTGAACAGAGTCAGGGAACCATACAGCTCAGCATCTGTTGCTGGACATGACATTGAAGGAGCAGCTCATTAAACTGAACAGGGTCAGGGACCCATACAGCTCAGCATCTGTTGCTGGACATGACTTTGAAGGAGCAGCTCATTAAACTGAACAGGGTCAAGGACCCATACAGCTCAGCATCTGTTGCTAGACATGACTTTGGAGGAGCAGCTCATTAAATTGAACAGAGTCAGAGGCCCATACAGCTCAGCATATGTTGCTAGACATGATTTTGAAGGAGAAGCTCATTAAACTGAACAGCGTCAGGTACCCATACAGCTCAGCATATGTTGCTAGACATGAATTTGAAAGAGCAGCTCATTAAACTGAACAGAGTCAGGGACCCATACAGCTCAGTATATGTTGCTGGACATGACTTTGAAGGAGCAGCTCATAGAACTGAACAGGGTCAGGGACCCATACAGCTCAGTATATGTTGCTGGACATGACTTTGAAGGAGCAGCTCATTAAACTGAACAGGGTCAGGGACCCATACAATTCAGCATCTGTTGCTAGACATGACTTTGAAGGAGCAGATCATTAAACTGAACAGGGTCAGGGACCCATACAACTCAGATCCTGTTGCTAGACATGACTTTGAAGGAGCAGCTCATTAAACTGAACAGGGTCAGGGACCCATACAGCTCAGCATCTGTTGCTAGACATGACTTTGAAGGAGCAGCTCATTAAACTGACACAGAGTCAGGGACCCATACAGCTCAGCACATGTTGCTAGACATGACTTTGAAGGAGCAGCTCATTAAACTGAACAGCGTCAGGTACCCATACAGCTCAGCATATGTTGCTAGACATGAATTTGAAGGAGCAGCTCATTAAACTGAACAGAGTCAGGGACCCATACAGCTCAGTATATGTTGCTGGACATGACTTTGAAGGAGCAGCTCATAGAACTGAACAGGGTCAGGGACCCATACAGCTCAGTATATGTTGCTAGACATGAATTTGAAAGAGCAGCTCATTAAGCTGAACAGAGTCAGGGAACCATACAGCTCAGCATATGTTGCTAGACATGACTTTGAAGGAGCAGCTCATTAAACTGAACAGAGTCAGGGAACCATACAGCCCAGCATCTGTTGCTAGACATGACTTTGAAGGAGCAGCTCATTAAACTGAACAGAGTCAAGGAACCATACAGCTCAGCATATGTTGCTAGATATGACTTTGAAGGAGCAGCTCATTAAACTGAACAGAGTCAGGGAATCATACAGCTCAGCATATGTTGCTAGACATGACTTTGAAGGAGCAGCTCATTAAACTGAACAAAGTCAGAGACCCATACAGCTCAGCATCTGTTGCTAGACATGACTTTGAAGCTCATTAAACTGAACAGGGTCAGGGACCCATACAGCTCAGCATCTGTTGCTAGACATGACTTTGAAGCTCATTAAACTGAACAGAGCCAGGGACCCATACAGCTCAGCATATGTTGCTAGACATGACTTTGAAGGAGCAGCTCATTAAACTGAACAGAGCCAGGGACCCATACAGCTCAGCATATGTTGCTAGACATGACTTTGAAGGAGCAGCTCATTAAACTGAACAGGGTCAGGGACCCATACAGCTCAGCATCTGTTGCTAGACATGACTTTGAAGGAGCAGCTCATTAAACTGACACAGAGTCAGGGACCTATACAGCTCAGCACATGTTGCTAGACATGACTTTGAAGGAGCAGCTCATTAAACTGAAACAGAGTCAGGGAACCAAATAGCTCAGCATCTGTTGCTAGACATGACTTTGAAGGAGCAGCTCATTAAACTGAAACAGAGTCAGGGAACCAAACAGCTCAGCATCTGTTGCTAGACATGACTTTGAAGGAGCAGCTCATTAAACTGAAACAGAGTCAGGGAACCAAACAGCTCAGCATCTGTTGCTAGACATAAACTTGAAGGAGCAGCTCATTAAACTGAAACAGAGTCAGGGAACCAAACAACTCAGCATCTGTTGCTAGACATGACTCTGAAGCTTATTAAAATGAAACAACATAATCTAGAGATGAACTTGTACAAAATCTTTAGTATATTTTAAATTCTTTAGATACAATCATCTAGCCAATCAGCTGCACCGCAGTCTGCTAGCATTGATATTAGCATAACCTCCAGTGATGACGGTGACACTGGGTCGGCTGGGGTGCCCTATTGACTGACCGTCCCTGACCCTCATAAGAGCACTCATCTTAGTCTAAGGCTAAGTGGAGATAAATCGGATTCTCTGTACAGACAGTCACATCCTTATATACCGGTGTTGGACCGGTATTGGGTTATCCGCTCTTACCGATACCGAGGGATTCTCGGTATCCGAGGAAACCAATCATTTTCGGTGTCAGCAAGGTATCCGCGGCCGGTTTGATATGATCGGTATTTATCCGCAAAAGCCTACCGATAAATGGTTATACGGATATCCGGAGAGATTTTTAAAAAACGCTTCATGACGAACATGGTAATCTCAGCACGCATTGGCGAACAAATTCAACGAAAATTTCCACGCTTACTGTATTTACTATTATATTACGTTACATTGATAATGCCACCAGCTTCGAAGGCTTGGGAGTTCTACATAGATGGGAGGACGTATAAAGTCTCTAACAGGACTGGACTCTACTCGGACTGCGTATAATTATGTGATTACATTACCTGATTACAGTATGTGATAGTAAGATTTTTTAAAACTGTTTCAGTATATTTAACAAAGAGAGCACCTTGCCATTATCTATCTGTTCTTTCTTATACATAACGTTTGTATCAATAACTATATTTTTTAATAGAATAAACAAAAACATCTATCATGAAAATTATATTTCCATCTTTCTTTTCTCTTTTAGCTTTCTAAAACAAGGAGTCTCTTTGCCGCAACAATATACTGCTGACTAAAGAATGTGTTTTTGCACAGGCTATTTTTTGCATAACGATAAAAATTGTTCGAGACAGTTATGAATTAAAGTTTAAACCATTTAAAGACACACTGATAACCACATACCGAACAATAGTACCGACAATACCGAACTTTCTTAGTTGGCAAAGGATACCGAAGATGGTAAATACCGAGGATACCGATACCGAGAAAACCGATAAAAATGTGCAAGGATATCCGATCCGGCACTAAATTAGATACTGGCCCAACACTAGTTCACACTATGTCGTTTTTCTTTCGGCGTTCATCATCGATTATGTGAACCGTGAATTGATGGCATCGACAAGCTTCGCGGACACATCGGTAAAGTTTTCAGCTGTCAAACTTTCCTGATGCTTCGCTGAGCATCGACCGCATTTCAAATGTGAACCATTTCGGTGATGGTAATTCGCCGTCATGGATAGCACAATTTACTCATATCTGTTTAGGATAGTCACTGTGAGAATAGTTTTATTTATATTAGTTTTTAGTTTTTAAAACACAGTATTAAAAATTATTTTGCAAAACATCAGTTGCATAATCATGAGTAAAAATTGACTTGCAGAAACTATTAAATGCATCTTAGCCCTGTTGCCACTTCTGCCCATAACTTGTTTGATAGATGGGTTCATGGAGTGTAATCAGATCTAGGCTCATCGATAGTTTCATTGTATCTATACCAGTGAATTTCAACCTTTTTGAGTCGCAGCACATTTTCTGCATTTACAAATCTCTGATGCACACTACGAAGAAAATTAGTGGCAGGTACTTGCTACTACTGACAGGTACTTTTGCACAGCTCGATTCAATTGAACAATTCCAATGGAAATAATATATTCCAATGGAAAGAGCTACTCGAAAAATTATAAGCTCCACACTACTAAGTGAAAACAGGTGAGTACACACCCAAACCACCAACCAGGTGCAGGAAGGACTTTATTAACCCTTTGCTAGACAAGTTTATTTTCAGAATTGATTTGGTGAGTAAATTGATTTATGCAAAGATATTTTGGTGAACTCAAATGCCATTTGGTTTGTACAGTAGGCGCTCCTACAATGTATATAATCTGGTCCAGGAATGTTTATGTTATAGGGAATTTACGTTATAAGAACAGTAAAATACATGTAAATTGCCTAATCCGTTCCAAGATCTTTTCAACCCTTTTGGGTACACAAAAAGGAAAAACTAGACTCAACTCTTTTAATTTGTAGTCTGTACGATACCTGCAGTTTTATTGGTTCGCATCGACAACTTTTCTCCTTTTTAAGATCAATTTCACTGGTTTTATAGACCATGTTTGCGGTAATCTTACAATAAATTGATAGAAAGCGAACATATCTAACGTTCATTTAGAAAATATTTGCACATTTTTTTCTAGACAGCAAAATCTATTCTGCGAAGCCAAACTAATAATAAATATTTTATAAGTCTACAATAGAGCAAGACAACCAAATATTTTTACTACAAAAACGGTACTACCTGTTCATCGTCTATCTGCATCTAGGGGTCAAGGTTAAAATAAAAATAACTCTCGAAAATACTCCAATTCGAGACATTCAGATTGGTGAACCGATGCTGTAACACCTGCACCGATCGATCGCATTTGGGAGAACAACTGAACAATTATATGAACAATTGCGCAGCTACCTACTGTCTGTTTTGTCGACACATTTGACGATCTATCACGACAAGCTAAAATCTCATGAAAGTTGTATATAGTAAGAAGTATGGAAATAGTTGTAAGTATATACATATATAGTAGATGCACATGTCGTTTTTCTTTTGAAAGTCTGAAATAGATTAACATTAAAACCGAAATTAGAGAACTCGCCTGATTTGACACTTTATGTTATATGGAAAATCTTTATGTAGTATGAAGCAAAAACTTTACATAAATTCTTATCGTTATCTGGAATTTACGTTATGAGAGCAGCTACTTTACTTTATCAACTAATCAAAAGTAACCAGTAGAAAATATTCTACAAATTGATAATAATAATGACTAGATAACGCTGACTATAAATAACTTTTTAGGGATGCAATTGGTCTCACCTTATATTCAAACATATTATTTTCAAAGATGCTAGTTATTATTTTATTTTTAGTTATTATATTTGCTAGTTCCCGAGTTGAATTGGTGAGTAAATTGATTTAAAATAAAAATAAGTTATTATTCCATGTTCGACTGTATAGGCTATAGACTAGTTTCCCGTGTGGGCGGCAACTGAGAACTTCACTGATACAAAGGATGGACTAAGTTAACTAGACAGCCTAACTACTGTAGACTGACAGAATCCTAGTCTGATACTCACATGTTTACACAGCATTTAGAGGAAACTAATAGGACAAATTTTATTTACCTTATTTGAGACATTTGAGACACCTATAGCAATATACAGTGAAACTCAGATAACTCAAACTTCAAGGGACCGAGCAAAAGTGTTCGAATTATCAGAGCATTCATGTTATCAGAGCACTGTCACAAGTCCATGTATTTACTTATTTATTAGTAGATACATGTACATATACAAACTATAATATAAATCAAAAGCACAAATGGCTTGTTTCAAATTAAATGCTTCTAATGTAAAGTTTAAAACGTTTTTATCAAAAAGTATAGAGATTTTTCTATCACTTGAGATTGGTTTGTTGTTTGAGGTGATGTTATTGCCAGGATGTTTTTTAGATTGACATTGGCAAAACTTGATCGTTGCTGAAATGCTCAAAAGAAAAGACATCTTTTTCTTTTGAGCGTTTTACCCACGATCAATTTTGCCGATTTTTCTTGAAGTTTATCCAAAGATTACCTTACTTTACCTGGCATTCGTTAAGAGCAACACTCCGAAGCAGTTCAATTAAAAGTTTTAAGAGGTTTAACGGTACATTGTATATCACTAACGTTTTTTGAATGGATACTTATTGAATGTACACATGTATTCTGTGTTTAGGTCAAACGATGAATAGTTTTTTTAGCTAAGACGTTTAATTACAACAGATTTTAAGACGTTTTAAACATTCAACATTCCGACGTTGATTCAACACGGAATCCACGTCGAAAAACTATTCATCACGGGCTAGCCGGGTCACGCACTCAAGGATTTTCGCCACGCAAATACAAAACAAAAACAACATGCTGTTTTTGTTTTGTATGTGCGTGGCGAAATTTCTTGCGCCCGTGACCTGGCTAGCCCGTGCTATTCATCGTATAGCAGTACGTATAAATCAAATTTCACCAAACCTTTAGAACAGTTGTTGACAAAAATATTTTGCCGATGGAGGTAGTAACGACGCTTATGAATTACGAAAAGTTGAGGTTTACCTCTATGGCTTGGAATAAAGTGATTTTCTAAAGCGATAGCAACCGTTTCGGTAGCCGTTGGGCAAAAAACAGTTCGAATTAACAGTGTCGAGTTCGAGTTATATAGAGCCATTTATCATTGCGTGGGAACGGACCAAGCAAATCCAGTCGAGTTAACCATGTGCTCGCTATATCCGAGGGCGAGTTATCCATGTTTCACTGTATATGTAGCTGGACTTAAAATCTTATTCAAACAACTATGAACAAATACAAATTAAAATATATGCCAATAGAATCTCGTAGTACTCGACTTTGATAGCAATGACCGATGTGAAAATGAGTGAGAGACAGGCAGTCTCATGGCTATGTACATAATTCTGGGCAAGTCCAGGCACAGCTTTTCCATCCAAGCGTTTAACAGTGATAAAGTTTTGTTGATTTTAATCTTGAAACATCTTAGCAGTCGGATCACCTCAAACAACAACAATCACAAATAATAGAATAATACCTGTACTTTTTAATAATACTGATACTTTTTCATATCCAACTTAAATTTTGTGCAAGTTGATAGCTCTTGATAGCTGACATCCTTGAAGCTAAAATCAAAGCTAAAATCCTTCAAAGCTCCAAATGAAACCCTTAGAAGCTCCAAAGGTAGACAAGACTTGAGATTCTATATTCTACACGCTAGCAGAATTCTCTTCTAACTAACAATTCACATACATTATTCACATCATGTGTCTGAAATTCCCTAAAAGCTCATATCAATCAACAAGAGCTGTCTTGAATTTTAAAATATTTAAACTGTTTTCTGTAATACCTGATACTTATACTGTAAAGTACTGATACTTTATGATAAAATACTGATACTTTCTGATCGTCAACTAAGATTTTGTGCAAGTACATCTTTAAAGCTAAGGTTTGTGGATTTTCTTTTGTATAGTTTTTAGTAATCTGTTGCCAAGGAGTTTCCCCATTCTGGCCAACAAAGCCATTTTGACATTGCTTCTGTTTACAACCAAATATCTGTTTGACTTGAGCTTCCCAAGTTTTACAGTAATAAAAACTAAAAACAGAGAGATTGAGAACTGTTGAGGAAGGGCTTTGTGTGTATCTTTCTATCATTCCTATACAAGGATATCCATGTTTTCATTCAGGTCCATGTTTCCCACTAAGTGAGCGTAAAAATACATTAAAAACTTAACTACATGTATATGTATTACAGTGTTAGAGTGTCATTCTGTGTTATTCTGCTTGGTAGTGTGACTCAGAACTTTGTAAATGTGAAAAATGTGCTGCGGCTCAAAAAAGGTTGAAAATCACTGGTATAGATATGATGAGCCTACATGCTGATGTTTGTTGGCAAAATTGTTAGTTAACCAATGAAATTATTCGTACATTAAACATATACAAATAAATTTCTTAAAAGCTCAAAAGGTAGACAAGACTTGAGATTCTACATTCTAAATGCTAGCAGAATTCTCTCATAACTAACAATTCACATACATTATTCACATCATGTGTGTGAAATTCCCTAAAAGTTCCAAATCAATCAGCAAGAGTTGCCTTCAATTAAAATTTTTTTTAACTGTTTCAAACGATTTAACCAAGTGAGTCTTAACTGAGATTTAACCAAGTGAGTCTTCTTAAAATATTAGAGATATTTTGTAACCCAACTTTGGTTATAAAAAGAATAATCACATACAGGATGATAACAACTATAGACAACATCATAAAAGGGCCATGACTCATACACAGGTCCTACACTTCCAGTGTACAATCTGTATATATCTGTATAATAGCTCATCCATCAGACTAATAGAGGTATCCAATATTTGTACATTACCTCTGTGGGAGGTCTCTCAGGTGACACTCCCTGAGTGTGAGACTCTCCAGTGTTCCAATTTCACTAATCACTGGAGGGAGTCCTGCACTGAAGTTGTTGTCATCAAGGTTCAACTCCTTCAGTCTCTTGAGAGACTTGAGACTAGAAATATAATAATACCTTAGTCTGTCATTTAATATATTTTACTAATACTAGGGCAGCTGACCCCATGACCCCAACATGCCAGTAAATATATAGTCCCAGAGTATGTCTAAGGAAGACAGACATTATGAGTTTATGGCTGCATGTAGACATGAATAATTGTATATTCAATGATAGACATAAAAATGTGTAGTAAGAAGGCTTTTGATTTTACCCTAAAATATAACAACAGATACAGCTGTTAAGCTGATACAACTGAAAAACCTGAAGAGAAGACAGCAGCAAGGAGATGAAACCCGACACACAACCTTTGCTTGTAATCAGTGAATCTCTAACAAAAGTTGGGGTGGAATAATTCGTAAATCATGCACCCATATAGTAATGTACTTGTACCATCATATACCCTGTTAACTGTCAAGTCAAGTATTTTCTCTACAACACCAAGCTGACATGTCATTATTCAACTACCAGAGTTGTCTACCCTTTGAAGGAAAACCATCCAGTCACTAGAGGTAGTAAGTTATGGCGTTGAGACAGTATTTAAACATGAACTGGTATCTAAAGCTGTACACTAGCGGTTAATCAGGTTGATTTTACCCTGAAACTAGATCAGTCAATCATTCAGAGTAATTTTAGATTACAGCTGATGAGAAACTTTCCATATAATCAGTTGAACCTCAAATTACTTGAGTTTAATAATTAAAATATTACTGTACAAGGTAGAAGAAAGATCATCAGATCTCTGCTATTATTAACAACTACTGATATTCTTATTTTAAATAATGTTAAAATATTTACTTACAGGTTTTGATATAAAACTTATTTTATTACTTGCAGTTTACAGCATAAATAAAAGTATTCAGTGTATGGCAACTTTACTAAGTCTTCAACTGCATGTCAAGAAACAGACTATCAGATAGTCTACATGTAGCTTTAGTCATAAGTTTAGTATTTTAACTCTTAGTTTTACAAATCAATATACAAGACACCATGAAAAGACTGAGGGGTGAGAGTGAAGAAAGGAGAGATTAAGGGCACCTTAAAACTCCCTATGCATACTTTAGAGGTACCCGTGACAGACTGTCTAATAATATGTATCATGTAATGAGGTGAATGTTCAGTATTTGTATAGTTCTACAAGTATCCATAAATTTGGAGTTATCTTCTACATGCTGACTTCAGCAACACGTGACAGACACATTAATTATTATATCAAAATTTTTAGCATACGCCATGTGCTTTTCATCAAGGTAAGCATTTGTCTATTGTAGCCTTAAAAATATTCATAAAGACCTCAGGCTACAGTTTTGCTGACACATCACCATGTATGCACTTATCCATTGTCAATGGACTCGAACCATCTCAGTTATTATTGAAATTAATTTATCTAGAATTATCTCTGAAATCAAGGTTTTATGGCATTCTATTGAATAGGACAGTGATTTTCAAGAGAGAGGAGTTGTCGGACCATGCCAACTCAACACTGATTCCTACATGTACTTGTCAGGGTAGGTGTGAAAACACATATCATTCGATGAGAGCAATAAATGAGGTATATGCTCATCCCTAAACTTGGAGTTATCTTAGCTTACAATAAGACGGATAATATGGATTTGAGCTTACAATAATATGGATTTGAGCCCCATATTGGTCAACATTTTAGTCATCTTATTAATTGCATGTACAGAATTGTGTGATTATATGAAGGTTGGCATATTTAAAACAACTGCTACTGTAACACAACAATAAAATACCTTGACATCCTTACTGCATTTTATTATTTCTGATAATTGAATATTGATTCAAAAGTTACCTTTTATTAACTATAAATCTGTGAGTCCTCTTAAATGATACTCAAATGAGGCTGTACTAAGATAGAAGGAATTACAGTAGAAATTGTAGTCTATCCAATGAGAACCACTCATCACAATGAATCTAATATCCATGAACTATTTATCACCCATGAATGATGAAGGATTATGAACAGAGAAAGAAGTAGCTATACTATAAATTGACCAATAGTAATAAAAATAATACTTTTATAATAATTCTTTCTACTTCAATTTTAATAATAAACAAGCTGAATAACAGCAGTATCTATCATTCAGTTTGTTTATATATAAACTATAAGGTGAATCTGTCCCTTTCAAAAATAGAACCATAGCATTCTCATGTCTCTTTGTTACCATGGTGATGTAGCTGTGAAACCTATTTATGGTTACTTGTGATGAAGAAGTTTTTGAGAAGGAGAAATACAAATACTGAACAGGGTCAGGGACTAATACAGCTCAGCACCTGTTGCTGGACATGACTTTGAAGGAGCAGCTCATTAAACTGAACAGGGTCAAAGACCCACACAGCTCAGCATATGTTGCTAGACATAACTTTGAAGGAGCAGCTCATTAAACTGAACAGAGTCAGGAACCCATACAGCTCAGCATATGTTGCTAGACATGACTCTGAAGGAGCAGCTCATTAAACTGAACAGGGTCAGGGACCCATACAGCTCAGCATATGTTGCTAGACATGACTTTGAAGGAGCGGCTCATTAAACTGAACAGGGTCAGGGACCCATACAGCTCAGTATATGTTGCTAGACATGACTTTGAAGGAGCAGCTCATTAAACTGAACAGGGTCAAGAACCCATACAGCTCAGCATCTGTTGCTAAACATGACTTTGAAGGAGCAGCTCATTAAACTGAACAGGGTCAAGGACCCATACAGCTCAGCATATGTTGCTAAACATGACCTTGAAGGAGCAGCTCATTAAACTGAACAGGGTCAGGGACCCATACAGCTCAGCATATGTTGCTGAACATGAATTTGAAGGAGAAGCTTATTAAACTGAACAGGGTCAGGGACCCATACAGCTCAGTATATGTTGCTAGACATGACTTTGAAGGAGCAGCTCATTAAACTGAACAGAGTCAGGAACCCATACAGCTCAGCATCTGTTGCTGGACATGACTTTGAAGGAGCAGCTCATTAAACTGAACAGGGTCAAGGACCCATACAGCTCAGCATATGTTGCTAGACATGACTTTGAAGGAGCGGCTCATTAAACTGAACAGTGTCAAGAACCCATACAGCTCAGCATCTGTTGCTAAACATGACTTTGAAGGAGCAGCTCATTAAACTGAACAGGGTCAAGGACCCATACAGCTCAGTATATGTTGCTAGACATGACTTTGAAGGAGCAGCTCATTAAACTGAACAGAGTCAGGAACCCATACAGCTCAGCACCTGTTGCTGGACATGACTTTGAAGGAGCAGCTCATTAAACTGAACAGGGTCAAAGACCCACACAGCTCAGCATTTGTTGCTAGACATGACTTTGAAGGAGCAGCTCATTAAACTGAACAGGGTCAAAGACCCACACAGCTCAGCATATGTTGCTAGACATGACTTTGAAGGAGCGGCTCATTAAACTGAACAGGGTCAGGGACCCATACAGCTCAGTATATGTTGCTAGACATGACTTTGAAGGAGCAGCTCATTAAACTGAACAGGGTCAAGAACCCATACAGCTCAGCATATGTTGCTAAACATGACTTTGAAGGAGCAGCTCATTAAACTGAACAGGGTCAAGGACCCATACAGCTCAGCATCTGTTGCTGGACATGACTTTGAAGGAGCAGCTCATTAAACTGAACAGGGTCAGGAACCCCTCCAGCTCAGCATATGTTGCTGGACATAACTTTGAAGGAGCAGCTCATTAAACTGAACAGAGTCAGGAACCCATACAGCTCAGCATCTGTTGCTAAACATGACTTTGAAGGAGCAGCTCATTGAACGGAACAGGGTCAGGGACCCACACAGCTCAGCATATGTTGCTAGACATGACTTTGAAGGAGCGGCTCATTAAACTGAACAGGGTCAGGGACCCATACAGCTCAGCATATGTTGCTGGACATGAATTTGAAGGAGCAGCTTATTAAACTGAACAGGGTCAGGGAACCATACAGCTCAGCATCTGTTGTTAGACATGACTTTGAAGGAGCAGATCATTAAACTGAACAGAGTCAGAAACCCATACAGCTCAGCACCTGTTGCTAGACATGACTTTGAAGGAGCAGCTCATTAAACTGAGCAGGGTCAGGGAACCATACAGCTCAGCATCTGTTGCTAGACATGACTTTGAAGGAGCAGATCATTAAACTGAACAGGGTCAGGGACCCATACAGCTCAGCATATGTTGCTGGACATGAATTTGAAGGAGCAGCTTATTAAACTGAACAGGGTCAGGGACCCATACAGCTCAGCATATGTTGCTAGACATGACTTTGAAGGAGCAGCTCATTAAACTGAAACATCATAATTTGGGCCGGTTTGCAGTATGTCGCCGGCTGTCAGCGTTTTTCTTTCGGCGTTCATCATCGATTATGTGAACCTTGAATTGATGGCATCGACGAGCATCCCGGACACATCGGTAAAGTTTGCAGCTGTCAAACTTTCCCGATGCTTTGCTGAGCATCGACGACTGCCTTTCAAATGTGAACCATTTCGGCGATGGTAATTCGCCGTCATGGATAGCGCAATTTGTTCATATCTGTTTAGGATAGTCACTGCGAGACTAGTTTTTAATTCTCAAAACATAGAGGTTTCTTCCTGAAAATATAAAAAAAATAAATGTCACGGAGTATTTCCTGATATAAACGTGGATGGGTTTGTGATAGTGTGAACATGGCTATCATTGACCGATCACCGAAGTATTGTGGCATCAACACCAAAATACGTTTCAAGTATAGGGTTTCAAATAGTTTCAAGCTGGTGATGAATCCCTGACATAAAGTGTCGCATGGAAAAGAGTTGACAAGCGATAAATATACGGTCCCTTTTTTAGCCAACGATCAAAACAAATTTATTTAGATCGTAATAAATATTATCACGGACAAACTAGTTGCCTGTGATACCGAAGATTCTCGTTGTTAGAGAATCCACTATTCACAGTTAGACTGGGACAAGTTAGGCATTAGCGTAAACGAAGATCATCTCTCAGGATGGGGTGGTGTGTGTTTCAGTAAATTATCAGGGCAAAACTTGAGGAATGGAAGTATTAACACTACGAAACCGTCGTAGATTATGGGAGAATTCACTGACTTACTAAATGACATTTTGCTTCAATCCAAATCTCCTTCAATCATTGAATCAGCACGATCTATTGAACCACAACAGAATTACAACCTTGCCTCTAGTTCCAGTGAGGATGCCTCAGACCTTTTTGAGCATCAGGTGATGAAAAACTGGGGCAGACAGCCTATGGTTAGAGCTGAGAGGTGTTATGCTGCTGAGGAAGATATGTGAATGTAGGGATATCTATCTTTGTGTTTGAGTCTCTTCTATTTACTAAACTAAAGTAAAAGGAATAATTTTACTACTCATGAATACATATACTAACAAGAAACATTGTACAATTGATTGTAGTAAGTCAACTAGTTATTTACTACTCAACATCTCTAGTTTTAACAAACTTTTAATTTCTCATTTCACCTAGCTATAATAAATCACCATGAACAGGTAAGAGTGATGTAGTAACAAGAAGTCTAGATATTCAAGGTCAATAATAATAATGATTGTTTTTAGTATCAAATGATGTGTATGATTTTATGTAGAAACTATTAATCAAATATCTTTGGAGCATCCACTTGCTGTCTAAAGACTTGATTTCAACTTTAACTGAAAGCTGTAACTATAAGCCATGTAACTAGTTTAGATTTTCTCTGGTTGCTTTAGCTAGTAAATTATATCAATTAGTAAAATTCATGCTCACTTCTTACCTCTTAAAACTTGAGGAAAATGCATTGATCAGGGCAGCTCACCTTTGAATTCCAAAATCAAAGCTTCAAATTATTGGCTTGACCTACTTATGCTTTTGTTAAACATGTGTTCATTTTGTAACTTTCACTCTCGATCTATCTAACTCGCAAACTGAAAACTTACAGTAGATACATGTTAGAATAAAAACTAAGAATCAGTAGATATAGTTTTCTATAAGTGAGTCTTCATCAAAGTAGGTCCCTTGTAAAATACAGTATGCTTATATCACACTTGTTTTATTGATACAGTATGTTTATGTTTATGTTTCTCCATCTGTGGAGTTGTGGTGTCAGTGTGGAAACTACCATGCATAAGGATAGGGAGAGATAAATGTATGATGCACAAACCATGATAGCGGTATTCTGTTCCTCAGATAGGTCTCAAGTGTGCTGTAGAAGTGGAGAGATTAAAGACCTTATAACTTGTAAAACCAGGTCCATTGAGAGTGGCCCATTATAACTACCGACACTACCATGGTAAGTTTTGTAACTATATGGATTTGTGTTGCAACTGTTTTCAATAGATGTTGTAAATTCCAAGCGACATTCAATAAGTTATCAATAGATCCTAAAAGTTCAATATTTTGTTAGCATCCAAGTATTCAGATGCGTGAGTCTGAAACCATCGGATCGACTGAAGAAAATGAGATATACAACATGGTATGTAAAGACAGAGGATGTCATGCACCTACAGATAATTGGTATTTTGGACATACCCAGAAGGACTTACAAGAGCGGAGTGGTGACCACTACCAACCTGCATATATAACATAGTGAGAGCTACATATCGTAGGACAAAAGATGAGGAGGAATATCAAGATACTCCAGCAATATGCAACTAGATTAAAATTTAAACATAGATTTAAATTAAAAAATGCCAATAGAGCCGCGTAGTATTCGACTTTAATAGCAATAGCTGATGTGAATATGAGTGAGACACAGGCAATCTAGCGGCTATGTACATCATTTTGGACAAGTCTGGGTATATCTTTTTGTTCTGAGTGTTTTAACCGTGATCAAGTTTTGTCAATAAATACAAAAATACATCTTAGCCCCGTTGTCACTTCTGCCAAAAACTGGTTTGATAGAAGGGTTTATGAACTGTAATCAGATCTAGGCTCATCGATAGTCCCACTGTATATATACCTGCGATTTTCAACCTTCTTTGAGCCACAGCACATCTTACGCATTTACACATTTACAAAGTTCTGATGCGCACTACGAAGAAAGGTAGTGGCAGGTACTTGCTACTACAGGTACTTTTGCATAGATCGACTCAATTCCAACGAACCAACTATTAGGAGCTACTCAAAAAATTATATGCTCCACACCAGTGCTGGGCACGAGTACTTCTTGGCAAATAGGTTTAGACTTGCCCCTTCCATTCGAGCTTTTCGAGTATCGGGTAGCTGGTAGGGCTTGGCACATGTACTTGTTGACAACAGGTTTTTCGGGTATCGGGTTGTTGTTATGGGTTTTATGTTTAGAGTTTCCAAATATCAGACATATCTTAAAATTTGCAAAGCAATTAAAATTGTATTAAATTTATTTATTATTTTTTACTATTTTCTATCGACCGATATTAATGCTCGCAGCGTTAACAGGCGGGTTATTAAACAGTGCTTAAAGTGCAAGGTGCGATAGACCGAGTTTTTGTCTTTTCTACTCGATGGATTCGGTCACCAAAACCCGAACTCGCAAGTCCAAACCTGAACCGGCAAGATCGAAATGCTCAAAATTTCCATTACCCGAGACTCAAGAGAAGATAAATCCGTGAGTTCATTGAGTTTTATTATCCGTTCCCGGCACTACTCCACACTACTAAGTGAAAACAGGTGAGTAGACACCCCAAACCACCAACCAGGTGCAGGAAGGGCTTTATTAACCCTTTGCTAGACAAGTTTATTTCCAGAGTTGAATTGGTGAGTAAATTGATTTAAAATAAAAATAAGTTATTATTCCATGTTCGACTGTATAGGCTATAGACTAGTTTCCCATGTGGGTAGCAACTGAGAACTTCACTGATACAAAGGATGGACTAAGTTTACTCAACAACCTAATTACTGTAGACTGACAGAATCCTAGTCTGATACTCATATGTTTACACAGCATTAAGAGGAAACTGATTGGACATATATTAATTACCTTATTTGAGACATCTGAGACACCTATAGCAATATATATGTAGCTGGACTTATAATCTTATTCAAACAATTATGAACAAATACAAATTAGAATATATGCCAATAGAGTCGCGTAGTACTCGACTTTGATAGCAATAGCTGATATGAAAATGAGTGAGAGACAGGCAGTCTCACGGCTATGTACATAATTCTGGGCTAATCTGGGTACATCTTTTTCTTCTGAGTGTTTTAACAGTGATAAAGTTTTGTCAATTTTAATCTTGAAACATCTTAGCAGTCAGATCACCTCAAACAACAACAATCACAAATAATAGAATAATACCTGTACTTTCTAATCATCAACTAAAGGTTTTTGCAAGTACATCTTTAAAGCTAAAATTTGCGGATTTTCTTTTAGATAGTTTTCGGTAATCTGTTGCTAAGGAGTTTCCCCATTCTTGCCAACAAAGCCATTTTGACATTGCTTCTGTTTACAACCCTATATCTGTTTGAGTTGAGCTTCCCAAGCTTTACAGCAATAAAAACTAAAAACAGAGATTGAGAACTGTTAAGGAAGGGCTTTGTGTGTATCTTTCTATCATTCCTACAAGAATATCCATGTTTTCATTCAGGTCCATGTTTCCCACTAAGTGAGTGTAAAAAGGCATTAAAAACTTAACTACAGCGATCATATTAATTATTTTTCTTATACGGTTTTCTACCGGTTCCATTGTAAGGTACGAGGAAAATACACACATATATATATATACAGTGAAACTCGACTAACTCGACCTTCACATGACCGAGAGAAAGTGTTCGAGTTATCAGAGTGTTCAAGTTATGAGAACACCGTCACAAATGCATGTATTCATCTGTTCATAAACAAACTATAAATCAAAAGCATTGATTGCTCGTTGCAAGTTAAGGGGCCTGTCATGTAATGTTTTAACAATTTTTATCAGAAAGTATAAATATTTTCCTATTACTTGAGATTCGTTTGTTTTTTTTTTAGGTGATGTGACTGCCAGGACGTTTTCAGATTAAAATAGGCCAAACTTGATCGCAGTTGAAACGCTCAGAAAAAAGACATATTTTTCTTTTGAGCGTTTTAACAAAAAACCATTTCGCCGATTTTTCTTTAAGTTTATCTGAAGGTTACCTCGCTTCTCCTTGCTTTCGGAAGGCTATCCCCCAAGCGGATGTTTGGTAAAATTTAATTTTTTGCAAACCTTTAGAAAAGCCGTTAACAAAAATATTTTGCCGATAGTGGTAATAACGACGCCTAAGAAATACTAAAAATTGATGTTTATCTCTACAGCTTGGAATAAAGTGATATTCAAAAACGATTACAACCGTCACGGTAGCCGTTGGGCAAAAAGCTGTTCGAGTTACCGAAGTTGAGGTTGATTTATCTAAAGCAATTTATCATTGCGTGGGAACGGACTAAACAAATCCGTTCGAGTTAACCATGTGTTTGAGCTATCCAAGGGCGAGTTATCCGAGTTTCACTGTATATGTATTACAGTGTTACAGTCTCATTCTGTGTCATTTTGCTTGGTAGTGTGACTCAGAACTTTGTAAATGTGAAACATGTGCTGTGACTCAACAAAGGTTTAAAATCACTGGTATAGATATGATGAACCTACATGCTGATGTTTGTCGGCAAAATCTTTAGTTAACCAATGATATTATTCGTACATTAAACATATCATACGAATGAAAATCCTTAAAAACTCCAAATCAGCAAGAATTGCTTGCACATTCATGGAAAACATGGGAGCCGGTAGAGAAGTAGACAAGGTTTAAGATTCTGTATTCTACATGCTAGCAGAATTCTCTTCTAACTAACAATTCACATACATTATTATATCATGTGTGTGAAATTCCCTAAAAGTTCCAAATCAATCAACAAGAGTTGCCTTAAAATTTTCAATATTTAAACAGTTTTAAATAATTTAACCAAGTGAGTCTTCTTAAAATTCTAGAGATATTTTGTAACCCAACTTTGGTTATAAAAAGAATAATTACATAAAGGATGATAACAACTATAGACAACATCATAAAAGGACCATGACTCATACACAAGTCCTACACTTTCAGTGTATAATCTGTATATATCTGTATAATAGCTCATTCATCAGACTAATAGAGGTATCCAATATTTGTACACTACCTCTGTGGGAGGTCTCTCAGCTGACAGCTCATGAGTGTGAGACTCTCCAGTGTTCCTATTTCACAAATCACTGGAGGGAGTCCAGCACTGAAGTTGTTGAGGGCAAGGTTCAACTCCTTCAGTCTCTTGAGAGACTTGAGACTAGAAATATAATAATAATACTTTAGTCTGTAATTTAATATATTTTACTAATACTAGGATAGCTGACCCCGTGACCCCAACATGCTAGTAAACATATAGTCCCAGAGTATGTCTAAGGAGGACAGACATTACGAGTTTATGGTTGAATGTAGACATGAATAATTACATATTCAATAATAGACATAAAAGTGTGTAGTAGGAAGACTTTTGATTTTACCCTAAAATATAACAATAGATACAGCTGTTAAGCTGATACAGCTGAAAAACCTGAAGAGAAGACAACAGCAAGCAGAGGAAACCCGACACTCAACCTTTGCTTGTAATCAGTGAATCTCTAACAAAAGTTGAGATGGAATAATTCGTAAATCATGTACCCATATATTAATGTACTTGTACCATCATATACCCTGTTAACTGTCAAGTCAAGTATTTTCTCTATAACACCAAGTTGACATGTCATTATTCAACTACCAGAGTTATCTACCCTTTGAAGGAAAACCATCCAGTCACTAGAGGTAGTAGGTTATAGTGTAGAGACAGTATTTAAACATGAACTGGTATCTAAAGCTGTACACTAGCAGTTAATAAGGTTGATTCTACCCTGAAACTAGATCAGTCAATCATTCAGAGTAATTTTAGATTACAGCTGATGAGAGACTTTCCATATAATCAGTTGAACCTGGAATTACTTGAGTTTAATTATTAAAATATTACTGTACAAGGTAGAAGAGAGATCATCAGACCTCTGCTATTACTAACAACTACTGATATTCTCATTCTAAATAATGTTAAAATATTTACTTTTAAGTTTTGATATGAAACCTATTTTATTAGTTGAAGTTCACAGTATAATTAAAAGTATTCAGTGTATGGCAACCTTACTAAGTCTTCAACTGCATGTCAAGAAACAGACTATCAGATAGTCTACATGTAGCTTTAGTCACAAGTTTAGTATTTTAACTCTTCGTTTTACAAATCATAACGCAAGACACCATCACAGAAGGGAAGGAATAACTTTACTCATATTTTATAAACATCTTCATAATGTACCTATCAGGGTATAAATAAGATAATTACAAACACAATACATCAGGGAGTCTATTAATAAGTTCAGCTAATAAACTTGGCTGTTTTAAATAAAGTCAGCAAGAGAGAACGACTTCAGTTATCTATAGCGGATGACCAAATGACCAAGATTATATTCTTAAAATCTCCTGGATGTGAGATTAATCAACTGAAGATTAATTACTCGTTAAATCTCTTATAAATATAAAATAATATATTAAAACTGAAACAATTCCACAATTGTAATAAATATAGATATTAATAGTCTTTGACTGTAGTGACATGCAACTCCCAGAGTGCACCAGACTACTGCAAGCTGCAGAGTGTGTAATTTGAGATAAATGGTAATATGTAAAGTCCATTGTGGAAAAGAGTAGTGATGCAAGCCAGTTCTCTTTGTGATATAAGACAGGTTTCTTGACCAACAACCAATCAGAGAGCAGATAATTGACAACTTAAAGTAATTGACCAGAGAACAAGCTAGAGTATTTACCCACAATGCATAGCCTAAGTTACAAGTAGAACATAACTTTTGTTTGAGCTGTTGAACCTGAAAAGACTGAGGAGTGAGAGTGAAGGAAGGAGAGATTAAGGGCACCTTAAAACTCCCTATGAATACTTTAGAGGTACCCGTGACAGACAGTCTAATAATATGTATCATGTAATGAGGCGAGTGACCAGTGTTTGTATAGTCCTACAAGTATCCATAAATTTGAAGTTATCTTCTGCATGCTGACTTCAGCAACACGTGACAGACACAGTAATTATTATATTGAAATTTTTAGCATTTGCCATGTGCTTGTCATCAAGTTAAGCATTTGTCTATCATAGCCTTAAAAATATTCATTAAGATCTCAGGCTACGGTTTTGCTGACACACCGCCATGTCTGCACTTATCCATTGTCAATGAACTCGAACCATCTTGGTTATCATTGAAATTAATTTATTTAGAATTATCTCTGAAATCAAGGTTTTATGGCATTCTATTGAATAGGACAGTGATTTTCAAGAGGGAAGAGTTGTCGGACCATGCCAACTCAACACTGATTCCTACATGTACTCATCAGGGTAGGTGTGAAAACACATATCATTAGATGAGAGCAATAAATGAGGTATATGCTCATCCCTAAACTTGGAGTTATCTTAGCTTACAATTATAGGCAAGGAACTCTGTAAATATTCTATTGAATAGATCAGTGATTATCAACCAGTGTGTCTGATAATCTCTGACAGCACACTAGTCAGCTGTAAGAGATTATGAGGTGTGCCGAGAGACATTATCAATAAATGGTCTTTTTCTAACTTCACCTACATTCTTATTGGGTGTTGTCAGTCCATATGTTTCCGCTCATAAAGCAGAGAAAATAAATATAATCCCAAATATTCCTCATTTATGCAAGGTGGTTGATTAGCATAGCTGTTCAAGCAGTTTCCTTCAAAACTAAAGTTCACGAGTTCAAGACCTGTCCAAAGCATTTTAGTTTTTCTCAGATTGGTACAACTAATTTGAGGCTTTGAAAGGTGGCTGATTAGCTAAGTTAGTTAGAGAGTTAGTCTAATAAGCTGAATGTCAAGGGTTCAAGCCTCATATTGGTCAACATTTTAGTCATCTTATTACTTGCATGTACAGAATTGTGTGATTATATGAAAGTTGGCACAATTAAAACAACTGCTACTGTAACACAACAATAAAATGCTTTGACATTCATACTGCACTGTATTATTTCTGATAATTGAATATTGATTCACAAATCACCTTTTAATAACTACGAATCTATGAGTCCTCTTAAATGATACTCAAATGAAGCTGTATTCAGATAGAAATAATTACAGTAGAAATTATAGTTTAGCCAAAGAGAACCACTCATTACAATGAATCTAATATCCATGAATTATTTATCATCCATGAATTATGAAGGGTTATGAACAGAGAGAAGTAGCTAAACTTTAAATTGACTAATGGAAATAAAGATAATACTTTTATAATAATCCTTTCTACTTTAATCTTAATAATAAGCAAGCTGAACAACAGCAGTAGCTATCATTCAGTTTGTTCATATATAAATTATAAGGTGAATCTGTCTCTTTCAGAAATGGAATCATAGCATTCTCATGTCTCTTTGTTACCATGGTGATGTAGCCGTGAAACCTATCTATGGTTACTTGTGATGGATATGTTTTTGAAATGGGGAAATACCAATACTGAACAGGTTCAGGAACTCATACAGCATCTGTTGCTAGACATGAATTTGAAGGAGCAGCTCATTAAACTGAACAGAGTCAGGGACCCATACAGCTCAGCATATGTTGCTAGACATGACTTTGAAGGAGCAGCTCATTAAACTGAACAGAGTCAGGGACCCACACAGCTCAGCATCTGTTGCTAGACATGACTTTGAAGGAGCAGCTCATTAAACTGAACAGGGTCAGGGACCCATACAGCTCAGTATCTGTTGCCAGACATGACTTTGAAGGAGCAGCTCATTAAACTGAACAGAGTCAGGGACCCATACAGCTCAGCATATGTTGCTAAACATGAATTTGAAGCTCATTAAACTGAAACAACATAATTTCAAGATGAACTTGTACAAAATCTTCAGTAAATTTTATCCGAAAGTATCAGTATTATTCTATCATTCGTGAGTGTTGTTGATGTTTGAGGTGGTCTGACTTCCAGTTGCAAGATTAAAATCAACAAGACTTGATCACGGTTAAAACGCTTAGTGTCGAGTGAGTGGTGAATTCGTGACATATAAAGCGTTGTATGGGAAAGAGTCAACAAGTGATAAATATACTGTCTCTTCTTTAGCCAATCATCAGCACGAATTTAATATTTAGGTCGTAATAAACGTTATCGCTAACAAACTAGTTGTCCGTGATATCAAAGATTCTCATTGTTAGAGAATTTACTATCTGCAATTAGACTTGGATAAGTTAGGCGTTAGCGTGAGCGAAGATGGTCTCTCAGGATGGGGTGGTGTGTGTTTCAGCAAATTATCAGGGTAAAACTTGAGCAAAAGAAGTAATAAGGTGTTATGCTGCTGAGGAAGATATGAGAATGCAGGTATATCTATCTTTGTGTTTGAGTCTCTTCTATCTATTAAACTAAAGTAAAAGGAATAATTTTACTACTCATGAATACATATACTAACAAGAAACATTGTAAAATTGATTGGAGTAAGTCAACTCGTTATTCACTACTCGACATCTCTAGTTTTACCAAACTTTTAATTTCTCATTTCACCTAGCTATAATAAATCACCATGAACAGGTAAGAGGGATGTAGTAACAAGAAGTCTAGATATTCGAGGGTAATAATAATAATGATTGTTATTAGTATCACATATTGCCTACGATTTTATGGAGAAACTATTAATCAAATATTTTTGGAGCCTCCACTTGCTGTCTAAAGACTTGATTTCAACTTTAACTAGCTGTAACTATAAGCCATGCAACTAGTTAAGATTCTTTCTGGTTGTTTCAGCTAGTAAATTAGATTAATTATTAAAATACATGCTCACTTCTAAAGCAAACATGCATGGGAAAGAGAGAGATGAATGTATGATGCGCAAACCATGATAGCAGCATTCTGTTCCTCAGATAGGTCTCAAGTGTGCTGCAGAAGTGGGGAAACTAAATACCTTATAACTTGTGAAACCAGGTCCATTGAGAGTGGCCCATTATAACTACCGACACTACCATGGTAAGTTTTGTAACTGTATGGTTTTGTGTTGCAACTGTTTTCACTAAATGTTTAGAACTCCAAGCGACTTTTAATGTACCATCATATAGCCGTATCATCATGTACCTGTACCATCATATACCTGTACCATCGTATACCTGTACCATCGTATACCAGTACCATCATATACCAGTACCATCATGCACCCGTACCATCATGTACGTGTACCATCATATACCCGTACCATCATATAGCCGTATCATCATGTACCTGTACCATCATATACCTGTATCATCGTATACCTGTACCATCATATACCAGTACCATCATGTACCCGTACCATCATGTAACCGTACCATGATATACCCGTACCATCATATACCCGTACCATCATATACACATACCATCATATACCTGTACCATCATATACCCGTACCATCATATACCCGTACCATCATATAGCCGTATCATCATGTACCTGTACCATCATATACCTGTATCATCATATACCTGTACCATCATATACCCGTATCATCATGTACCCGTACCATCATGTACGTGTACCATCGTATACCAGTACCATCATATATCCGCACCATCATATACCCGTATCATCATGTACCTGTACCATCATATACCTGTACCATCATATACCTGTACCATCATATACCTGTACCATCATATACCAGTACCATCATATACCAGTACCATCATATACCCGTACCATCAGATACTTGTACCATCATATACCTGTACCATAATATACCTGTACTATCACATAGCTGTACCATCATATACCTGTACCATCATATACCTCCAACACCATATACCCGTACCATCATATACCTGTACCAACATATACCCGTACCTTCATGCACTTGTACCATCATGTACCCGTACCATCATATACCCATACCATCATATACCCATATCGTCATGCACCTGTACCATCATGTACCTGTATCATCATATACCCTTACCATCATAAACCCGTACCATCATATACCCGTACCATCATGTACCCATACCATCATATACCCGTACCATCATATACCCATACCATCATATACCTGTACCATCATATACCAGTACTATCATATACCAGTACCATCATGTACCCGTACCATCATATACCTGTACCATCATATACCCGTATCATCATGTACCCATACCATCATATACCCGTACCAACATACACTCATACCATCATATAACCGTACCATCATGTACCCGTACCATAATGTACCTGTACCATAATGTACCTGGCCGTCATATAAAACTACTGTATATCTTCTAGAATTGTGAACGGTATGTAACTATACTAATAATTAGAAGTGAACTACACAAGTACTGTAAACATGAGCATTTATATACACAGCTTGTATCAAAATATTGTAAATTTAAAAATAGTCCACGACCAAATGAGTGTTTGAGAGTTTTTATGATATATGCATGTGCACACAACTCACGAAAATTATTCATCAACAACGTCGCAAACCCTTGCACCGAAATCTCATCAACAAATTTAACCATTTTTCTGTGTAGCCGTTTAAGTATAATAACGATACAAAACACATATAAACCTATTTCAATATATTACCAAGTCTTTGAAAAGTGTTGACAGTATCTTAAAACTTACCCATCTGATCGGATCATACACAAATAGACAGATTAATTCGGCCAAAAATCGCCACAAAACTCTTGAAAAGCTTGGTTTAATAATAGTTAAGACCGGCCTACGATACGCCAATAAAGCTGTGCGACAGATAGTAGAACTATTTAGCAGTGCGCATTTCATAATAAAAACGTGCTAATTTCACCAGTCTATGGCAGTGTTTACTTGCTAAGGTTTCTAATATTTTTGTTAGATTTAATTATAAGAATAATTAATCGAATTTATTTGAAGGTTTCTGTAATAAATGTAGACCGTTTGAGGCGTAGACCGATTTACAGGGAAGAAGTTGTGGTACACAGTTTATCAGCCTATGTTTTTTGTCCAATAACCGAAGGTTTCATTAAATTATTTAAAATATTAGCCGAAATTCTTTACAACTTATGTACAAGCTAGGGTCGGACTATAATGCCCCTTTATGATGAGAACATTTTTTTATTTTGCTCCAGTTTGCAGAAAACTTCCTGACACGTGAACACTCGTCCTTGTTTTTTGTTAAAGATCGCTATCAAAACCATTCTACATTCAACACAACCAACTTTCAAACTGTGTATAGTACACAGTAGCTTGCCATTTTACTTCTAATTTTGCATTTCAGAGTTATAATAAACATATTTCCTTATTGTTGTTGTTGTTGTTAAATTACATACATTACAGTAGGTTATGCCTACAGCTTTAATTAATAATTAATTTAATCTCGAACAACTTTCCATTACACTATACTCTGCCAATTCCTGCTGACAACTACTTTTTCAACAACCAGCACTGCCATTTCTTTTTTCCATTATCACTTATTCCATTATCAGGTCGTGGGCTGTATGACAGGGGCATTTCTAGTTATTATGAATTTTAAAATCAAAATATAAATTTTATCGTGACTAAGATAAAAAGTGTTAACGGAATGTAAATGAAAATTGCAAAACTTTTAAACAAAATTCTGAAACAAGATTTTACAAGTTCCAATCTGGGTCCTACACCCATAGATGTAGAGAACGTCAAAATTACAGATCCTTTTAGAGATTTCTGAATGTATTAACAACCATTTTGTCAATATTAGAATAGATCTTGCAGCGAAACTTCCTAAATCTGACGTGCCTTATGAACCCCTCTAACAACTATCAATCACTATGTTTCCATGACTCGCATAATCCGTATGATTCACATAATTCGAACGATCCGCAAGTTGAGTTACTTAGCAATCGAGTGTTTCAATGAACACCTGGCGATGCGGATTTAACACCAGTACTTGACCCCATAGGTCACGTATTAGCCTAATTAATGACTCTATAAGTAGCTAAGCAGTCTTGTCACGCTTAGCTTAGCAGCGATCGTTCGGAACGTTGGCGCATTGAGACTGCTGAAATCGAAATAAAAACGACTGAAGCGTGAAAATGTTTTTAATGTAATAGCTAACGATAATCAAATGCGCATTAATCACAAGTACCGTTTCCATGATTCGCAAGCACGATGGATTCGATAAAGTTTTGCGGATCGCAAAACTCGCTTAGCTTGCGAATTTATGCGAATAGCTTGCGGATTTATGCCATTTCCATGACGCGGATAACTTGCGGATTGGCTCTAATTTGCGAATTATGCGGGTCATGGAAACGCAGTGAATATCTAATATTAAATTTAAATTTGAGCAAGTCTTAGAGGATGATGTAATAAAAGTGGTAAATCAGTTAAACAAGTAAATACGTACATATATGGAAAACTTAAACTTGTTGGTTGATAACCAGCATGTATTTCATGAAAAGCGCAGCACCACATGAGCTATTAGTGAAGTGCTATACATTTATTATTAGTGAAACTATACGTTAATTTCGATAATGACACAATTACACATGGCGAGTTTTAAGATTTTTCAGAAGCCTTCGATACAGCTGACTATCATTCTATTCAATCAGACTATTCATTCAATCATTCTAATTAATAAACTTAAATTATACAACTTTTCTAATAATGCACTTCAATTACAAGAAATTTAACCAATCACAATTTGTGAAGAATAATAACACATCTTCATCCCTAAAACATGTAATAATTGGTGTTCCACAAGGTTCCATCATGGACCCACTGTTATTCATTATATTTATTAATTATCTGGTGAAGGGTGCTCCATCACTTTACTAATAATGCACTTTAATCACAATATATTTAACCAATCACAACTTGTGAGAAATAATAACACATCTTCATCCCTGAAACATGTAATAATTGGTGTTCCACAAGGTTCTATCATGGACCCACTGTTATTCATTATATTTGTTAATTATCTAGTGAAGTCTGCTCCATCACTTTACTAATAATAGTAGTATATAGAGAGCAGATCTACACATAAAAGTGACGGATCCAGCGGGGGGATAGAAAAAGGGGGTTGTGAATTAAATTGGCTAGGGGTGTAGATTGAATCGTGTGGAGTTGAATGAGATGTTGGGGTTTGGGGGGAAATTGTGGTGTAGAGTAGGGGGTTGAATTCGAGGGGTTACGGATCCGCTCCTGGCGTAATCGGCGGATTATCTGTGGATGAGTCATCGGATTAGCGGGGGATGAGTCATCCGATTGAACGCGGATTATCGCGGGATTAGTTGGGGGAATCGTCGCGGATTAGTCGGGCGAATCGTCGCCGATTATCGGTGGAATAGTGGGGGTGAATATCTGGGACATCGAGGGCTGGATGGTTTTCCGGAGTGGATCTCGCGGATTATCGAGGAGAGCGAGAGATTACCTAGTATATAGTTTATTTGATGATATATCATAGGGATTTAAACTTACTATCAATGGATATGTTATTGAATAAAAGTTTTGTATATAAAAATGCTAAAACATAATATAAAAAAGACTATTGAATTTCATTCAATCCCAATTTTCTTCTTCTTCTTTCATTGTCGAATGAGAATGAACTGTCTACAATCAAAACATACATTATTTTTAGTGAGATATAGTAAAAGTAAGACATACAATCAGATTAGATCATTCATTCAAACTAAAAATCAAATATAATGTAATACTTACTGAAGAAGAAGAAGATCCATCCTTTTTCTGAATGGAATCTTCCTGTTGAGATACGGGAGCCTGCAATTGCAATGATTACAGTCAGGATGGTTTACTATATCCTTGCTGAGATAGTAGACTCTACATTCACAATGGACTCCAACTTAAATTGTAAATTTCAATTGCATTAGTCATCGAATCATAGAATGATATGCAAGATGTAATGCAGACAGAATAGGATATGCAATCAGCTAGAGTAGGACATACAGACAATAAGAAAAACAAATATGTTACATCACATAGTCAGACTAGGACACACAGACAGAGGAGGATATTCAGTTAAAATAATCTGTTTTAATCTGAGTAGGGATATAACATACACTTTGCTAAGATATTGGAGTTTGCAATTGCAATGAATACAATCAGCCTAGAACACATAGTTACTACTCAGAAGAGAAGATTCATTGTATCATTCCTACATAACATCTAGATTGAATTTGTAGTACTTACTGTAAACCGTAATCTTTCGTTGAGATCTTGATAGAACTTTTCACGTAAGAGAAATCGACAAGCTTTTCGCTTCCGATCGCTTATTTCCATTCCATGAGAGCAGTAACCCCATCGCTTCACACATTTATCTACACATTGTAATCGTTCTTGAAATTTCCTTTTTCTGTTGTCTCTGGTACTCATTGTGAAGTTATGAACTGAATTGAAAAGGCATATTCGCTCGAAGGTTTTATAACAAGTAGAAGTGTTGTCGCGGATCAATAATTTTGTGATCTAATGATATATATAAACAGTTTTCGCGAAATTCACTTTCGCGAAATTCAATTTCGCGAAAGTTGACTATATAATATATATGTGTAATTTCGCGAAATCCAATTTCGCGAAATCCAATTTCGCGAAATTCACTTTCGCGAAATTCAATTTCGCGAAAGTTGACTATATAATATATATGTGTAATTTCGCGAAATCCAATTTCGCGAAATTCACTTTCACGAAATTCAATTTCGCGAAAGTTGACTATATAATATATATGTGTAATTTCGCGAAATCCAATTTCGCGAAATCCAATTTCGCGAAATCCAATTTCGCGAAAGTTGACTATATAATATATATGTGTAATTTCGCGAAATCCAATTTCGCGAAATCCAATTTCGCGAAATTCACTTTCGCGAAATTCACTTTCGCGAAAGTTGACTATATAATATATATAATGTGTAATTTCGCGAAATTCACTTTCGCGAAATTCAATTTCGCGAAAATCTGTTTACTATTTTCGCTTCATTAATTCCTTTGGACACACCCATCATTCTTCAATTCACTATATAAGCGTTGCATAATCTGATGGAATATTCTGCCTCATTAACCATCTCTTGATACCTACTTATATTTGAGAATTTGGGTCGATCGAGTGTTGATACCATAAGGCTTGTATGCTTCAGCTAGAATTCTGTTAGCCGGCTACTCGCGATTAAGTTCGTTGAGTGTCGCTGTTTTCAGGGGCTGTTGTGTGGACAAGCGCCTTGGCATTCGACCTGATTGTTTTCCTAGGTTTACCTATGGAATTCTCCTGTTTGGTTTGGCTTAACCATTCCATAACAGTTTCTCGACCAGTAAATAGATGAAGATGATGAACTAGTAAAGGGGCATACATGGATTAATATGTGGATTATTTTGAGGATAGCTCCAACTCAGTGTGAGTATATCAATATATAAAACTTATATCAAAAAGTAAATAATATTCGGTTGTATTTGTTACCAACTTTATTTCGATATAAAGTATATATGTATATTCAATTGTAAAATATAGAAAAAAAAATTTATGTCAGATCTTCTAGTAATTTAACAATTTGGGAAGTTCCTTGAATATGTACAATGTCAACACCTTCATTTTCTTCGTTATTAAGACTTTTACTAATTTTTTTTCATTCCAATCATATCTATCTAGTATAGTTTTTCGAACTACATGATCTCGTGTATCTGTTTCAGAAATTTTTAGCATAACTGTTAGAAAATCTTCTATTGAACATCCTCTGCTCCAAAATATTGCAAAGAGAAGACAGTAATCTCCACATGTTGTTGAAAGAATTGTTTCCAATGAAACAACCTTGTTGCCAATGACGTGCAACTAAATTTTTGGTTCAACAATTCCATTTCTAATTATTTTTTCAAAAACGGTAAAACCAGACCGTTATCGTCATGACAATAAGAAACACACCGAGTTTGTTCAACGCAAAGAAAAGCGTCAGGAATTTTGTGAGAGTAAGAGTTGCTAAACAATTTTACACCTATCTTGTGGAGAATTTTGTTCTGAATAAGATACATTTAAAAGTAAAACGATATATGTTTTCATTTTTTGAGATATTGCTTAAATACTAACGGTATATCGGATTTTTTAGAAAATCCGTTTGAATTAACTTGGGCAGAATAATCGTTTGGTCAACAATTAACGTGGTAGCGAAAGAGTTAATATACAAGTGAGCAGTGATTATAAATGTATATATAATAATAAAATGTGAGTAAGATAAAAGCTACTGAAGATACAATAAACAAAGCTAGGATTGTGCTAGTCCATGTTGATATACAAGGGAGCAGTGATTATAAATATATATATATATATAATAAATCGTGAGTAAGATAAAAGCTACTGAAGATACAATCATCAAAGCAGGATTGTACTAGTCTATGTTGATGTACAAGTGGGCAATGATTATAAATGTATATATAATAATAAAATGAGAGTAAGATAAAAGCTACTGAAGATACAATAAACAAAGCTAGGACTGTGCTAGTCCATGTTAATATACAAGTGAGCAGTGATTATAAATATATATATAATAATAAAATGAGAGTAAGTAATGTGAGTATATATAATAATACATTTTATTATTATATATATTTATAATCACTGCTCACTTGTATATTAACATGGACTAGCACAGTCCTAGCTTTGTTTATTGTATCTTCAGTAGCTTTTATCTTACTCACATTTTATTATTATATATACATTTATAATCATTGCTCACTTGTACACCAACATAGACTAGTACAATCCTAGTTTTTGTTTATTGTATCTTCAGTAGCTTTTATCTTACTCACATTTTATTATTATATATATTTATAATCACTGCTCCCTTGTATATCATCATGGACTAGTACAATCCTAGCTTTGATTGTATCTTCAGTAGCTTTTATCTTACTCACATTTTATTATTATATATACATTTATAATCATTGCTCACTTGTATATCAGCATGGCCTAGCACAATCCTAGTTTTGCTTATTGTATCTTTAGTAGATTTTATCTTACTCACATTGTATTATTATATATACATTTATAATCACTGCTCACTTGTATATTAACATGGCCTAGCACAATCCTAACTTTGTTTATTGTATCTTCAGTAGCTTTTATCTTACTCACATTTTATTATATATACATTTATAATCATTGCTCACTTGTACATCAACAGGGTCTAGCACAATCCTAGCTTTGTTTATTGTATCTTCAGTATCTTTTATCTTACTCACGTTTTATTATTATATATTCATTTATATTCGCTGCTCACTTGTATATTAACATAGACTAGCACAATCCTAGCTCTGTTTATTGTATCTTCAGTAACTTTTATCTTACTCACATTTTATTATTATATATACATTTATAATCACTGCTCACTTGTATATTAACACGGACTAGCACAATCCTAGCTTTGTTTATTCTACCTTGAGTAGCTTTTATCTTACTCACATTTTATTATTATATATACATTTATAATCACTGCTCACTTGTACATTAACATGGACTAGCACAACCCTAGCTTTTATCTTACTCACATTTTATTATTATATATACATTTATAATCATTGCTCACTTGTATATCAACATGGCCTAGCACAATCCTAGTTTTGCTTATTGTATCTTTAGTAGTTTTTATCTTACTCACATTTTAATATTATATATACATTTATAATCACTGCTCACTTGTATATCAACATGGACTAGCACAATCCTAGCTTTGTTTATTGTATCTTCAGTAGCTTTTATCTCACTCACATTTTATTATTATATATACATTTATAATCATTGCTCACTTGTACATCAACATGGTCTAGCACAATCCTAGCTTTGTTTATTGTATCTTCAGTAGCTTTTATCTTACTCACGTTTTATTATTATATATTCATTTATATTCGCTGCTCACTTGTATATTAACACGGACTAGCACAATCCTAGCTTTGTTTATTCTATCTTGAGTAGCTTTTATCTTACTCACATTTTATTATTATATATACATTTATAATCACTGCTCACTTGTATATTAACATGGCCTAGCACAATCCTAACTTTGTTTATTGTATCTTCAGTAGCTTTTATCTTACTCACATTTTATTATATATACATTTATAATCATTGCTCACTTGTACATCAACAGGGTCTAGCACAATCCTAGCTTTGTTTATTGTATCTTCAGTATCTTTTATCTTACTCACGTTTTATTATTATATATTCATTTATATTCGCTGCTCACTTGTATATCAACATGGCCTAGCACAATCCTAGTTTTGCTTATTGTATCTTTAGTAGTTTTTACCTTACTCACATTTTAATATTATATATACATTTATAATCACTGCTCACTTGTATATCAACATGGACTAGCACAATCCTAGCTTTGTTTATTGTATCTTCAGTAGCTTTTATCTCACTCACATTTTATTATTATATATACATTTATAATCATTGCTCACTTGTACATCAACATGGTCTAGCACAATCCTAGCTTTGTTTATTGTATCTTCAGTAGCTTTTATCTTACTCACGTTTTATTATTATATATTCATTTATATTCGCTGCTCACTTGTATATTAACATAGACTAGCTCAATCCTAGCTCTGTTTATTGTATCTTCAGTAACTTTTATCTTACTCACATTTTATTATTATATATACATTTATAATCACTGCTCACTTGTATATTAACATGGACTAGCACAACCCTAGCTTTTATCTTACTCACATTTTATTATTATATATACATTTATAATCATTGCTCACTTGTATATCAACATGGCCTAGCACAATCCTAGTTTTGCTTATTGTATCTTTAGTAGTTTTTATCTTACTCACGTTTTATTATTATATATTCATTTATATTCGCTGCTCACTTGTATATTAACACGGACTAGCACAATCCTAGCTTTGTTTATTCTATCTTGAGTAGCTTTTATCTTACTCACATTTTATTATTATATATACATTTATAATCACTGCTCACTTGTATATTAACATGGCCTAGCACAATCCTAACTTTGTTTATTGTATCTTCAGTAGCTTTTATCTTACTCACATTTTATTATATATACATTTATAATCATTGCTCACTTGTACATCAACAGGGTCTAGCACAATCCTAGCTTTGTTTATTGTATCTTCAGTATCTTTTATCTTACTCACGTTTTATTATTATATATTCATTTATATTCGCTGCTCACTTGTATATCAACATGGCCTAGCACAATCCTAGTTTTGCTTATTGTATCTTTAGTAGTTTTTATCTTACTCACATTTTAATATTATATATACATTTATAATCACTGCTCACTTGTATATCAACATGGACTAGCACAATCCTAGCTTTGTTTATTGTATCTTCAGTAGCTTTTATCTCACTCACATTTTATTATTATATATACATTTATAATCATTGCTCACTTGTACATCAACATGGTCTAGCACAATCCTAGCTTTGTTTATTGTATCTTCAGTAGCTTTTATCTTACTCACGTTTTATTATTATATATTCATTTATATTCGCTGCTCACTTGTATATTAACATAGACTAGCTCAATCCTAGCTCTGTTTATTGTATCTTCAGTAACTTTTATCTTACTCACATTTTATTATTATATATACATTTATAATCACTGCTCACTTGTATATTAACATGGACTAGCACAACCCTAGCTTTTATCTTACTCACATTTTATTATTATATATACATTTATAATCATTGCTCACTTGTATATCAACATGGCCTAGCACAATCCTAGTTTTGCTTATTGTATCTTTAGTAGTTTTTATCTTACTCACATTTTAATATTATATATACATTTATAATCACTGCTCACTTGTATATTAACACGGCCTAGCACAATCCTAGCTTTGTTTATTGTATCTTCAGTAGCTTTTTATCTTACTCACGTTTTATTATTATATATTCATTTATATTCGCTGCTCACTTGTATATTAACATAGACTAGCTCAATCCTAGCTTTGTTTATTGTATCTTCAGTAACTTTTATCTTACTCACATTTTAATATTATATATACATTTATAATCACTGCTCACTTGTATATTAACACGGCCTAGCACAATCCTAGCTTTGTTTATTGTATCTTCAGTAGCTTTTATCTCACTCACACTTTATTATTATATATACATTTATAATCACTGCTCACTTGTATATTAACATGGACTAGCACATCCCTAACTTTTATCTTACTCACATTTTATTATTATATATACATTTATAATCATTGCTCACTTGTATATCAACATGGCCTAGCACAATCCTAGTTTTGCTTATTGTATCTTTAGTAGTTTTTATCTTACTCACATTTTAATATTATATATACATTTATAATCACTGCTCACTTGTATATTAACACGGCCTAGCTCAATCCTAGCTTTGTTTATTGTATCTTCAGTAGCTTTTTATCTTACTCACATTTTATTATTATATATACATTTATAATCACTGCTCACTTGTACATTAACATGGACTAGCACAACCCTAGCTTTTATCTTACTCACATTTTATTATTATATATACATTTATAATCACTGCTCACTTGTATATTAACATGGACTAGCACAATCCTAGCTTTGTTTATTCTATCTTCAGTAGCTTTTTATCTTACTCACATTTTATTATTATATATACATTTATAATCACTGCTCACTTGTACATTAACATGGACTAGCACAACCCTAGCTTTTATCTTACTCACATTTTATTATTATATACAATTATAATCACTGCTCACTTGTATATTAAAATAGACTAGCACAATCCTAGCGTTGTTTATTGTATCTTCAGTAGCTTTTATCTTACTCACATTTTATTATTATATATACATTTATAAATCACGGCTCACTTGTACATCAACGCGAAAGTGAATTTCGCGAAATTGGATTTCGCGAAATTTCACATCTTATATATTATATAGTCAACTTTCGCGAAATTGGATTTCGCGAAATTTCACATCATATATTATATAGTCAACTTTCGCGAAAGTGAATTTCGCGAAATCTGTTTAGCTGATTTTACAATTTCGTGATCATAAATTACACAAGTTTAATCAACCATAATATTGATTCTGCTTACTATATAAGCAACGAGAAAGAATAAGTTTTTCATCTCATTTTATTTATAATAGTTTACAATGTGTGCTCGAGACAAAAACGTGGATAGACTCCTAACTCAGACAAAATGCATCGACACGTGTGTTGAGATATGGGGCTACTGCCCTTGGGGTAGAGAGGTAGATCCTGAAAAACAGAAGGCTTTTCGATTCAAGATCAAGCTTCAAAAGAAAGTAAGTACTACATTATAATATTTTACTAAATTATATTTTTGATTAAAGGAAACTTGAGAATATAAACTACATATTAAATATATTTCGAATTATAGGGTTTGCTTAAATGAAACAATTAAATTATACAAAGTAATTTTGGAAATTATTGTAGAAATCATTGGTCATGCAGCAGCAAAGAGAGGAGTTCTTTCGTAACTTCGATGTTACATTGACTTTAAAAGTAAGTATTACATTATATTTATTTCGTCTAATATCGTTGTATAATGATAAAACATGTAACTAAAGATCAAATACATTCAACAAAATTCACTCCAATTGGTATGTAGGAATGTTAAAATGAGTATCAATCTGTGAAAACAGTAATTAATATTTTGTATAACTCCACTTTAAAACAAAAGGAGTTGGAATTGAAATTCAAAGTAAGACCTGACTGTGTTTTAATTTGTCTGCATGTTCTACTCTGACTATAATCAATGCAATTGTAGGATCCTGGGCATCACCGAACTAAATATAGTCCTTTTCGGAGAAGGCTTTATGAATTTGAATCTTCAGTAAGTAGTACATTATATTTATTTCTTTATTTTAACTGAATATCCTCCTCTGTCTGTGTGTCCTAGTCTGACTATGTGATGTAACATATTTGTTTTTCTTATTGTCTGTATGTCCTACTCTAGCTGATTGCATATCCTATTCTGTCTGCATTACATCTTGCATATCATTCTATGATTCGATGACTAATGCAATTGAAATTTACAATTTAAGTTGGAGTCCATTGTGAATGTAGAGTCTACTATCTCAGCAAGGTTATAGTAATCCATCCTGACTGTAATCATTGCAATTGCAGGCTCCCGTATCTCAACAGGAAGATTCCATTCAGAAAAAGGATGGATCTTCTTCTTCTTCAGTAAGTATTACATTATATTTGATTTTTAGTTTGAATGAATGATCTAATCTGATTGTATGTCTTACTTTTACTATATCTCACTAAAAATAATGTATGTTTTGATTGTAGACAGTTCATTCTCATTCGACAATGAAAGAAGAAGAAGAAAATTGGGATTGAATGAAATTCAATAGTCTTTTTTATATTATGTTTTAGCATTTTTATATACAAAACTTTTATTCAATAACATATCCATTGATAGTAAGTTTAAATCCCTATGATATATCATCAAATAAACTATATAAAATTTAATCATAATATCATTTCCTTAACTCATTACTGTCTTGATATACAGAGTTTATAATCTTTGTTTAATTTCTCTCTGAATTCCTTCAGATTGCATGCTCCGTCAATTCTGAAAAGTTTTAATCCTGATGAAGACTTAGAGTTCATGTAAATCTCACTTCGATCCAATATCATGAGAGCTGGTGTCAACCATTGAAATGATGAGGGAATGTTATACTTTTGAGGATCGATGATCGAACATAATACCACACGCTCTCCCTTACGTTCAACGAAGAATTGCAACGCAATCTCACAATTGTCATTTTCTTCAGACTTATTTGCTTGTATTACTTCTAACGAAGCTGGAATATCCAAAACTTTTAGATCAATCCATTTCCATGGTTCTTGCATTTCCTCGGTTTTAAAAACTGTTGCAATAGGTGACGTAATTTTCTCATCTCCTTCCATATAATTTTCCTTGGATTCGAATAACCGCTTTACTACTGAACTTTTTCTTGATGATCTTCGTAATGACGTAGTTCTGTTCAATCTAGACTTGGTTGGTCTTCTATACTCTCTTTGTTTCATATTCAATTGGGAAGTTCTTTCAGAAATAATGTCGATATTCATACTATTGGAAGTTGACTCCTCAGAAGCTCCAGTAACAATCAACACTAACTAATAATACTTCATCAATTTATACATTATCTTTAAAAAAGTAGTGGAACCATAACAGCGATGGATAATTTCAGAATTTATGAAGTTTACAATCAAAATGAATATTCGTTCGCAGACACATCATTCTCATTCGGGATCGGAAAAAAGAAAATACATACAAGCTCCGACGATCTCGAAATCCATCCGCCACCGTCCGTCAACCCGTCGCCACCGAGCTCTCCGTCAATCCCCGAAACGGCACGGAAGAGCGACCTCTACCGGACGCCAACGAAATCCGATAATCCCAAATACAACCGCGAATCGTCTCGCGGCCCGACTCACCACTCGGCCACCGACACCACCACCGCGACGTCACCAACCAACTCACACCATTACTCGCACCACGAATCACACAGATCGCCATGACTCACACCATGACTCAACACCGCCTAGCTCCGCCCCCCAACTGTCAATCAAACAGATCCTGATGTGATGTCACTTCCTGCTCCCTAAGCTCCGCCTATTATGTGTAGATCTGCTCTCACTATACTACTAATAATGCACTTTAATCACAAGATATTTAACCAATTACAATTTGTGAGGAATAATAACAAAAGTAGTATAGTGAGAGCAGATCTACACATTTGTGCACTTAAAGTTGGATTTTGGGTACATTTTAGCCCGAGAACCTCGGAGAATGGTGTTGTCTGATGGAAAGTTTGGGGGGGGTAGGTGTGTGAGTGTTGGGAGCTAAGGTTATGAAGTTTGAGAGGAATTGTGGGAAGGATGCGGTGCTGGTCGAGAGGAATTGTGGGAAGGATGAGGTGAAGAGGGCGATGGTTTCGGGTTTCGATGGGTTTGGGGTTCGGGTGTCGACGAGTTGAGCGATCGATCGTCGAATGGTTGGGGTTGGGTTGGCGACCGGTGGGGTGAACGGTGTTATGTCGTTTCGGTTGAATGAACGCTGATGTTGGACGAGTTCGGGCGTGTCTATTCGTGGAATCGGTTAAGTCTCCCTTCGTTATAAAACTCTTTAAAGATGAGTAATAAAAAAGGGGAAAATCGAATGAATTATTCATTATGAAAAATTTCTTTTGAGAAGACATGAAGAGTCTTTATAGAAAACTAGATGATATAATTCAAATTTCTCCAATACTATTTATTAGTTTTGGATTTTTTCCGGTTAACGGTGAATTTTTACGAAATTTAATTCAATTTGAACATAACCCCTCGGATTGTACTTATGGTATAGCTAGTTATGAAATTATTCAAAGGTTGGGAATTACTGAACGACTTGTTCAATGGGCTTATCCATCTTCACGATCAGCGAGATATTGTGTAGGCAACTCAGCTCGTTCAAACTTTTGTGGATGGAGATCAATGCCTATTAAGTTTGTTTGTTATCATCCACAATTCGAAGAAAATAATGGTAGATTTACAGCTCCAATTAATTCTTCCACTACTCGATCCACCATCAGAACTACACATACATCCAGAATTCCTACCACCACCACAACTACACTCGCTAGTACAATTCCTACTACCACCACAACTACACTCGCTACCATCATTCTAGCAAGTGGAATCACAACTCTTCCATCATCTGAAAATCTTAAGGGAAATATAACTAATACCCCTCCAAGTAATAAAGAAAGAGGCTATGGAAATTAAAGTTTTTCTGTAGACAAATTACAGGATGTCGAAATTTTTTATCATAATCACATGCTGCTGCTAAAGTTGTAATCTAATTTTCATGCTTTCCTAAATTTTTATTCCACAATGAAAATGATATGTGAATATTGTATTGATTTTATTTTAATAATAGTATCTTAAAATATACAATAAAATATAAATTCTCCATCTTTGGAGATGAAGATTTTATTTCTAAAGGTTCTATTGATTTGCATATATATTCATTCAAAAAAAAAAAAAAAAATCTTTTTTATAAATACTAATTGTCAGTTTTCTGTGGAGATGAAGAGCTTGTCACTTCAGAATATTGTAATTCTTTCTTATCGAGAAAGAAGTATGTGCTGCTTGACTCGCTTTTCTCATCATCTTCTTTTTGTTTTGCATCATCACTGTTTAAATATATAAAACATTGAGGAATGAGAAAGGATGAAATAAATGGATAACTATATATCTTTGGTTTTAAAATTCTCAAAATCTACTTACCAAAATATACATTGAGCTAAGCCATCGTATACGTCTTGTCCACATGTGCAGGAAGGTAATCTGTCTATAGGATAATCCAATGGTAAATCCAATTGCAACTCCGTTTCACTATTTTGAGAGTTTGTTTCTTTCGAGATGTTTTTTTCATCACTTTCCTCACCATCTTCTTGATACCTGTTTAATTTTTTGAAAATCCATTGAAAATTGAGAAAAGATGATGTATATAAAATGAATAATTATATATTCATATAAAACTTTAGAATTTAAAATTTCAAAATGTACTTACCAATGTACACATTGTGCTAATCCATCATATACATGTCCACATGTACAGGAAAGTAGTCCGTGTGTACAATATTCCCATGGTGTAGCCCAAATTTGAACACAACTATCTGTACATTTCCCTTCTGACATTTTACCCTTCTCAGAATTCTGTTAGCTTATGAAGAGTGTTATGATAATAATGATTTGTTCTCGATTGCTTTTATAAAGTTGAGCATCTGTAAAACGCTTGAGTGAGTTTAATGAAAATTTATAAATAGATTACAAAACATTTCTCTATGCTTACAATTTCGCGAAAATGAATTTCGCGAAATTACACATATATATTATATAGTCAACTTTCGCGAAATTGGATTTCGCGAAATTTCACATCATATATATTATATAGTCAACTTTCGCGAAATTGAATTTCGCGAAAGTGAATTTCGCGAAATTGGATTTCGCGAAATTTCACATCATATATATTATATAGTCAACTTTCGCGAAATTGAATTTCGCGAAAAGTGAATTTCGCGAAATTGGATTTCGCGAAATTTCACATCATATATTATATAGTCAACTTTCGCGAAATTGAATTTCGCGAAAGTGACTTTCGCGAAATTGGATTTCGCGAAATTTCACATTATATATTATATAGTCAACTTTCGCGAAATTCAATTTCGCAAAAATCTGTTTGCTATTTTCGCCTCATTAATTCCTTTGGACACACCCATCATTCTTCAATTCACTATATAAGCATTGCATGATCTGATGGAATATTCTGCCTCATTAACCATCTCTTGATGCCTACTTATATTTGAGAATTTGGGTCGATCGAGCGTTGATACCATAAGGCTTGTATGCTTCAGCTAGAATTCGGTTAGTCGGCTACTCGCGATTAAGTTCGTTGAGTGTCGCTGTTTTCAGGGGCTGTTGTGTGGACAAGCGCCTTGGCATTCGACCTGATTGTTTTCCTAGGTTTACCTATGGAATTCTCCTGTTTGGTTTGGCTTAACCATTCCATAACAGCCTCTCGACCAGTAAATAGATGAAGATGATGAACTAGTAAAGAGGCATACATGGATTAATATGTGGATTATTTTGAGGATAACTCCAACTCAGCGTGAGTATATCAATATATAAAACTTATATCAAAAATGTTACGTTATTGAATCATTGGCTTTGCCGTTTCCGGTTAGTGCATGCGCACGCAGTTCTGTTTTTATCCTCGAGGATGCGTTACACGTTTTTCTAATGCTCTTGTATTGTATTCCTTATTCACATGTACTATTGTTCGTTATTCATAATATACGTTCTACAGCATTAACTACACACATATTCAACAAAAAAAGTAAATAACATTCGGTTGTATTTTTTACCAAGTTTATTTCGATATAAAGTATATATGTATATTCAATTGTAAAATATAGAAAAAAATTTTATGTCAGTTCTTCTAGTAATTTAACAATTTGGGAAGTTCCTTGAATATGTACATTGTCAATACCTTCATTTTCTTCGTTATTAAGACTTTTACTAATTTTTCCATTCCAATCATATCTATCTAGTATAGTTTTTCGAACTACATGATCTCGTGTATCTTTTTCAGAAATTTTTAGCATAACTGTTAGAAAATCTTCTATTGAACATCCTCTGCTCCAAAATATTGCAAAGAGAAGACAGTAATCTCCACATGTTGTTGAAAGAAAACCTTGGAGTAGAACATCATTCCATTTAATTAACTTTATTCCAGAAAGTTTTAAGATTTGAGCGACATCTGGATATGTTGAAGGATCTCGTCCTGTTGAATCGAAATAATTAATTTCGGATTTTGTTCGAATAACTCCTATCCAGTGTTCTCCTGGTTGATAAGAATAGTGTGTGTTAAAAATATATATTCCTCCATTCGATAAAAATTGTTCTATAAATTCATTTCTTGCACAGACAGCAAAAAAATGATTATTAGTCATGTGATCTTGGGAAAGAACATCGAAAATATTTGCTGTATTCATCCTTAGAATATGCTTCCACCACTGAGTCGAACACTAAAGTCAGAAGCGATTTCCATCATTCCATCTTTTTGTATATATGTATTAAGATAGACATTTTTTGGTGTTGCAACCCGAAAACCGATATCGATTGTTAGTGAAACATGTCTCATTAAATGAAATCCTTCGGATGAGAGATCTCCTGTCAAATCGAAAGCGTATATTGCAAGTCCAGTTTCATATTCACTCAGTCCAATTCCACTTCCTTCAGAAGAAAGATCTTTTCCCATTGCATTTAGAAGTTGTACATATGGTCGAGTATACATTCTATTTACAAAATTTGGAGTATATCGTTTTCCAAAAGGTAGTCCATCAATTTGTAGTTCTACATGACTTACATCGTAATGACCAAATTTGAAAGGATTACGATTGTATGATCCATTTTCTCCATCGTGTGATGAAAGTGAAACAAGTATTAAATTTGGTCTAAGTGTGTTATCAGCAATTTTTATTTGAGTATGGGTTAATCCAGTATTCACATTATAAGATCTGGTGTATACCCGAGAAAGAGGATACTTTGCATTAACACCATTAAGTAGTTTTTCGTTATGTAAAAGCTGAATTGTTTGGTTGATTTTTAATTTTCGAAGATGAAGTACACATTTCGTCAACTTTACTTTTCCCCCTCCTCCAGGAGTAGCTGTTGCTGCCATCAAACAATAACTTGGTTTACTTCGGTCTAGTTCTAATTTACAATTCAATCCTGGAATGAGATATCTTTCCTGTTGAAAAATGCTAAGATGGAGTCGTCCAAAAAACTCAAATGAGTTTGAACCTCTAATAAGATTCTTTCTTGCTGTAGCCGCACTATTATCGAATTCCGCACCATCTTTTGCAAGATTATCATCTTGAAACCATCCTTCTGCTTTTAATTGGTATTGTTTTGCTTCTCTGCTATTATTGAGAAGGGTTTCTATGAACGATCTCATAGGATAATCACTTGAATGTTCAACAACAGATCCATTAATTTTGAATGTTGCTGTTTTGATTAGCGAATGAAAAAACGCATCCCCTGGTACAACATTTACATTAGCAGCAGTATTGTCTAAATTGGAACCATCGTCCTTGACTACTTTTCCTTCGATTTGCAAATATGAATTACTTAAATCGATATAGTGATCTACATCTCCAGGTATTTCAATTTCAATTGGCCCATATTCACTGAGACGTGACGGAGCTAATTCACTATAATATCCGCGCTCCACCGAACTATGTGTGCCTGGAACATCAAATATACCCAAACTTTCGTTTATCGTAAAAGGAGAACCCGATATTTTTAAACCTGTTGAACCAATCTCTCCAGAACTCATCTTTCACTATTGATGTATGTCAATGAAATGAACTAAAAAATATTGAGATAATAATATATAAAGCATTTTCAAATTTTAAAAAATATTTGGAGTGGCTTTTCTCCGTCGCTTTGCAGGTTTGCTACGGTTATTTAATTTTCTTTTCCCAGGTTTTCTAACTCTTGGAATTACTACTTCATCTGTTTCTTCTTCTTCTGCTTTTGGTCTCTCTACCATGTTATTAAGATAATTGGATGCAGCATCTAACCCTTTTTTCCCTAATGAGATAGCCGTTTTTTTTGCTAGAGGCGCAACAGCTTTTGCTAATTTTTTAAATATTCCTGATAGTCGTCCATTTCCCATCACTCTCTTTCCTTTATATGGTGTCAATCCGCCATTTCCTGATTGATTAGACGTGTAATATTGAATGTAAAAGTTTTTGAGTCTTCTGGAGTATATGGAATTAATATGGAATTCATTGTTTCTTTCTGAAATGAACCGTTAGTATAACCTTCCCTCCATCAAATGGTACTTTTTCTCCATCATCACTTGTTATAAGGGTCTCTATCACATCAGTAGAAATTTTATCCACTTCAACGTAATGCGCTTGACTGAATTCTGTATAAACTCGAGAGAACTTCTTTCCACTTACTGGGACAACTCGTAGCAATCGTACATTTGCATCTCCAACGAGTCTGTTACTTACAATTGATGAATATACGTATAATGATGTAAATCCATAGTTGATATCCGGAGATGTGATGTTTCCGTGTTTTCCCACATTATAAGTTATCTTCGGATCTAATCCTAAGATATTTGCGAAATCTTGTGAAAACGAAACCTGAACACTCGAATCTCTTACATACAACATAGATTTGTTGGATATTTTGTCGTATTCGAATTCTATAGTTGGATGGAGATTGAAGGGTTTTAGAACATCATGAGTTCGTTGAATTACTTCATCTATATCTTCGTATCTTCCATTTCCAATTTTTATGTCGAAACGACGAAATCTCCCATTAAGTTCCGCTTTTGTGATGCTTATTATTCCTTCTACTACATTTGGCCAATTATTTAAAAACGATATATCTTTTAGAGCAACTTCCCATTGTCCTTCTGTAAAATCTACATATCTGGCTAGTCTAACTGTAAAGTTTGAATTAGTATTTTTAGGAAAGTCACTAAAACTAGCATCAGAAGGAAGAGTTACGAACTCCGACATTTTCAATTCTTTCAATGAAGTTCAATTCCTTATCATCCTCTTTTATTTAACAAAATCTCTTTCATTGACCCAGCTATTCAATGAATCAGGATATCCCATCCATTTAACAAGTATTTCCTTTGTTCTTCCTCGTTTCCGAGATTTGAGAATTTTCTCAATTCGAAAAAATACGGGTTTATTTACTTTCTGTAGTTCATCTTCATAAAAAGTTCCATCAACCGGTTCGTTTGCTAAATCACGTAATTTATAGATAATCGGTCTTTCAAAATCAAGCACTTCTGTAATTTGAAAAACTTCAACTGTCCAATTTATTGTGAAACCTCTTTCGAAAACTGTTCTAGCTTTACTAATACGAACGTAATCATCAATATTGAATTTGGGAGTACTGTCAGAACTATATTCTCCATTTTCATAAATCCTATTCCAGATTCTTTCTTGATTTTCATAATTTACATCATTCGGTTTTATTCCTAATGTTGTGTGAATAGTATTGTTATATGCTTTTACCATTTGTGATAAAACATCAATATATCTACGATCATCCGAATATGTCATGAATCTATACATCTTCACCCGTAATGTTTTGTTGAATCGTTCTATGATGGAAGCTTTAATTGTCTCATTCTCAGATGTAAACCATTTTACTTTATTTTCTTTCAAAACTTTTTTGACATCTCGATTATTAAACTCTTTTCCTTTGTCTGTTTGAAAAACTCTATAATTAGTTCCATCCAATACTTTTTTTAAGGCTTTTGCTACCAATATACCTGATTTGTTAACAAGAGGCTCTACCCATGCTTTTCTTGAAAAAACATCAATCATTGTAAGTAAAAATGTAATTCCATCATTTTCAGCTCGATGAGATCTAACATCCATTAAATCAGCCTGTAATTGTTCACCAACTCCTGCAACAATTGTAGGTCTTCTTCTAAATTTCGTTTTTATTTGTTTGTGTAACGTATAAGCATCTTCACCACTTAACCAATCTCTAACTTCTTGTTCGCTTTCTTTTCTCCGAAGTGCTTCATTCAGTTTTCGTGCTCCACCTAATGAAGATGGTAGATCCGGGGTATAATAGAATTCATTTAGTAAGTCGTCCATTTTCCTCTTGTTCCTACATAAGGTTTTCGTGAAGACGATCTATTCGAATTGGATTTTGATTTATTTGATAAATTCGAGTTCGACTCCTTGATAATTTTTTCAAATAAGTTATATTGTTTCTCAAATGAACTTGGAGAAAAGGGAGAAGATACAATTGAACTATCTTTAACTCGAATCTTTCTTTCAAGAAGATTTCGTAAGTTCTCAGGTTTAATCTCTCCTGTAGATCCTGTTATTTTCCCGGTTAAAGAATCATAATTTCCAGACTTTTTCAATTTTTCCAGAAGATTTTTCGCTTTAGTTCGATCTTGTTTCGAACCGAAGTCTTCAACTATTGAAGAAATGGAATAAGATCTAGAAGAATTTGACGATGGTTCTTCTTCGTTTAACTTCGGTGGTAATAATGTGTCTTCTTTTTTTGGCGATTCTTTTAAAACTGTAGAGTCTTGAGATGAATTATCTTCGGGTAATTCAGGTGTATCTTTCTTTAGAGTTTCTTTTGAATTTTGTGGAGCTGAAGGTGTTTGTGACATCATTGAAATCGGATTTCGAATAGTCGGAGACTGTTGAATTGGATAACTCCGAATTGAATTCATTTCATCTAAAAAATTTTGAAGTTCAGCTGCATACAAAATAACTTTGTTATAGTCTGAAATAGTGTTATCGTTATTAATTTGACGCATCCTATCTCTGGTCTTCTTAACCTTACTTACTCTTGGATTTTCTAATGGATTGAAACGAAGTGACGAACTATAGCCATCATTGATAATTTTTGAATCCTGTTGACTTTTAAATTGGTTCCTTTTGTACTCGTCTTCAGAAACCAAAAAAAATTTTTTTGTATACTTAGGAAAGCTCATCTTCCTGCTGAATGATTAATACAAGTTGAGGGATGGCTTTATAATCCGTTTCAATAATCCTTTTCCGTTTTGCAAAATCTTTCGTTTATATTTAAGAGGTTTGTTTTCATCGATAATATTCATCAACTCCTTTTTATGTTGACTCAGAGAATGGTATTGATTTTTCGTTAAAGGTACATTCCCATATATAATATTTTTAACAATTTCAAGTAATGTTCTAATTACTTCTTCTTTCATATGAGGTAAAGCAGAACTTGCAAGTTCATCGGTAAGACTGTTCAGTATTTGCAGAATTACTCTGTTTTTTTTCATTCTCTTAGAAAGTGGAGAATTATCCATGATAACTTAATTATTTTCTTCTTCGTGTTTTAAACAATCCTCCGAGCAATGGTTCAACTAATCCTGGGAGTATAGCACCCGCGATCGGACCTAGTAAAGCCGATAAAAACCCTCCTTTTTGCAAAAGTTGTTTCTTTTCCAAATTCGATGTTCTAGGACTAATCAGTCGAGCGATGTTTTTACTTTGTCGACTCAAAGCTTTATACTGAGCATCAGTTAGTCGTTCTTTTCTTTTAATGAGTAATTTCACACAATCAATAATTGCTAAAATTAAATCCGTTTTAGCATTTTTAATAATCGATTGTTGAGAAGAAATAGAATCTCCAACTAGAGATAATAAAGTTAGTAAATTTCGTTGAATTCTTTTTGTTTCAGCCATATCTATGTGATAATTTTAGTGATGTTATAGTAATCACTCAGAGGAAGATACAGAAGTGGTATGGTGAATATTTAAAGAGAACTTGGAATATATACTTGTTTTATTTAATTATGGAATACAAATCAAAATCGTTTGCTTAATTAGGCTTATAAATAATCATAGGCGTAGAGTCAACAGGAGGGAAATTTCCCATAATTCTCATTGTATCATCGGTTTCTTGTCGGAGGTCCAGTCTCATGAAGGAATATGGTGAAGATGTTGCATCTCGGTAGGATTCCTGAAAATATTTAACTTGTCCAGGAAAAACTTGTTTTCCTAAAAATGTGATTGATGTAGAATCCCTGGGGTTTTTCCTATAAAAAAATAGTGACTATTCAGCGAAATTGTTCTAAGTTTACCAAAGAATAAGTTTTGTGTAATAGTAAAAATACTAATATTTAGATGGTGACTTTCTCGAGTATACAAATTGTTAGCCATCTTGATATTTGATGATAATTCCTCCATTAGATCATCAATGATCATCCATCTATTTTCTCCATCTTTGGGAAAAGTACTCGGATCTTTCAATCCTTCATGAAATTCCACTCCTTTCATATCCTCAAAAGCTTCCTGCCATATTCCATAGCAATATATAATTTCGATTGGAGGAGGAGTAGATATTAATTGAGATTGTTCAATCAACCGTTTAGTTTTTCCTGATCCTGTTGGTCCTGTTATCATAGATGTGAAAGGAGAATGTAACCTCACATCAATTGATTGTAGTCCGTCTTTCTCCATGTTTTGATAATTACTAACATTTGAAGTTTTCATTTAAACTAATTATAATGATGAGGAGATGTTTCAAAAATCATACTTTCATTATTCACAAGATTTTGAAAAAATACTTCTACATAGTTCACAGTAGCATTCATCTTTTCTCCTGTAATCCGAATAAAAAAATATTCAATCAAAGATGAAGCTACAGTTATTGCAATTAATATTAAAACCACTCCAAAAAATTGAAGCAAACTTTGTCGAAGCGGTTTTGATGTAGATTTAGTGATGTTATCAAAATGATTATGTAATAATACAGCCTCTTCAACTAATCCATCTGTTTCATCTTTTTCTTCTTCACAAGAATTGTAAACTTTAGAATTATCCTTATGAATAGTTTCCATAATTTTATATTCCTTCTAGTTGAACTTCTCAATGATATAATGTTCATATATATAAAACTCTTAACTTATAAATAGTGAATGGACAGTTAATCGATTCCACGAATAGACACGCCCGAACTCGTCCAACATCAGCGTTCATTCAACCGAAACGACATAACACCGTTCACCCCACCGGTCGCCAACCCAACCCCAACCATTCGACGATCGATCGCTCAACTCGTCGACACCCGAACCCCAAACCCATCGCATCGAAACCCGAAACCATCGCCCTCTTCACCTCATCCTTCCCACAATTCCTCTCGACCAGCACCGCATCCTTCCCACAATTCCTCTCAAACTTCATAACCTTAGCTCCCAACAGTCACACACCTACCCCCCCAAACTTTCCATCAGACAACACCATTCTCCGAGGTTCTCGGGCTAAAATGTACCCAAAATCCAACTTTAAGTGCATAAATGTGTAGATCTGCTCTCACTATACTACTAACACATCTTCATCCCTAAAACATGTAATAATTGGTGTTCCACAAGGTTCTATCATGGACCCACTGTTATTCATTATATTTATTAATTATCTAGTGAAGTCTGCTCCATCACTTTAATAATAATGCACTTTAATCACAATATATTTAACCAATCACAACTTGTGAGGAATAATAACACATGTTCATCCCTAAAACATGTAATAATTGGTGTTCCACAAGGTTCTATCATGGACCCACTGTTATTCATTATATTTGTTAATTATCTAGTGAAGTCTGCTTCATCTCTTTACTAATAATGCACTTTAATCACAATATATTTAACCAATCACAACTTGTGAGGAATAATAACACATGTTCATCCCTAAAACATGTAATAATTGGTGTTCCACAAGGTTCTATCATGGACCCACTGTTATTCATTATATTTATTAATTATCTAGTGAAGTCTGCTCCATCACTTTAATAATAATGCACTTTAATCACAATATATTTAACCAATCACAACTTGTGAGGAATAATAACACATGTTCATCCCTAAAACATGTAATAATTGGTGTTCCACAAGGTTCTATCATGGACCCACTGTTATTCATTACATTTATTAATTATCTAGTGAAGTCTGCTCCATCACTTTAATAATAATGCACTTTAATCACAATATATTTAACCAATCACAACTTGTGAGGAATAATAACACATGTTCATCCCTAAAACATGTAATAATTGGTGTTCCACAAGGTTCTATCATGGACCCACTGTTATTCATTATATTTGTTAATTATCTAGTGAAGTCTGCTCCATCACTTTACTAATAATGCACTTTAATCACAAGATATTTAACCAATTACAATTTGTGAGGAATAATAACACATCTTCATCCCTAAAACATGTAATAATTGGTGTTCTACAATGTTCTATCATGGACCCACTGTTATTCATTATATTTGTTAATTATCTAGTGAAGTCTGCTCCATCACTTTATTAATAATGCACTTTAATCAAAAGATATTCAACCAATCACAATTTGTGAGGAATAATAACACATCTTCATCCCTAAAACATGTAATAATTGGTGTTCTACAAGGTTCTATCATGGACCCACTGTTATTCATTATATTTGTTAATTATCTAGTGAAGTCTGCTCCATCACTTTACTAATAATGCACTTTAATCACAAGATATTTAACCAATTACAATTTGTGAGGAATAATAACACATCTTCATCCCTAAAACATGTAATAATTGGTGTTCCACAATGTTCTATCATGGGCCCACTGTTATTCATTATATTTATTAATTATCTGGTGAAGTGTGCTCCATTACTTTACTAATAATGCACTTTAATCACAAGATATTTAACCAATTACAATTTGTGAGGAATAATAACACATCTTCATCCCTAAAACATGTAATATTTGGTGTTCTACAAGGTTCTATCATGGGCCCACTGTTATTCATTATATTTATTGTCTGGTGAAGGATGCTCCATCACTTTACTAATAATGCACTTTAATCACAAGATATTTAACCAATTACAATTTGTGAGGAATAATAACACATCTTCATCCCTAAAACATGTAATAATTGGTGTTCTACAAGGTTCTATCATGGGCCCACTGTTATTCATTATATTTATTAATTATCTGGTGAAGTGTGCTCCATCACTTTACTAATAATGCACTTTAATCACAAGATATTTAACCAATTACAATTTGTGAGGAATAATAACACATCTTCATCCCTAAAACATGTAATAATTGGTGCTCCACAAGGTTCTATCATGGGCCCACTGTTATTCATTATATTTATTAATTATCTAGTGAAGTCTGCTCCATCACTTTACTAATAATGCACTTTAATCACAAGATATTTAACCAATTACAATTTGTGAGGAATAATAACACATCTTCATCCCTAAAACATGTAATAATTGGTGTTCTACAAGGTTCTATCATGGGCCCACTGTTATTCATTATATTTATTAATTGTCTGGTGAAGGATGCTCCATCACTTTACTAATAATGCACTTTAATCACAAGATATTTAACCAATCACAATTTGTGAGGAATAATAACAAATGTTCATCCCTGAAACATGTAATAATTGGTGTTCCACAAGGTTCTATCATGGGCCACTGTTATTCATTATATTTATTAATTATCTGGTGAAGTGTGCTCCATTACCTTTCTAATAATGCACTTTAATCAAAAGATATTTAACCAATCACAATTTGTGAGGAATAATAACACATCTTCATCCCTAAAACATGCAATAATTGGTGTTCCACAAGGTTCTATCATGGACCCACTGTTATTCATTATATTTATTAATTATCTGGTGAAGTGTGCTCCATCACTTTACTAATAATGCACTTTAATCACAAGTTATTTAACCAATCACAATTTGTGAAGAATAATAACACATGTTTATCCCTAAAACATGAAATAATTGGTGTTCTACAAGGTTCAATCATGGGCCCACTGTTATTCATTATATTTATTAATTATCTGGTGAAGGATGCTCCATCACTTTACTAATAATGCACTTTAATCACAAGATATTTAACCAATTACAATTTTTGAGGAATAATAACACATGTTCATCCCTAAAACATGTAATAATTGGTGTTCCACAAGGTTCAATCATGGACCACTGTTATTCATTATATTTATTAATTATCTAGTGAAGTGTGCTCCATCACTTTACTAATAATGCACTTTAATCACAAGATATTTAACCAATCACAATTTGTGAGGAATAATAACACATGTTCATTCCTAAAACATGTAATAATTGGTGTTCTACAAGGTTCTATTATGGACCCACTGTTATTCATTATATTTATTAATTATCTAGTGAAGTGTGCTCCATCACTTTACTAATAATGCACTTTAATCACAAGATATTTAACCAATCACAATTTGTGAGGAATAATAACACATGTTCATTCCTAAAACATGTAATAATTGGTGTTCTACAAGGTTCTATTATGGACCCACTGTTATTCATTATATTTATTAATTATCTGGTGAAGTGTGCTCCATCACTTTACTAATAATGCACTTTAATCACAAGATATTTAACCAATTACAATTTGTGAGGAATAATAACGCATCTTCATCCCTAAAACATGTAATAATTGGTGTTCTACAAGGTTCTATCATGGGCCCACTGTTATTCATTATATTTATTAATTATCTAGTGAAGGGTGCTCCATCACTTTACTAATAATGCACTTTAATCGGAAGACATTTAACCAATCACAATTTGTGAGGAATAATAACACATCTTCATCCCTAAAACATGTAATAATTGGTGTTCTACAAGGTTCTATTATGGACCCACTGTTATTCATTATATTTATTAATTATCTAGTGAAGGGTGCTCCATCACTTTACTAATAATGCACCTTAATCACAAGATATTTAACCAATCACAATTTGTGAGGAATAATAACACATCTTCATCCCTAAAACATGTAATAATTGGTGTTCTACAAGGTTCTATTATGGACCCACTGTTATTCATTATATTTATTAATTATCTAGTGAAGTGTGCTCCATCACTTTACTAATAATGCACTTTAATCGGAAGACATTTAACCAATCACAATTTGTGAGGAATAATAACACATCTTCATCCCTAAAACATGTAATAATTGGTGTTCTACAAGGTTCTATTATGGACCCACTGTTATTCATTATATTTATTAATTATCTAGTGAAGGGTACTCCATCACTTTATTAATAATGCACTTTAATCACAAGATATTTAACCAATCACAATTTCTGAGGAATAATAACGCATCTTCATCCCTAAAACATGTAATAATTGGTGTTCTACAAGGTTCTATTATGGACCCACTGTTATTCATTATATTTATTAATTATCTAGTGAAGTGTGCTCCATCACTTTACTAATAATGCACTTTAATCGGAAGACATTTAACCAATCACAATTTGTGAGGAATAATAACACATCTTCATCCCTAAAACATGTAATAATTGGTGTTCTACAAGGTTCTATTATGGACCCACTGTTATTCATTATATTTATTAATTATCTAGTGAAGGGTACTCCATCACTTTATTAATAATGCACTTTAATCACAAGATATTTAACCAATCACAATTTCTGAGGAATAATAACGCATCTTCATCCCTAAAACATGTAATAATTGGTGTTCTACAAGGTTCTATCATGGGCCCACTGTTATTCATTATATTTATTAATTATCTAGTGAAGGGTGCTCCATCACTTTATTAATAATGCACTTTAATCACAAGATATTTAACCAATCACAATTTGTGAGGAATAATAACACATCTTCATCCCTAAAACATGTAATAATTGGTGTTCTACAAGGTTCTATTATGGACCCACTGTTATTCATTATATTTATTAATTATCTGGTGAAGGGTACTCCATCACTTTATTAATAATGCACTTTAATCACAAGATATTTAACCAATCACAATTTCTGAGGAATAATAACGCATCTTCATCCCTAAAACATGTAATAATTGGTGTTCTACAAGGTTCTATCATGGGCCCACTGTTATTCATTATATTTATTAATTATCTAGTGAAGGGTGCTCCATCACTTTATTAATAATGCACTTTAATCACAAGATATTTAACCAATCACAATTTGTGAGGAATAATAACACATCTTCATCCCTAAAACATGTAATAATTGGTGTTCTACAAGGTTCTATTATGGACCCACTGTTATTCATTATATTTATTAATTATCTAGTGAAGGGTACTCCATCACTTTATTAATAATGCACTTTAATCACAAGACATTTAACCAATCACAATTTCTGAGGAATAATAACGCATCTTCATCCCTAAAACATGTAATAATTGGTGTTCTACAAGGTTCTATCATGGACCACTGTTATTCATTATATTTATTAATTATCTAGTGAAGTCTGCTCCATCACTTTATTAATAATGCACTTTAATCACAAGACATTTAACCAATCACAATTTCTGAGGAATAATAACGCATCTTCATCCCTAAAACATGTAATAATTGATGTTCTACAAGGTTCTATCATGGGCCCACTGTTATTCATTATATTTATTAATTATCTAGTGAAGGGTGCTCCATCACTTTATTAATAATGCACTTTAATCACAAGATATTTAACCAATCACAATTTGTGAGGAATAATAACGCATCTTCATCCCTAAAACATGTAATAATTGGTGTTCTACAATGTTCTATCATGGGCCCACTGTTATTCATTATATTTATTAATTATCTGGTGAAGTGTGCTCCATTACTTTACTAATAATGCACTTTAATCACAAGATATTTAACCAATTACAATTTGTGAGGAATAATAACGCATCTTCATCCCTAAAACATGTAATAATTGGTGTTCTACAAGGTTCTATCATGGGCCCACTGTTATTCATTATATTTATTAATTATCTAGTGAAGTGTGCTCCATCACTTTATTAATAATGCACTTTAATCAAAAGATATTCAACCAATCACAATTTGTGAGGAATAATAACACATCTTCATCCCTAAAACATGTAATAATTGGTGTTCTACAAGGTTCTATCATGGACCCACTGTTATTCATTATATTTGTTAATTATCTAGTGAAGTCTGCTCCATCACTTTACTAATAATGCACTTTAATCACAAGATATTTAACCAATTACAATTTGTGAGGAATAATAACACATCTTCATCCCTAAAACATGTAATAATTGGTGTTCCACAATGTTCTATCATGGGCCCACTGTTATTCATTATATTTATTAATTATCTGGTGAAGTGTGCTCCATTACTTTACTAATAATGCACTTTAATCACAAGATATTTAACCAATTACAATTTGTGAGGAATAATAACACATCTTCATCCCTAAAACATGTAATATTTGGTGTTCTACAAGGTTCTATCATGGGCCCACTGTTATTCATTATATTTATTGTCTGGTGAAGGATGCTCCATCACTTTACTAATAATGCACTTTAATCACAAGATATTTAACCAATTACAATTTGTGAGGAATAATAACACATCTTCATCCCTAAAACATGTAATAATTGGTGTTCTACAAGGTTCTATCATGGGCCCACTGTTATTCATTATATTTATTAATTATCTGGTGAAGTGTGCTCCATCACTTTACTAATAATGCACTTTAATCACAAGATATTTAACCAATTACAATTTGTGAGGAATAATAACACATCTTCATCCCTAAAACATGTAATAATTGGTGCTCCACAAGGTTCTATCATGGGCCCACTGTTATTCATTATATTTATTAATTATCTAGTGAAGTCTGCTCCATCACTTTACTAATAATGCACTTTAATCACAAGATATTTAACCAATTACAATTTGTGAGGAATAATAACACATCTTCATCCCTAAAACATGTAATAATTGGTGTTCTACAAGGTTCTATCATGGGCCCACTGTTATTCATTATATTTATTAATTGTCTGGTGAAGGATGCTCCATCACTTTACTAATAATGCACTTTAATCACAAGATATTTAACCAATCACAATTTGTGAGGAATAATAACAAATGTTCATCCCTGAAACATGTAATAATTGGTGTTCCACAAGGTTCTATCATGGGCCACTGTTATTCATTATATTTATTAATTATCTGGTGAAGTGTGCTCCATTACCTTTCTAATAATGCACTTTAATCAAAAGATATTTAACCAATCACAATTTGTGAGGAATAATAACACATCTTCATCCCTAAAACATGCAATAATTGGTGTTCCACAAGGTTCTATCATGGACCCACTGTTATTCATTATATTTATTAATTATCTGGTGAAGTGTGCTCCATCACTTTACTAATAATGCACTTTAATCACAAGTTATTTAACCAATCACAATTTGTGAAGAATAATAACACATGTTTATCCCTAAAACATGAAATAATTGGTGTTCTACAAGGTTCAATCATGGGCCCACTGTTATTCATTATATTTATTAATTATCTGGTGAAGGATGCTCCATCACTTTACTAATAATGCACTTTAATCACAAGATATTTAACCAATTACAATTTTTGAGGAATAATAACACATGTTCATCCCTAAAACATGTAATAATTGGTGTTCCACAAGGTTCAATCATGGACCACTGTTATTCATTATATTTATTAATTATCTAGTGAAGTGTGCTCCATCACTTTACTAATAATGCACTTTAATCACAAGATATTTAACCAATCACAATTTGTGAGGAATAATAACACATGTTCATTCCTAAAACATGTAATAATTGGTGTTCTACAAGGTTCTATTATGGACCCACTGTTATTCATTATATTTATTAATTATCTAGTGAAGGGTACTCCATCACTTTATTAATAATGCACTTTAATCACAAGATATTTAACCAATCACAATTTCTGAGGAATAATAACGCATCTTCATCCCTAAAACATGTAATAATTGGTGTTCTACAAGGTTCTATCATGGGCCCACTGTTATTCATTATATTTATTAATTATCTAGTGAAGGGTGCTCCATCACTTTATTAATAATGCACTTTAATCACAAGATATTTAACCAATCACAATTTGTGAGGAATAATAACACATCTTCATCCCTAAAACATGTAATAATTGGTGTTCTACAAGGTTCTATTATGGACCCACTGTTATTCATTATATTTATTAATTATCTGGTGAAGGGTACTCCATCACTTTATTAATAATGCACTTTAATCACAAGATATTTAACCAATCACAATTTCTGAGGAATAATAACGCATCTTCATCCCTAAAACATGTAATAATTGGTGTTCTACAAGGTTCTATCATGGGCCCACTGTTATTCATTATATTTATTAATTATCTAGTGAAGGGTGCTCCATCACTTTATTAATAATGCACTTTAATCACAAGATATTTAACCAATCACAATTTGTGAGGAATAATAACACATCTTCATCCCTAAAACATGTAATAATTGGTGTTCTACAAGGTTCTATTATGGACCCACTGTTATTCATTATATTTATTAATTATCTAGTGAAGGGTACTCCATCACTTTATTAATAATGCACTTTAATCACAAGACATTTAACCAATCACAATTTCTGAGGAATAATAACGCATCTTCATCCCTAAAACATGTAATAATTGGTGTTCTACAAGGTTCTATCATGGACCACTGTTATTCATTATATTTATTAATTATCTAGTGAAGTCTGCTCCATCACTTTATTAATAATGCACTTTAATCACAAGACATTTAACCAATCACAATTTCTGAGGAATAATAACGCATCTTCATCCCTAAAACATGTAATAATTGATGTTCTACAAGGTTCTATCATGGGCCCACTGTTATTCATTATATTTATTAATTATCTAGTGAAGGGTGCTCCATCACTTTATTAATAATGCACTTTAATCACAAGATATTTAACCAATCACAATTTGTGAGGAATAATAACGCATCTTCATCCCTAAAACATGTAATAATTGGTGTTCTACAATGTTCTATCATGGGCCCACTGTTATTCATTATATTTATTAATTATCTGGTGAAGTGTGCTCCATTACTTTACTAATAATGCACTTTAATCACAAGATATTTAACCAATTACAATTTGTGAGGAATAATAACGCATCTTCATCCCTAAAACATGTAATAATTGGTGTTCTACAAGGTTCTATCATGGGCCCACTGTTATTCATTATATTTATTAATTATCTAGTGAAGTGTGCTCCATCACTTTATTAATAATGCACTTTAATCAAAAGATATTCAACCAATCACAATTTGTGAGGAATAATAACACATCTTCATCCCTAAAACATGTAATAATTGGTGTTCTACAAGGTTCTATCATGGACCCACTGTTATTCATTATATTTGTTAATTATCTAGTGAAGTCTGCTCCATCACTTTACTAATAATGCACTTTAATCACAAGATATTTAACCAATTACAATTTGTGAGGAATAATAACACATCTTCATCCCTAAAACATGTAATAATTGGTGTTCCACAATGTTCTATCATGGGCCCACTGTTATTCATTATATTTATTAATTATCTGGTGAAGTGTGCTCCATTACTTTACTAATAATGCACTTTAATCACAAGATATTTAACCAATTACAATTTGTGAGGAATAATAACACATCTTCATCCCTAAAACATGTAATATTTGGTGTTCTACAAGGTTCTATCATGGGCCCACTGTTATTCATTATATTTATTGTCTGGTGAAGGATGCTCCATCACTTTACTAATAATGCACTTTAATCACAAGATATTTAACCAATTACAATTTGTGAGGAATAATAACACATCTTCATCCCTAAAACATGTAATAATTGGTGTTCTACAAGGTTCTATCATGGGCCCACTGTTATTCATTATATTTATTAATTATCTGGTGAAGTGTGCTCCATCACTTTACTAATAATGCACTTTAATCACAAGATATTTAACCAATTACAATTTGTGAGGAATAATAACACATCTTCATCCCTAAAACATGTAATAATTGGTGCTCCACAAGGTTCTATCATGGGCCCACTGTTATTCATTATATTTATTAATTATCTAGTGAAGTCTGCTCCATCACTTTACTAATAATGCACTTTAATCACAAGATATTTAACCAATTACAATTTGTGAGGAATAATAACACATCTTCATCCCTAAAACATGTAATAATTGGTGTTCTACAAGGTTCTATCATGGGCCCACTGTTATTCATTATATTTATTAATTGTCTGGTGAAGGATGCTCCATCACTTTACTAATAATGCACTTTAATCACAAGATATTTAACCAATCACAATTTGTGAGGAATAATAACAAATGTTCATCCCTGAAACATGTAATAATTGGTGTTCCACAAGGTTCTATCATGGGCCACTGTTATTCATTATATTTATTAATTATCTGGTGAAGTGTGCTCCATTACCTTTCTAATAATGCACTTTAATCAAAAGATATTTAACCAATCACAATTTGTGAGGAATAATAACACATCTTCATCCCTAAAACATGCAATAATTGGTGTTCCACAAGGTTCTATCATGGACCCACTGTTATTCATTATATTTATTAATTATCTGGTGAAGTGTGCTCCATCACTTTACTAATAATGCACTTTAATCACAAGTTATTTAACCAATCACAATTTGTGAAGAATAATAACACATGTTTATCCCTAAAACATGAAATAATTGGTGTTCTACAAGGTTCAATCATGGGCCCACTGTTATTCATTATATTTATTAATTATCTGGTGAAGGATGCTCCATCACTTTACTAATAATGCACTTTAATCACAAGATATTTAACCAATTACAATTTTTGAGGAATAATAACACATGTTCATCCCTAAAACATGTAATAATTGGTGTTCCACAAGGTTCAATCATGGACCACTGTTATTCATTATATTTATTAATTATCTAGTGAAGTGTGCTCCATCACTTTACTAATAATGCACTTTAATCACAAGATATTTAACCAATCACAATTTGTGAGGAATAATAACACATGTTCATTCCTAAAACATGTAATAATTGGTGTTCTACAAGGTTCTATTATGGACCCACTGTTATTCATTATATTTATTAATTATCTAGTGAAGTGTGCTCCATCACTTTACTAATAATGCACTTTAATCACAAGATATTTAACCAATCACAATTTGTGAGGAATAATAACACATGTTCATTCCTAAAACATGTAATAATTGGTGTTCTACAAGGTTCTATTATGGACCCACTGTTATTCATTATATTTATTAATTATCTGGTGAAGTGTGCTCCATCACTTTACTAATAATGCACTTTAATCACAAGATATTTAACCAATTACAATTTGTGAGGAATAATAACGCATCTTCATCCCTAAAACATGTAATAATTGGTGTTCTACAAGGTTCTATCATGGGCCCACTGTTATTCATTATATTTATTAATTATCTAGTGAAGGGTGCTCCATCACTTTACTAATAATGCACTTTAATCGGAAGACATTTAACCAATCACAATTTGTGAGGAATAATAACACATCTTCATCCCTAAAACATGTAATAATTGGTGTTCTACAAGGTTCTATTATGGACCCACTGTTATTCATTATATTTATTAATTATCTAGTGAAGGGTGCTCCATCACTTTACTAATAATGCACCTTAATCACAAGATATTTAACCAATCACAATTTGTGAGGAATAATAACACATCTTCATCCCTAAAACATGTAATAATTGGTGTTCTACAAGGTTCTATTATGGACCCACTGTTATTCATTATATTTATTAATTATCTAGTGAAGTGTGCTCCATCACTTTACTAATAATGCACTTTAATCGGAAGACATTTAACCAATCACAATTTGTGAGGAATAATAACACATCTTCATCCCTAAAACATGTAATAATTGGTGTTCTACAAGGTTCTATTATGGACCCACTGTTATTCATTATATTTATTAATTATCTAGTGAAGGGTACTCCATCACTTTATTAATAATGCACTTTAATCACAAGATATTTAACCAATCACAATTTCTGAGGAATAATAACGCATCTTCATCCCTAAAACATGTAATAATTGGTGTTCTACAAGGTTCTATTATGGACCCACTGTTATTCATTATATTTATTAATTATCTAGTGAAGTGTGCTCCATCACTTTACTAATAATGCACTTTAATCGGAAGACATTTAACCAATCACAATTTGTGAGGAATAATAACACATCTTCATCCCTAAAACATGTAATAATTGGTGTTCTACAAGGTTCTATTATGGACCCACTGTTATTCATTATATTTATTAATTATCTAGTGAAGGGTACTCCATCACTTTATTAATAATGCACTTTAATCACAAGATATTTAACCAATCACAATTTCTGAGGAATAATAACGCATCTTCATCCCTAAAACATGTAATAATTGGTGTTCTACAAGGTTCTATCATGGGCCCACTGTTATTCATTATATTTATTAATTATCTAGTGAAGGGTGCTCCATCACTTTATTAATAATGCACTTTAATCACAAGATATTTAACCAATCACAATTTGTGAGGAATAATAACACATCTTCATCCCTAAAACATGTAATAATTGGTGTTCTACAAGGTTCTATTATGGACCCACTGTTATTCATTATATTTATTAATTATCTGGTGAAGGGTACTCCATCACTTTATTAATAATGCACTTTAATCACAAGATATTTAACCAATCACAATTTCTGAGGAATAATAACGCATCTTCATCCCTAAAACATGTAATAATTGGTGTTCTACAAGGTTCTATCATGGGCCCACTGTTATTCATTATATTTATTAATTATCTAGTGAAGGGTGCTCCATCACTTTATTAATAATGCACTTTAATCACAAGATATTTAACCAATCACAATTTGTGAGGAATAATAACACATCTTCATCCCTAAAACATGTAATAATTGGTGTTCTACAAGGTTCTATTATGGACCCACTGTTATTCATTATATTTATTAATTATCTAGTGAAGGGTACTCCATCACTTTATTAATAATGCACTTTAATCACAAGACATTTAACCAATCACAATTTCTGAGGAATAATAACGCATCTTCATCCCTAAAACATGTAATAATTGGTGTTCTACAAGGTTCTATCATGGACCACTGTTATTCATTATATTTATTAATTATCTAGTGAAGTCTGCTCCATCACTTTATTAATAATGCACTTTAATCACAAGACATTTAACCAATCACAATTTCTGAGGAATAATAACGCATCTTCATCCCTAAAACATGTAATAATTGATGTTCTACAAGGTTCTATCATGGGCCCACTGTTATTCATTATATTTATTAATTATCTAGTGAAGGGTGCTCCATCACTTTATTAATAATGCACTTTAATCACAAGATATTTAACCAATCACAATTTGTGAGGAATAATAACGCATCTTCATCCCTAAAACATGTAATAATTGGTGTTCTACAATGTTCTATCATGGGCCCACTGTTATTCATTATATTTATTAATTATCTGGTGAAGTGTGCTCCATTACTTTACTAATAATGCACTTTAATCACAAGATATTTAACCAATTACAATTTGTGAGGAATAATAACGCATCTTCATCCCTAAAACATGTAATAATTGGTGTTCTACAAGGTTCTATCATGGGCCCACTGTTATTCATTATATTTATTAATTATCTAGTGAAGTGTGCTCCATCACTTTACTAATAATGCACTTTAATCGGAAGACATTTAACCAATCACAATTTGTGAGGAATAATAACACATCTTCATCCCTAAAACATGTAATAATTGGTGTTCTACAAGGTTCTATTATGGACCCACTGTTATTCATTATATTTATTAATTATCTAGTGAAGGGTGCTCCATCACTTTACTAATAATGCACTTTAATCGGAAGACATTTAACCAATCACAATTTGTGAGGAATAATAACATATCTTCATCCCTAAAACATGTAATAATTGATGTTCTACAAGGTTCTATCATGGGCCCACTGTTATTCATTATATTTATTAATTATCTAGTGAAGGGTGCTCCATCACTTTACTAATAATGCACTTTAATCACAATATATTTAACCAATCACAATTTGTGAGGAATAATAACACATGTTCATCCCTAAAACATGTAATAATTGATGTTCTACAAGGTTCTATCATGGGCCCACTGTTATTCATTATATTTATTAATTATCTGGTGAAGTGTGCTCCATTACTTTACTAATAATGCACTTTAATCACAAGACATTTAACCAATTACAATTTGTGAGGAATAATAACGCATCTTCATCCCTAAAACATGTAATAATTGGTGTTCTACAAGGTTCTATCATGGGCCCACTGTTATTCATTATATTTATTAATTATCTAGTGAAGTGTGCTCCATCACTTTACTAATAATGCACTTTAATCGGAAGACATTTAACCAATCACAATTTGTGAGGAATAATAACACATCTTCATCCCTAAAACATGTAATAATTGGTGTTCTACAAGGTTCTATTATGGACCCACTGTTATTCATTATATTTATTAATTATCTAGTGAAGGGTGCTCCATCACTTTACTAATAATGCACTTTAATCGGAAGACATTTAACCAATCACAATTTGTGAGGAATAATAACATATCTTCATCCCTAAAACATGTAATAATTGGTGTTCTACAAGGTTCTATCATGGACCCACTGTTATTGATTATATTTATTAATTATCTAGTGAAGGATGCTCCATCACTTTACTAATAATGCACTTTAATCACAAGATATTTAACCAATCACAATTTGTGAGGAATAATAACACATCTTCATCCCTAAAACATGTAATAATTGGTGTTCTACAAGGTTCTATCATGGGCCCACTGTTATTCATTATATTTATTAATTATCTAGTGAAGTGTGCTCCATCACTATACTAATAATGCACTTTAATCACAAGGTATTTAACCAATCACAATTTGTGAAGAATAATAACACATCTTCATCCCTAAAACATGTAATAATTGGTGTTCTACAAGGTTCTATCATGGGCCCACTGTTATTCATTTTATTTATTAATTATCTAGTGAAGTGTGCTTCATTACTTTATTAATAATGCACTTTAATCACAAGATATTTAACCAATCACAATTTGTGAGGAATAATAACACATCTTCATCCCTAAAACATGTAATAATTGGTGTTCTACAAGGTTCTATCATGGGCCCACTGTTATTCATTATATTTATTAATTATCTAGTGAAGGGTGCTCCATCACTTTACTAATAATGCACTTTAATCACAATATATTTAACCAATCACAATTTGTGAGGAATAATAACACATGTTCATCCCTAAAACATGTAATAATTGATGTTCTACAAGGTTCTATCATGGGCCCACTGTTATTCATTATATTTATTAATTATCTGGTGAAGTGTGCTCCATTACTTTACTAATAATGCACTTTAATCACAAGATATTTAACCAATCACAATTTGTGAGGAATAATAACACATCTTCATCCCTAAAACATGTAATAATTGGTGTTCTACAAGGTTCTATTATGGACCCACTGTTATTCATTATATTTATTAATTATCTAGTGAAGGGTGCTCCATCACTTTACTAATAATGCACTTTAATCGGAAGACATTTAACCAATCACAATTTGTGAGGAATAATAACATATCTTCATCCCTAAAACATGTAATAATTGGTGTTCTACAAGGTTCTATCATGGACCCACTGTTATTGATTATATTTATTAATTATCTGGTGAAGGATGCTCCATCACTTTACTAATAATGCACTTTAATCACAAGATATTTAACCAATCACAATTTGTGAGGAATAATAACACATCTTCATCCCTAAAACATGTAATAATTGGTGTTCTACAAGGTTCTATCATGGGCCCACTGTTATTCATTATATTTATTAATTATCTAGTGAAGTGTGCTCCATCACTATACTAATAATGCACTTTAATCACAAGGTATTTAACCAATCACAATTTGTGAAGAATAATAACACATCTTCATCCCTAAAACATGTAATAATTGGTGTTCTACAAGGTTCTATCATGGGCCCACTGTTATTCATTATATTTATTAATTATCTGGTGAAGTGTGCTCCATCACTTTACTAATAATGCACTTTAATCACAAGATATTTAACCAATCACAATTTGTGAGGAATAATAACACATCTTCATCCCTAAAACATGTAATAATTGGTGTTCCACAAGGTTCTATCATGGGCCCACTGTTAATCATTATATTTACTAACATGTAAGTGCACACTTATTCGTCAACCATCTTAAAGCGAATGTGTGAGAAGATTTCACCAATTTCGTGGCAAAACTATTATTGCAACTGTGAATGATATTGCTTCCATTAGTTTGAAACATTGACCAATTACTACCAATCTACACACATTGATCAAGCATCTCATAGCTATTGTGACAAGATATCCCCAAATAGATGCTAAAATACCATCACCAGTGTTTATAATTATGTAACTATTCTCGGAAGTTGGCCAATTGATGCAACTCCTCTTACAGTCATACTGCAGCTCAAACTATCTGTAATAAAATGTCCCTAATGCTCGCTTCATTATCTCCACAAAGCTTGTATGATTTTTTAACTATTTGCTCGGGGATATTGAGCAATTATTACAAAAGCAGTTTGAGTGATATAGCATCTCAACGCCATTGTGCTATGTTGTTGCTAATTTGAGGGTTCAAATATAACCACAAGTTTGCATGATCTTTTAACCATTGGTTTGAAATAATTGTCAAAATTTACTGGTGCATACATAGTATTAATTCATATCAAGGATGTTATAAAAAGTTTCTTTCAGTTTGTTGTTACATTTGATGACAAAGAATAAAATATCTCTAATTTGGAAAAACGAATACCCCAACAAATACTTATTATATTACAACCATTAGTTTGGAACATTACACAATGATTATAACAGCACAATTAGTTGCCACCAATCTCAAAACATTTGTAATAAGATGTTCCCAAATTGATGGTAAAAATATCAGTGCATGAACATTTGCTTGTATGGCCATTGGTTTGAAAACATAAAGCAAATATCATAACTGTACATACAGTCATAAAATTTCTCAATGCTATTTCAATAACTACGAATATTATCAAAACCGTCCCATAAAATACAACCATTACTTTTAGAATATTAATGAATTAATTAAGTATACTTTCATCCATAAAAAATTCATTGAACATTGAGAAATCGGAGGTGTGTTTGTTATTTCAACGATTAATTTTGCAAACATTAGTTTAACCAAATAATAGAAATAGCATTGTGATAATATAGCCTCATTTCAGTTTCGGAATTATTATCATGGGTGTGTATGACATTTAACCTATTAGTTTGGGATTTTTACTAATTCTTGTACGAAAATTATTAGGTGTATTAAAATATATTTATTTTCTTTCAAATATTAGCATGATAGAAACTATTGAGCCTATAATTGGCACACATGCACAAGACAACAACACTAATGCAATACAAATATAATATAATTTGTGTACAGCTAAAAGACAATATTGCAACTAAAGGTGATTTGCTGTCTGCTAAGTAGGTATTTGCCAGATTATGTTCAGAATCTGTGAAACAGAATACAACCTTTCAAACACATTTCACTTGCTATGCCTGTTTGGCTTTTAATTGATATTGAAGTTTTTAAAAATAGAAATAGACAGACAGTAACTATCAAATTTTTTAAGTATTTAATAAAATTTTAAGTATAACATTTCAACGTGAAACCTTCGGCAATATTTTACTAAGTCAGTATTGTTTATGATAATAATCATCTATGTGAGCAACATCCAATAACATGAAATATTTTGAAAAGGTGATTCGTCTTTACCGTTAACTGTTGTTCACTTTATTTTTTCGATTCAAGACGCATGGCATAACTCTTTGGCAACTGTGCAGTGAGTTGATGGATTGTGAAAGCTGTTTAGATTGGCAAATATGTACGCATGTCTTTGAAAAAATGTGCATAGTGGAAACCATGTGATATAAAATAAAAGTGAGCATGACTATCTGATGTTGCAAATAAAGTTTAAAATCTTGCGGCTAGATAGAATCTTGACAAATTATTTGCAGTGTATGTGAGATTTACAAGCAACCATTTTATTACCAACATGTCTTACTCACTGAATCTGCTTTATTTTTAGCTAACCATAAATCCTTGCACAGAATATGATATTATAGAACGGAGTAGACAGAAAATAATAAATTCATTGAATATTTGTAAAGTTTATACGCTATTGAGCACAAACTGTATGAGAGGTTAGGATTTTATTTGTCTTTGATGTAGTGTACAAGCATAAAATGTTATAATCTTGTTATTGTGCATGAGCAGTACTGAACTTTACTGATTGCAGTATTGAATAAGTTTCTTTGTTCTCTAAGTTTAATTGGTGCTACTTCAATATTACATAATCATAAGCAGAACACGACATGTTCAATGTATGACAGGCAAAGTTTCAACAGTGATAAACATGTTGGCTCAGAAAAATCTCAAACAGCGCAGAAAGTTTATTAATGCTGTGAGACTTTTTCAAAGCAATTATTAATAAAAAGGGGTGGCTATATACATGTATAAGCTACGCAAAGTAAAGTGAGATGAGTTTCCCAATCTTTAAAACTATAGGTAAGCTTTCCAACAAAGGTAGTCAATGGCCAGCTATAGAATATTTCTAAAAAAAATGTTTAGTTCAAATTAGCGATCACAATTGAACAATAAGTAGGTTATTGCACTATTGCTATTGATATCTAAAATTATTTTGTTACAATGCAATTTCTAAAAAGACTTGTGTAGTTTTTTAAACAAAATTACAAATTGACAAAACAGGAATTTTGGCTCGTGACCTTCCTTGAGTAAAAGACCAAAAGTAATAACTTTGTCAGCAGTAATAAAAAACAGTTGACAAGGATCTTCAGGCAATTTTGCAAGTATGCTTTTGCGAAGTTTCAACAAGGGATCTACCAGTTGGTAATTATTGGTGCTCAACACAAGTTTTTGTTTAACTTCGTGTCTAAATTATCAGAAATATTTTTGCAAAGTGGTATCATTCCTGCAGACTTTTGATTATTGTGAATTTTATAAGCAATTATCAGCCTCTCTTGCTTCATATAAAATTAGCATTGTAATTAAAACCGTTAAATATTTTTTCAGTGTAGTATGTTATGGAGAGTATATCTTAAGAGAAAAAATTTCTTCTCTGGATGAGAGACTGTGTAAAAGTCGCAAACCCTATAATCTTATTATTGCCTGCGAGTAACGGTATTGCATAATTTGCTTTGTTCTATTAATAGATCTTGTGGCTGTTTGATGTTGCATCATGATTACCTGGACTCTTGCTGCTTAATGTTCAGCAGAAAATAAGTGGAAAGTAATACCAGTATACCAAAACGACGGATATTAAACAAAAATTATTAGAAAAACAACGGCACTAGAAAACAACTTAGCAATTATCTCTCACTATTAGAGTTCTTGCTGTGCAAGCCGGTACATCAACCGAACTATCTAATGTGATGCAAAAGAAAAAACTTTGTGAGTGTGATATTCCAACAATCAACTTTGAGAATCATGCATTTTGGGTTTAAAAGATTTTTCCAATTGCAAATTAAATTAAAAACTAAAGCAAATCAGTAAATACATGACTTCAAACCTTCCATAGTTGGGGGTGATATAATTCTATTGTCTATCATAATTTTCTTCTGGTATAAGTTGCTCATGGTTAAATTGCATATAAATTGTCAAAATACTAAATTTCTCTTGAGAAATTGAAAAAGGTTTCATAAGAAAGACCCTTCATATTTGTTTTAAAATACAACTGTTCAACTCTTTGTAAATTCAATAGTCTGATTAAAGAATTAATTTGTGTTCCATATTACGTGTTGTTTTTCATAATGTTATCAAATAAATTATTTGACAATATTGGCCCATGTCGGTATAGCGTATGATAATAGTAGTCTATGGGAACATCATCAATTTAGATGAAATATTTTAAAAATATGATTTGTCTTGATCGTTAGCTTTCGTTCATTTTATTTTTTCTATTTAAGATGCATGTGATAACTCTTTGGAAACTGTGCAGTGATTTGATACACTGCAAAAGCTGTTTAGATAGACAAATATGTACGCATTTCCTTAAAAAATGGGCTTAGTGAAAATCATGTGATCTGAAATGAACGTGAGCATGATTATCATCAATCCAAAACAAATGTAATATTTCCTGTTTGAGGCTAGCTAAGTGATGTTGCAAATAAAGTTTAAAACTTGCTGAGTCTGCTTGCATTTTAGCTAACCATAAAGCTTTGCGCAGAATAGAATACTGTAGAGCAAAGTAGACAGAAAATACTAAATTCATCGAATATTTGTAACTTTTATATGCTACCAAGAGCAAACTTTATGGGAGTAAACATTTGATTTGTCTTTGATTTGGTGTATAAAGCATCAAATGTTATAATCTTGTTATTGTATATGACCAGCAGTACTGAACAAGTTTCTTTGTTCTCCAGATTTAACTCCTGCTTCTTCGATATTACATAATCATAAGCAAGACACTACAGGCTCAAGGTATGACAGGCAAAGATTGAGAAGCGATAACATGTTGGCTCAGACAAATCACAAACAGCATCAAAATTTCACCAATGCCGTGAGACTTTTTCAAAGCACTTATTGAAAAAAGAGCAACTATCAGTAGCACAAAGTATAATTAGATGGGTTTTCCAAACATTGAAACTGTAGATACAATTTACAACAGAAGTTGTCAATGGCCAGTTATAAAATAATTCTCATGAAACTGATTAGTTCAAATTAGCAATCACAATAACAATAGAACAATAAGTAAATTATTGCACTATCGCTATTGATATCTAAAATTAATTTGCTACAATGCAATCTATAAAAAATACTTGCGAATGTCAAATAGGATGTTTCCATGTGAAATATTTGACAACATTGATCTACGTCTATATAGTTTATGATAACAGTGATCTTTGTGTGCAACGTCAATTCAGATGTAATATTGTGAAAATATGATCCGGCTTGATTATTACAGGTGATTCACTTTATTTTCTCCATTTAAAACATATGACATTACTTTTTGGCGCCTGAGCAGTAATTTGATGCATTTTGAAAGCTATTTAGATTGGAAAATAAGTACGCATTTTCTTAAAAAGATTGGCATAGTAAAAACAATGTGATTTAAAATGAACGTGAGCATGAGTATCATTAATACAAAACAAATACAATTTTTTCTGTTTGAGGCTAACTGGGTGATATTGCAAATAAAGTTCAAAATCTCGCGCCTAGGTAAATTATTGACAAATTATTTGCAGTGTCTGTGAAATTTACAAGCTATTATTTTATTAAAAACATGTCTCACTCACTGCATCTGCTTGGTTTTTAGTTAACAATAAAGCCTTGTGCCAATAAAATATTATAGAATGAAGTAAGTGGAAAATAACAAACTCATTGAATATTTGTAAATTGTATATGCTATTGAGCACAAATTTTATGGAAGTAAACATCTTATTTGTCTTTGATTTGGTGTATAAAGCATCCGATGTTATAATCTTGTTATTGCAGATGAACAGCAGTACTGAATAAGTTTCTTTGTTCTCTATATTTAACTTGTGGTTCTGCTATGTTACATAATCATAAGCAAGACACTACAGGCTAAATGTATGACAGGCAAAGGTTGAGAAGCGATAACACGTTGGCTCAAACAAATCTCAGATAGCACGAAAATTTTACCAATGCTGTGAGAGTTTTTTAAAGTAACTATTAAAAAAACAAGCAACTATGAGCAACAAAAAGTAAAATGAGTCGGTTTTTCAAACATTAAAACTGTAGGTTAGCTTTCCAACAGAAGTAGTCAATGGCCAGCTATAGAATAATTCTCATAAAACTGTTTACTTCAAATTAAGAATCACAATAACAATAGCACCATAATTAAATTATTGCACTATCGCTATTGATATCTAAAATTAGTTTGTTACAATGCAATCTATACAAAATAATTGCAAAGTTTTTTGAAAAAATTTAAAAATAGCAAAAAAACAAACGTTTACCTGTGAACTTTTTTAATTAAAACAGCGCAAGTAATAACTTTGTCAAGAATAATTAAAAAAACAGTTAACAAGAAATTGCTAGCAGTTTTGCCAGTGTGATTTTGAAAATCTTTGACCAGGGATCTACTATTTGGTATTTTTTGGTGATCAACAGAAGTTTTGGTTTCATTTTGTGTTTTAATTATAAAAAATGTTTTTTTATATTTGTCTAACTTCTTTAGATTTTTTATTGTTGTGAATTTTTACAAATAGGTAGCAGCCTCTCTTGCTTTATATAAAACAAGCAGATTGCCCGATTTTGCACGGGTAATAAAAATGACGGTTTTAAATGAAGGTGTTTTTTTTATTTCTGCGTACTGCATTTATTTCTGTGTACTGTTTATATATTTGTGTAATTCATACTGTGCCTGTTTCAGTCCTACCACAGCTCTCTACTGATTGCAATATTCTTGCTTAGCATATCAATCAAGCTTATGCGAGAGTCATGGAAGTTATGCATTGTTATGTTAAAACAATGCATACTTGTTATAAATGAACATACAATAGAAGACAAAAAGACACTGATATTTATATATAGATTTTCAGTATGCATTGCTTATTTGCTGAGACGTTAGCTAAGCGCATTTGGCTTTGTATTGTATAACAAACAAAGTTTCATGCATTCATTGAACCGTATTAGGCTCTTACATATATACACTACTGAAATCTAGCTAAAATTATATATGATGAATACTACAATAAAATTAAAAAAATTTTAACCTATTGCATCCCATGAACCAAGTAGTAATGAACATTAAAAAAAATCATTCATGTTGATGATTATTTATGTTCAGTATTTCACACCCATTTTACACATCAAAAATTATTTTTATTGTTTGCAAGTATGCAAAAACACTTTGCTTTTTTGTATACTTAATTTTTTGCCAATTTCATGTGCTCGATCGACAATTTCATGTGCAATCTCATGTGCACACTTTCATAATTATGCTAGTAAAAGTTATGCATGACTTCATTTCTACTTCAAACTCAATTCAAAAGTTCCATAGTTGTCTAGGAAATCTTTGTTGAGTAATAAATATACATATTATGACACTTTTTTAATTCACTTTTAAGAACTATTAATTCTATACATGTATGATGTACAAAGGATAACTCAGCGTTAGGCCATTCTATTTGGATATAAATTCAATAGAACCAATTGCTTCTTAGGATCAATGCTGATCTTTGCGAGTTTAGTTTGTAAGTAGTAAACAGCAGGAGTAACAAACTGATGTTTTATCCACGTTCTTGCATCCAAGCTGAATGCAAGAATGTTTTACACTCATGCCAAGCGATTGGCATAAACAGACAAAAAATTTAATCACGTTACTGGATTAATTTTGTTGCCGTATCTCATTTTATACTGCTAGCAATGCCCGTCATCAACATATTTACATTGCGCCAGCATGAGTTAACTATAATTACAAACAAAAGTAAAAAAAACAAGTGAGGTGATGACAAGCACTTTTTCAAAAATCCAAAAGCCAAAAAGAATTAAATATATTCATTAAATGTTGACACTGCTGCTTAGTTTTACACATTGATAACCGCAATTGATTAAACTTGAAACTTGTATAATTCCATTGTTTTCAAGCCATACATGAAAAGCAAGCATAGGGACATAGGAGTTAAATTACAATCAAGCTTTAGATAAAAAGATTGGTATTGTCAACATACTCAATATAAACTTGATGAAATATATATATTCTCTAAAACAGCTTTAAGTATTTTCAATGAGGAGCGATAAATGTATGGCAGAATTTTCCATCTAGCTATTTCATTCTCTAAAGATATACTACCTTGTCAATCTTTGTAATTGACTCTGATCTTTTAGTAGTAACAAAAGTTTTTTAGTGGAGCTTATGAAATAATACTACATAGTAAAAAAGTTCAATGATGGACAATTGGTCTGAGAAAGAAAAAACAGAAGATTTGATTGAATTCTAACAATATGCAGATCTCAGATTAGAAATTTGCAGAGACACTTGAAATTGGTTTAATAATGTTTGTTTTAAATGTTTTGAGCCAAAATTATCAGACCTTCAAGTTAACTTTTAAAATATATTTTAAATGAGAATTTTGACCATTATTATTCATAGATATAGGAAAATGTAAACGAGTTAGAGAAAGCATTGGAGGCTACATGTTTTATTTTAATATTTTATTCGGTCTAAACATATCAAGGAAGGATGATGTAGTAAAGTTCTTGCAAAGACATCCAATGAGTCAAGATTTGGAGTCAATAAAGTACATGTACAGAGATCTTATGCTTAAGACTATGTGAAATTAACCTGAAAATTTATGCAGCTAAAACTTATGTAAGAAATGTATGTAATGAATTTAAACAAATCTTTTGAATAATAAAGCGCAAATTTTTTTAATTGCGTATAAACTACAACCATACTAAAAATAAAAGCTAGTAAGTAAAGAAGGATGCATATGTGAGAATATTTGAAAAAGTACAAGAGCTCTCAAGGATTATTAAAGGCCTGAACTATTGAAGGAAGCAAACGAGACACACTTTCAAATGTCTGCTGAGCTTGTATAACTGCTGACCAAATACATTATATTGTGAAAAAAACTTTGCAAATGCTAAACTACAAAATACATTTGTGATGCAGAAGAGCAAATATAGATTTTAGCTAAACATAAGTTCAAAAATAGTGTAAAATCTCAATTTGCTTCCGAAGCTACATTTTAGATAAAAATTCACAAATATTGTGACTTTTCACTCACAAATGTTGTGAGTTTTCATCTCTTGTAATTTCATTCTTGTAGAAACTCACAAATATTGTGAGTTTTTACAAAATAGAAATTAGCTCCCCAATAAAATATATGTCCCCATTGTTAGGTAAAAGGTTTATATGAGAAGAAAACTCCGCAAATATTTGCCTACTAACAAATGGAAACAGGTCAAATGTGTGTGAGAATTTAGCAAACTTTATGGGGACTTACATATTTTTTCACACACCCACACTCACAGATGTTCTCGTACAAATGCAGGCAATTGGGGACAGTGCTCAGATTTTGTCGGGAGTTGGATTAAACTATATAATTTTTAGTTTTTTATAAGAAAAAAGGGTTTAAAAGATTGGGGACGTCCCCAATTTCTGAACGTCCCCAATTTGTCTGTTAAATTCTGGTGTGAGTCTCCAATTGCATGCATTTACAAGTTCACACAAACACACACACACGCACGCACGCACACACACACACACACGCAAAACGCATGTGATTGTAATCTGGATGCACACACTTTTTGAAATGTCCATACTGTGTCCTTAAAAGAGTGTCTCTCTGCATGATTTTTCGTGCGCCTTTAGAATAATTTAGTTTTACACACAAACTTATGTGATTTTGGTGGTATGTGTGCTGCTTGCTAGATGATTACTTTATTTATTGTATGGTGGTATGTGTGCTGCTTGCTAGATGATTACTTTATCTATTGTATGCATTACAAATTCTTCCGTGTTTCAAGCTTTGTGTAAACAACTCAAATCCCCAACACCTGTCAGTCTTACAGACATGGATCATTCTAAAATAAGCAGGAGTTCTATTAAAATGTTCCATCTATTAACTGAACTCTGTTAACCTATCATTTGAACTGAAAAGGGAAATTCCTTTGAAAAGGGAGTTTATGAAGAAAAATCGTTGCAAGCTGGTAGCTGAATTATTGCTACAACTAAAAAGAGGACACACAATATCTACTGAGAATGGTGTAGACAAATCCTTTTCCAAGAAGCAAATAGTAAAACAACTTGTCTCATATGCTGTAGGCAATGGTATAAAACAAATGAATCAGTGCTGAATGATTATTCTGAACTGATGGCAAAGCTTGTCATATTGATCAACTATCTAAGACCTCAGTCTACTTTGATGTATCGACAGATGATGAACTCTCAGAAAGAAAATGATGCAGAACACGATGACTCGCTGACTCATAACAATGTGAGGTATGTGGTATTTACATGGAAAATCCCAACCTTTTGTTTAAGCTATCCGAGTTTGTAATGTGTTTTATGTTTTATATAATTATCACATATAGAAGTTGACTTTTATATTCTATAAACATTAATTGATATTCAGATGCATGATATTTTTATGTTTTGACAAGATGGCTGACCAAAGAGTGAGCATTGGAGAGGGTGAGGAAAGATCAGTTGCTGTTATGAGAGGATCTTTCTGATAGATTTGATGTTTCTAGTGAACGTAATGAGATATATAAACATTCTGATCCAATGTAGCAGTAGATGAGAAATATCAGCAGTTATTAAGTTACCATAAAGCTTGTTGAGTCTTTTCAGGAGCACTTACAGTACACGTATTTATGTGGATATCTGTTTAGTAATCTAAACTCTATAAAGAATTCAAAAGTACCTCAGAGAGAGATGGCTATGTGAGCCTTACTGAATTACAAGAGAAAGGTAATGGAGTAAGAAGATGGTGGATAAGAAGGTACAGAGGCTAAAAACTAGCAACTCTTCTCTACGACAGAATTGGTTTCAACACTTCTTACAGAGCTTCCTAGTGTTTGTAATGATGTCACTGTAATTGATACAGTTTGTTGAACAATTGTTGGTATCTACAGACCACATATACCATAGTCAGGGAGGTACATCAAAATGTATAACACTATTTTATATTTTAAGCTACTGGCTGACAGAAAGACATATAAATGTTGCTCACAGCTGCCTCTGGTGAGACTTTACTACCATGACAACTGCAGTAGAAGCAGAACTAGACTGAGTACCAACCCTGTAGGATATTGGCTAATTTACAAACAACAAATTAAACATGATAATACTAAATGTTTGTGTAAAGTGATCATCTACAGTACAGAACACCTACACTAGGCAGTGGAGCATCTATCACTAGGCGTCTAACCACAGACCACTAATGCTACATGCATGCTAGTGTAAACACACCTTTACACTAAAGTAGATTAATAGAATGACTCAGAAAAGAAGATAACTCCATATATGATAACCATACCCTAGGTAGAGGGATCACCGTGTTGGCTAGAACAAGAAGAGAAGAACAGACGTAGATATTGCTGAGCGAAAGAGATCTGAGGACCAGTGGAGATAGAATGATGATAAATTATAACACAAACATTAAATATAACAGGTGCATAGAGGAAGAAAAGAGAGCTAATAAAGAACCTTATCCCATGTTAACAGTGGTAGCTTTCTCTCTGTAGAATAGTCATGATGAATAGAAGATGGTGAAAATACTGTATGGCTGTAAAATGCTTGAGTTATGAACTTTTTGTGAAACTTTTTGTGCTTTCTGTATAAAAGAAGTCTATGATAGCATGATAGCCTAACATTAAATTCTAACAAAACGCTCTGTGGAATTTTACATGAATAAACATTGTTAACGTTATCATAACGTTGGTAGAAAGCATTGTTATTGAATGTTCCAGCAATGTTGCTTTAGACTGTTTGAGCATAAACGTCCATATGACATTGGCTTGCAATTTAACATTATGGTGTGTCAGAAGATTATTTGTAGGCACCTTTTTAATGTTCCAGCAAAATGGAAAATGCAATGCTGGAACATACAGCAAGTGCTTCAACAGCATCTCATTTGCAGTATTTGCAACAGCATTTCATTCCCGTTTCACAGAATTCTCTAACTTTCTATAATATGGTATGATGGTAGTACGGATGATGGTATTTATATAATTATGACTCATGGTCTGTGACATCACAAGATTGGATAATTTAGTTAATAATTCAGCACTTGGCTCTGATATTCACTAACCCACTAGACTAATACAACTAGTAGAGGTATCCAATATTTGTATAATTAGTAAATGATTAGGGAGACTCTAGTCAATATGCTGTCAATATTTCAGTCTTACTAATTTAATTAATCACAAATCTAATCAGTTAAACTCATTCAACCTACAGTCAAGTTAAACAGTAGATACAGACTCAGTATGTACACAGTACACTGTATATTACACACTACCTCTGTGGAAGGTCTCTCAGCTGACATTTATAGAGTCTGAGACTCTCCAGTGTCCCTAGTCCGGTAATCACTGGAGGTAGTCCTGTACTGAAGTCACTTGACCAAATCCTCAACACCTCCAGTCCGGTGAGAGAGCTGAGACTATAGAAATATAATAATAATACTTTAGTCTGTAATTTAATATGTTTTACTAATACTAGGGTAACTGCACATGCACTACAGATGACCCTTTGACCCCAGCATGTCAATATAGACATAATAGTTTTAGAGTATGTCAAAGGAGGGCAGACATTACAAGTTACATTACTATAGATACTTTTAGATGTTTCATGCTGACCCCTGAGGGTTAGATACATGAATCTGAAAACATACTTATTGATTAACAGAGACTTGGAGAAAGCAATAAAACACAAAAATAGACAATTGTCATAAATTCATAGTATTTTGTGTTTTACTTGTTTTAGTTTTATTCATACTAAACAAGATGTCATCAGTACACAGTGACAGCAGCATTATTTGATGCCATGAGTACAGTTGCTCTAAACACAGATGAGACCTCATATTTATACCTGACACACTCTCTCTAGTTACTAGTTTAATAGAAATAAAAGTATTGCTGTAAGATATTTTAAGTTCTGAATGTAAAGGGAACAACTAAATAATATTATATTTCTAACAATTACTATAGTCTGATTTCTTTAGTCATACTTAGCAATCACTTTTATATCTATGAAAGACTCATGCTAAAACTAGGATTGAACACGGATGCTTCTTCCCATCCCCATACTACCTAGCACAGAGAATCACAAGCCACAGTAACTGATATCTATTAATAATTCCTGTTTGTCATTGTGTGTGCGTCATCTGTGTAAACACGGGGCATTTCCACAATTTATTGGCCGATTTCGTCAAACTTTACTAGCTTATGCTCCATGACTACCACCAGATCACCAAAATATTTGGTTTTAAAACTCTGTCTGATTCCTGAGAACCAGTCTCTTAAATACTCTGATTAGAAACTCAAGAACACATATTTACATGTATTAAGTACAACTCTATGGATATGTTCATGGATTGTTGTCATGAAATGAGTTTAGTGATTTGTATTAAAAATCTACACGTATGCTGAGTGCCATCTGCTTAACAATGAAAGAAACCCCTGGCAACACCAGGTTTAATACTAGTCATTACCATAAAGTATACATTGCTACTGTATCCTGGCTTTAGTCTGATTCCTTCTATGAATTTGATATTGATTGCTAATCTGTTAGAGTAAACATATATCATAGACATAGACACATATATTTAATATAGTAGGAGTAATCTCCTCTTGTACATTTATACTGGCACATCTAGATGAGTAAATGTCCCAGTTTACATAGTCACTCTGTAAACTCAGTACACTAACAACACAGGGTAACATCTATGTTAGTGTTTGTTATATCTTAGGATATGTAGGAAGATAAGTGCACTTTTTATAGTTCCATCTGGTACTACATCTACTATGATTATGGATCTACTAGTTCTATAGCCTATCATTACTATTACTAGAAATTCCCCTGTCATACAGCCCACGACCAAAAGGATAATGGAAAAAAGAAAGGGAACTACTGGTTGTTGAAAAAGTAGTTACAAAAGGTCAGAATTCTACAAAAGTAGAATTCTTTAGTTAGATGTTTTAGGCTTCGCCTACAACATCTACTAAAGATTTCTCTGAATCAGATGAGTTGTTGTTATTATTTTGAGTAGCGTGTTGTTGAACATTAGCATTTGATGTCGATGGTTGCCGTGAGGACCTTTTATTTCTCATCCTCCGTAATAATTGTGAGACACGTGGACGGCCACTGCGACGACATGGTGTTCTGGGAGGTTGTATGTCCATGGTAGTTGTCAAGTTGTTTTGAAATGAAATTCAAATGGTCAATTATGCAAAACAAAAGGTTGTATAAAATCAGACCTCATCTACTACTATCTCAAACCTATGTTTTACAACAATAAAATAAATATTAATTCAAGCTGTAGGCCTAACCTACTGTACGTAATTTAACTAACAACAGCAATAAGTTGGTTGTGTTGAATGTAGAATGGTTTTGACAGCGATATGTAACAGAAAGCAAGCATTAGCATTAACGCGTCTGGAAGTTTACTGCAAACTTGAGTAAAATAAGAAAATATTCTTGGCACAAAGGGGCATTGTAGTTTGGCCCTAGCTTGTAAATAAGATGTAAAGAAATCTAGCTAATGTTCTAGATAATTTAATGAAACCTTCGGTAATTGGACAAAAACATAGGCTGATAAACTGTGTACCACATTTTCGTGCCTGTATATCGGTCTACGCCTCAAACGGTCTACATTAATTAAAGAAACCTTCGGAAATTACACAATGCAATCATTATATACTTCGATGTTGCAAATTCTAATGATTATTCTTATAATTAAATATTATAATAACTTTTTTATAAAATCAAATAATTAATTCGAATAATAAAATCGGCAAAAAAGAAACGATCACTTTTCAGTACTTCTAAATTAATTACAGAAACCTTCAGAAATTGAACAATTCCATAGACCGGTGAAATGTGCACATTTTTTTCATGAAATTTGGACGACTTAATGATTATGCTATCTGTCGCACGGTCTAATTGGCGTTTCGTTAGCCGGTCTTAATTTTGATTAAAACAGGCTTCTGAAGTTTCTATTTCGATTTTAGGCCGAATTAATCTGTCTATTTATGTATCATCCCATCAGATGGGTTAGTTTTAGGATATTGTGGCAACCTTTCAAAGACTTGGTAACATATTTAAATAGGTTTATATGTGTTTTGTATCATTATTATACTTGAACGATCTGTAATTTTATCTGCTGTTGTTAACATCATAATATTTTGTGATGTCAGTTAACCTTAACAAAAGATATTCCAATATGTAACATGATTTTTTTATAGAATAACTAAAAGAACTTTACAGATTTCAAAGTAATATAGCAATTCAACCGTGTTCCTTCATTATGAGCCTTTATCTGACATTGAAGGAATTTCTAGAGAGACTCACTGTCTTTGAAAATAGAGAATTAGGTCATATACACCCACTGTGCAGGAGGTATATCACATATAAGATGATATGAAGTAGCAACACTTAGCCTCAGCACCAACAAATGTACCAACAATAGACATACCAGTCCAGTTGGGAGGAGTTCACATTCCTGAGCTTCAGTTGTTTTAGACTTGGAGTCATCAGAGCAGGAATGACTCCATTCTTGATACTCATATGAGTGATATGGTGGTCACCCACATCCTCCAGTATCTCTCTCTCATCATCTATAGAGGAGTAGATAAGGAAGTAAGGAATGCCATCATTCTCAGGCTGGCCAGAGTGTCTGTACCAGACCTGAATGTTCTTCCCTGTAATGTAAGTCATTTACTACATACAAAGTCCTGTTGTACCATGTTCAGGTAGAACAACCTGTGAATACCATGTTGTTAAGTAGAATCTTTCATGTAAAATCACTGAATTTCAGGTCATTTGAAACATCGGTTCACTTGTAACAGGCTAAAGTATATGACCATATTAGGTCATGACTCAACAAACAGTCTGAACCAGTCATTTGCTGTACATAAAGAATTACATGTTGTTGTTTAGAGCAGCTGACCAGTGAACTGACAACATATAAATCATATATAAAGAATAATCATGTAAAAACAGAGAGATGAATTCCTCAGTTATCCTATTGAAGAAATCTAAATCAAAGTAGATAAAACAAAGTAGATAAAGGACCTTCACTTGCATTTCTTTTCATCCTTTCTCATAATATCATTCTGCTAAAATATTTCATTGTGTCACCATTTGCTTGGAATAGAGTCTTGTCTCACTCTTGCTTGACTACCTTATATTGAGACTTAAGTGGACTTAAAAATTCTTTGATTGTTATTACTATGGCTAGCGGAACTGTGGAGGACCATCTAATAGCTTGCTAAAATGTTTTCAGTGTTCTTAGTTTCAGTGCAAGTAGTTTAGACCAGAGTTAGACAGAATGAAGCATAATAGTTTGAATTCACTTCTCTATTTCAACTTTTGATATTTTCCCTATTTATCCCGGAGTATTTAAGGTGGACAGTAAAAACCGTATTTTTCCCAGTGGTATTTACGAGAAAATCCTTGCAACCATGTATGGGTGCCTGTGTAAACTTACCACTGGAACGTTCTGCACACACTGCTACCAAAGGATCTTTACTCTAGAAGGAAATTATGATTAGTTGAAGTAGTTAGGAACTTAGGCTAGCAGTTTGTAAATAATAATGAGCAATTATTTTTATATATTATTAACTGACTGGTTGACAACATAGCTATTTGTTGAATCAAGAATAAATATGGTCGTATATTTAACCAATTGGAAGAAAACTAACACATCACATGACCTGAAAGTTGGCTATTCTACATAAAAGACTCAGGTTAGCAACACGGTGTTAACAGATTGTTACACCTGAACATGGCTGACTAAGGCCTTTAAGGAATCTCATTGTACATAGAGTTATCCATCTTTACTAATATTAAAATGTGGAATCCTGAAGACTGGTTGACATGAAGCTGTAATAATTTACAAATCTAGAAGCTTTGCAACAAAAGTTGCCTTTGAATAACATGATAACACAAGTGAATGGTAAGAATGTAGAAATGTAGGAATTGTCTAATTTGACATCTAAAAATTCGATATAAAATAGAATTACTACTTGACCTGGTCAATTCCTGTTAGAAATAAATTATAAATGAGCTGAAACACGCCTGAGTGTAAATGATCACATGATAATAATAATAAGAAATATAAAGTCAGTGATATACAATATGATCATCTGTATATTAGTCATGTGACAACAACAAATCAGATCAACCAATCAGAGATGAATTACTAGTGATTATCATGAGTATAGTTGGTGTGACTTGGGACTCACTGTCTACAAATGAGACTTCTATAGAAGAATTGTAATTGTAAAAGAACTCATAGACTCATCTAGTCTAAACACAATTTAACAGATGTCTATACTTGCAGGTAAAACAGTCATACTATACTAAACAGTAATTCACTGCTACAACTTATCATAGAGTACTTACTCTCTGTAGCTCTTGTTTGATATACACGTATCTTGCCTTCGCTCTCTCTCCGCTCTCTGTTAGCAGTTGATCTTCTGTCCCTCCTACTCTGAGAAGATCCCATTATATCACCTGTAACAAGTGTCACCTCATGTACATTGAAGTAGTTTGATAATCAGCATGGAGTCCCAGTTATGGAACCAAGGCTACAAAGAATAATCTTTACTATTGTAAGAACCATGTTCGTCTGTCTGTCAAAAGCTACAATTAAAAATGCACCTGGTGGGAATCACGGATAATCATCTTAGCAGCCAGGTACACTACCAACTTTATCCTCAGCCATCTTGCTGTACTATGGAGTAATTGTGCAGATAGTTATTACACCTGATGATCTCTCAGGGCGCACAAAACTGACCAAATACTAGTAATAGTAGAAAGACCAGGATTCTACATTCGACTAGTTTGACAATCAACCAGGGTTGGCTCGGTTTAAACCGAGTGGTTTAAACCGAGTGGTTTAAACCAGCTGAAAAAACCGGTTTTTATGGTTTTTTCGGTTTTTCATTATTTTTTGTGAAAAACATATTTTAAGCTCCTAGTGGTTCATGTGCGGTGAAATGCAATTATATGTAATTATCAGCGGTGGAAGTTCATTTAAGACACAGTAGTAAATTGATAGCAGAGCTCAAGTTGAAACTACATGAAATCCTAGCACAACAATGAATTAGTAAATTTCATTTTCAATTGGTTTTATCAAGTGATATGATGATCTCTTCACTGATGAAATATATAAACCATGTGCAATATATTAATCCAATGATCATCTCTAATAATGAATGAATACTTCCTCAAGTCTGGCCAGCGAGAAAGGATTACTTATAATTAGAAATTAAAACAATAAAATCCTTTTGGGCAAAGGCTTTAAGTTTGCAAACTAATATTTTATGTTATGGACACAAACTAAAATAATTGGATTGTTAGAATCAGTTTATCAATTATTTTGTGCTTTGAAAAGTTAAAGTTGTGTCTCAAACTTCCAACATGCCTCGCCAACAGGATCCCGTTTGGCAGTTTTTCACACGAACTGCAAAAGTTTTAAGGCAAAACGTAATAGGTGTCCGGTTATAACGTGAGATCACGCAGATAGGCTTAAAGCTCACGTAGCAAAATTTCAAGCTGACAACACCAACTTAGACAGTAGTGCTAGTATTCAGGTGGTAGAAGTTGAGTCATCTGCCACTGCTCCAAACACTACCAATGCATCTGCATTATGCTCTGCTCTACACTACCACACGACTAATCACTTGGAATAAAATTCCTACTTATACATAGAGCTGTATGTAAAATATTCACTTTATGTGATAAGATTTCTGTTCTGTATTTCATCGATCATGTTTGATTAAAGACTCATTCTGAAAATTCCATGTTTTCTATCTATTTTCCCATAACAACTCCCACAGTACCATCTTTAACAGATGATTCCACATATGGGCTTGTTCATAAATACAATAAAAAATACCCAGTTTTCAAAATGTTCTCTGCACATACAGACCATGTCTGTTTTGTTTAGAACAAGCTTAGGGCTCAGAAAACATATAACTCATCATCATACTTTAGTTGTACCACACAATTGAAGTTAAGTGTTCTCAAGTCACCCTCAAAAATTATTTTCAGTGGTAATATTATATTTGCTAATATTGGGGAGCAATATACTGAGCACAGCCTGGCTCGGCTTAGCTCAGTTCTAGGCTCAGCTCTCAGTGGATCACATTCCACAACAATATTATATTTGCTAATATAGTGGGAACTAAAAATGCCAATTTTTATTACTATAAAAATATCACTTCAGTCTGCTTGTTACACTGTAGAACATAATGGAAAATGATAAAACAATTAAAAATGTTAAACCTCTGTCTATACTACATGTTTACAACTACTAGCTATATAACTGTCACTCAGCTAACCAAAAACATTGACAAGTTACTCTTGCACCCACACTGTTCAAGTCTCAGTATTTTTATTCTAAGTTGTATTAGCATTCACCAAGAAACACCATGAATTTTGGGTTTCTAGGTTCAAATAGATGGCTGTGGGATGGTTAGCCATGTGACGGGTTAGTCGCGAGACACCCCCCCCCCCCCCCTGTTGTTGTTTTGTTGCGTTCATAATCCAATTTAATCACATAAAGCAGACTTGTATATGTTTGGTTAGTAAATAGTACTATGCCTTTGAGATTTTCCTTCAATTTATGGCATATAAAAGAAGTCTGTCGATAGATTTTCAAGATCTGAACATAAAATCTAATACCCTACTGGCAGACTGGCTAACCAGCACATAATTGGTTTGCCTGGCTATTTGATGATCAAATGAGATGACATACGTTTGTACAACGTTACGTCACTACATAAGGACACAGTAGATGCGCTAAAAATCAGTATAACCTTGTTCATCATGAGACGCAGTTGACCCATGACCGATGCCGAAAAAGTGAGAGCTTACGAGGAGCGAATAAAGGATGATTCTGTTAAGTATGAAGAGTTTAAAAGAAGGAAAGCAGAACAATCAAGGATTTCAAGGCAGAAGAGAAAAGATAATAGAACAGAGAAAGACCTAAAGCAGCAAAGAGCTAGCAACAGAGAATGAAAGAAAAAGCAGAAGGACCTGAAGTATAAAACTATGACACTTAAACTAACACCAGGTATGTAGTGATGGCTGCAGCATAAATAAAGAGCAAGGTGAGTAAAGTATTAAGTTACTAATATCACATGGACACTTTTTGGAGTGTTGCTTAACAGAGCTGACAGTTCTTTAGTGGAATAGTTTTTATTGCAGGCCCTTCTCCCTTGGGCTCTGCACAGTCTGCTGGAAAGGCATTGAGGAAAGCTGAAGCAGCTCTGCCAAGAAGCTCCAGGAAATCAGCCCATGTACTTAAACGTCTCATTGATCAGTGCATTCCAGATGAGCCAAGCACAAGTGACTCAGCCTCAAAAGGAAGGAAGGGGCTGAATGATGACCAAAATTATCACCAAAAAAGTCAATGACTTCTATGAGAATGATGACATCAGCAGGATGGCACCAAGAAAAAAGGATTCAATTAAGGTCAAATGCCATCTGTACAACAATATAGGTGAGACATACGGACTGTACAGAGCTGACAACCCTAATGATGTCATCAGTCGGAGCAAGTTTGCAGCTCTTAGACTCACACACGTGCTGCCATTCAATGAGGTGCCACACACTGTGTCTGTTCCATTCATGAAACCTCCGATTTCTGGCCAAGGCGCTTAAACCAACAGGAAATGACATGCCAAGCACTCGAAGAGAGCTGCTTGACTTGTGTGTCTGCAGCAGAGAGAACCCCATTTGTATGATGATTGAAGGCACTTCATGTGTTAGATGCAAGGGACTAAAAAAGTCTACCAAACCCTTAGCTTTTTAGAGGTGACACAACTTCAATGGTACAGATGGTCAACAGTTGAGGAAAGAAATCTGAAAACAAAACAGAATTACACAGCAGGAGAAGCACTGGTTGCACTTCAAAAGCAATGGAAGGCCTATATCAAGCACTGCTTCTACAAAGATCACCAGTCAGAGTACTTTGACCAGAAAAGAGCCAGTTTGTCTGATAATAAAAGCATCATTCAAACCGATTTTTCAGAGAATTATCAGACCGGCTACCAGGATGAAATTCAGTCTGCTCACTTCACCTACAAACAAATTACCATCTTCCCTTGCTGTGCATGGTTCAAGGGAAATGTCAAATTCTATGTTGTTGTTTTCGACTATCTTCAGCATGACAAGTACGCCGTGTTCACCTACCTACAGGCACTGATCACCCAAGTGAGGCAGCAAAGTCCTAGAGTTTCATCGCTTTATTTATTCTCTGATGGCGCTGCTTCCCAGTTAAAGCAGAGAATTATCTTATCAAGCCTCAACCACAGTAAGCAGTCGAATGACCTAAATCATCTGGGGTGGAACTTCTTTCCTACTTCACATGGCAAAGGGGCAGCTGATAGAGTTGGTGGGAGTCTGAAGAGGCAGGTGTGGAGATTGGTGAAGGCACAAAGAGAGACTGTTGAGGTTGCGACATCATTTTGCAAGGTTGCTAAAGCTCACTCCAACGTAGAGATTTTGGAAACTGACACCTCCACAATCAACAGTAATAAATACTTCCTTGACCAGTGCTGGGAGAATGTGTAAAGCATACCAGCACTGCAGAAGATCCATTTTGTTGTTGCCAATAGAAACAAAATAGTAAAGTACTCAACCGTCACTGGAATAGAAACCAAGTGTCACCAGGTCAAATCAGTCAGCGGGCAGAGAGGCCATATTCTTGATGATGACATTGTTGAAGATCTTTGACTTTGAATGTAGCACTAGTGTTGTCGCATTTATTTTTATTATCTTTTAATATAACCAAAGCATTGTTCCTTTCTTCTCAATATTTTATATGAAGGATCACAGAAGTCACACGACTATTTGTTAGATGTCACACGGCTAACTGTTTTTCATTGAAATAGTTTAAGAACTAAAATTGTTTAAACAAAATTAAAAGTGGAGTAATCTCTTTGAACACCTAGTGGATGCTAAAATTGCAGTAACTTTACAGTAGGGCATTTCAATTCAAAGAAAGAATAAACCAAACATAATGCCTCCTATCAAGCAGAATTCTCTGGATCTCACGACTAACCTCAAATTACACATGGCATTTTTATGATTTTACAAATGGTCCAAATCCAACTTATCAAGGCTCAAGCATGCTTCAAACACTAAGTGGTGTAGTCCAAAAAATACAAATTTAGAATATTTTGAATCATCATATAGCTAGAAAACCTTTACAAAAGTCACACGACTAATTATGGACCAGCCCATATGTATGTTCAATACTCAGTCATGCAGCTTTAGTAAGCGATGTTAATTGGACTTGAAATTGCAAAAAGCTTGATAAAATTATAAAAACCATAAAACCCGGTTTAAACCATAAAAGCCGGTTTAAACCAAAAAAACGTGGTATTTCCGATATTTTCATAAAAACAGTGGTTTTTTCCAACCCTGCAATCAACACTGAGTGACATTTAAGGAACTAAAGCTACAAAAATATAACAATAACAATAATGGAAAGAACAGGTTTCCAGAAGCTAAGAATGATAACCCTAGGACACTTATATTTCGCTAGTATTTAGTTTCGTGAGTAACATACAGAGTAAAATTTTGCTGCAACTTAATTTCGCAACTCTGATGAGTGCGAAAATATAATGATGTGAAAATAAAGGCAGTGGAACAAACATAATTATATTCCTCAGGTTCTGTTCGCCGGTAAGAAAAAATTTTCAATTTGGGACTAGTTTGTAATTGTGAACCGCAGGTAGAATTGTATGGCCGAGATCGATAATGCAATGTGATCGCTTGCTGCCATTTGTTTCTTGGACTACTGTAGAATGGAATTTAATTACGCTGAAAATTTTAATGTTTCTGTCACAATTTAGCTTGTTTTTATATTAACGTATTTTAATTTTAACGATCAACGGTGTTGTGTATAGGTATTAATTTTAACGTTTTCCCAAACACTCAACTGCTGCTAATAATTGCTGAACATCTTTATTACAGTAATTACAAGTTGTATACAAATACATACGTGATACAGCTGCTAGTAATACTACAGATACTAGCACAGTGTGTAGTTATTATGACTTCCTCTCTTCCGTTTTTATTAGTGTTATTTATCAGAGCTAACTCTTTCTCTATTGCCTCATCTTCTGAAACATTACAAGTTATTGAAGAGGTATCAGTGGTGAATCCAAACCTTTCCAGAGCCATGCTGCTTGTGTAGTACTGTGAGTGTCAGTGTGTCTTATTTTCTTTCAACACGCGGTGCTCACTGCATTGATTGATGTCCCCAACAAACGATAACGCTACTAATGCGTGTGCATTGACATCAAATTCCTATCATTATAAATCATTCTTAATGGGAAAATAATCATAATTAATTGCAAAATAATAACGTAATAAATTTTGAGTCAAATTATTTTGTTGGTTTATATTTTACCGACGCTATAGTGGTCGTTAAAAACGTTAAAATAAATGTCGTTATAAAATTCCATTCTACAGTATCAACGAGCAAAGCTATCTAATTCCGCGTTTTCGCTCGTTCGTTATGATAGTTTAGTTTCGCTCATGAAATTTTCGCGAGAGGATGACCCCGCGAAAACGCGAAAGTTAGATGAGGGGAATACATAGGTGTCCTAGGGAATAACAAATTATAGTGATGCTACTTCATAGAGATAGAAAACAAAGTAAAGTACCTTCAGAGTATAACATTTATGGGAGGAATAGCTCTAGACATGTGTCACTAGACAAAGGAAGTACAATGTAAACTATGTTAGATATGTGGAAGGTGTATAGACCATATTAATACTAAACAGTCGCTAGACAGAGTAAGTACACTGTAGATTATGTTAGATATGTGGAAGGTACATAGACCATATTAATACTAAACAGTCACTAGACATAGGAAGTACACTGTAGACTATGTTAGATATGTGGAAGGTATATAGACCATATTAATACTAAACAGTCGCTAGACAGAGTAAGTACACTGTAGATTATGTTAGATATGTGGAAGGTATATAGACCATATTAATACTAAACGGTCACTAAACAAAGGAAGTACACTGTAAACTATGTTAGATATGTGGAAGGTATATAGAACATATTAATACTAAACAGTCACTAGACTGAGGAAGTACACTGTAGACCATGTTAGTTATGTGGAAGGTATATAGACCATATTAATACTAAACAGTCACTAGACATAGGAAGTACACTGTAGACTATGTTAGATATGTGGAAGGTACATAGACCATATTAATACTAATAGTTACAGCGATTACTATTTGATTAACTCTATAATCACTGTAGTTTCCCTCTAACATCTTCATATGGATTCAACCCCTTATATTTATCTCACGTAATAGACAATCATTCATGAAACAAATACTACATTCCATGCTAGTTTATGTTACCATGTAAACTCCACAAGACGGTAGACCAGAAATCAACAACATGAAGAGATGGGATAACCTGGCTTGTTTCTCACAAATTCTTACCCGTACTTGTCTAGTACGGGTAGACGTGTATGTAGTTCTATTATTACTCACCTTTGTTTTGGCTTCTGATATATTATGATGTAACCAGTGCTTTGTTTTCTTTGTAGACAACCAGGGCCTAAGTTTCTCTTAAATCAACCAACTACAATTGTAAGAGCGGAACAGCCTGAACATAGTAGTAAACAGCCTAAAAAGGTGGATTCCCACGCTGTACCTGTGATTGAATGTTAATTTCTTTTGGTCGTCAGCTACAAAATAACACCTGCTGACCTACTAAACTTTGACCTTATGAACAACTGAATTGCGCATCTTCTAGCATATTTAGTATAAATTTACTTGCATTATTTTACAAGCTTGTGGCATCTAATCAAGTGCTTGACCTTCTTACCGTTCAAATATTAAAATAAGCAACCTAATCAGTTAGCATATTCACAGCATTCCAACTTATTTGTGGTTAGTAACATGAACTAAGATGAACATTAATTAGCACTTTATAGCAGGCCTACTGATGCTCTTGTGGTCAACGTGCATGCTGGGATAATCATAAGTTTGACTCTCTAGAAATCCACTTAGAGTTATAGACATTTTAACAAATGACTACTTGCAATCAGAGAATTCTAACACAATCCAGCTTTACCTAAATTAACGCGAACGTTATCATTTAATCTTCAAAAAATCACTAGCAATATTTTCAAGCGCAATATACTTTTAGTAGTAAATTTTCATATATTAGCTAAACTTATACTTACTTTCATTGTCACGTAGAAAGCTTCATGGCACAACTATTTTTCAACTTTCTATTTTTGTGAAGACGCTCGTTGTAGTTGTATTTCAGCCATGGCTTGCAATGCTGTTCGCAGGACATTTCAACAGTGGGCGTATTTCCGGTCATGTTTTATGCTCGTCGGTACTCCGCTTATAGTAACGCTAAGCTATGCAATTTACCGATTTCAGCATATTGAACGCTGCGGTTAGTCTAAGGACATTCGCAATGCAATTGGCTAGATCGTTAAGGGGCGTTCACCGCTCATAATACCGCTTGCTGTACAGAGTGAAACACTCGGCATATAAGAAACAAAAGTTATTTTACATTCCCCCATCAGAGAAATTAGAAGTGAAAATGCTCTCACTCTCTGACTTTCCCTCTCACTCTCTGATTCTCACTGTCTGATTGTCACTCCCTGACTCTCACTTTCTGACTCTCACTTCCTGACCCTGACTCTTTGACTCTCACTCCCTGACTCTCACTCTCATTCACTGGCTCTCACTCTCCGACTCTCACTCCCTAATTTTCGCTCTCTGATTTTGACTCTCTGATTCTTAATCTCTGAGTCTCTCTTTCTGACTCTCACTCTCTCACTGTCACTCACTGATTCTAACACACAGCTCTTCGGATGCCGCTGACAACCTCTACCAGGGTATCCTTCTCACCTACAGATTCGCTATGCCATATTGAATAATATTTTAAAAATTCAATCAAATTTTCCACTTCTTGGAGAACAGAACTTCACCAGACACGTCCATTGGATATCCTTACAATCTAATCACCTGGTAATTTTGTCTACAAATGGCTCCGTTTTTCACTCAGACATGCCTTTACATGCTCATCAGTTCACCTCATCATTACTCGAGACACACTCTGATATATTCTCAGAATAATTTCCCTTTCCAGTGTGACATAATGTGAAAACGGTGATTACGCAGCCGATTTAACTATGTGGATTTAAACATAATATATATTTTATTCTACCATTCGCATTGCGCAACCCAGTACAAGCAGGTTACAGCAAATCGCATGGTGAATAACATATACAAGGAAGACAAATCCTACTAATGGTAATATTGGAAAAGCATCTGCTACAGTATTGCTGTCATGTAAAATATGCCTTTTCTGTATCTATCATGACAACCTTTTAACCCCCAGTTGATGCGTTGTAGTGTAAATTTTCAGTTGTATTATGACTACTATCAATTACCTACATAGATCATCCTTTTCTCAGCCATACGCATCAGACTACTCTCAATACAGACACACACACTAGTGTTTTCTTTATATGTACAATATGGGCTCTAACTTAATTAAACATATTATTATAAAAGAGAAAAATGTTACTTTAAATTAACTGGATTTAGATGCAGTTTAACTAAACATCTTATTAAATATTATAAAATACATACCACTAGCTGACTCCATCTTATTCTAACTATGAAAACAGTCTAATTATGAAATAGCATAAACTTCATCACCATGTATATAAATTGCATGATGGGAAGGTATGAATGATTGTTATCAGATGGTTATTATATACGTCAGGACGTTAGTCAAATATTATAAAGAGAAAATTTCAGGGTTTATAAGCCATATCAGCTAAGGTAAACATTCTTGAGCCAGGCACAAAATTAGCCATGAGAAACAGTATTATGTACATGTAAACATGTGTCACTTCTGTCTGTTTCAGGCATACAGACAGAAGTGACATGTGATAGCGTACAGGCATATTTGATATAAACAGAAAACTCGTTAGACCAGAGTAGTTTATGCTGACATACAACCTCTGGGCAGCAAATAATAAACATCTCGAGTCAGTATCAAACTTTGAGCACTAAATTGTTATTATTGTTACTCCAGTGATACCTTCTATGTATATACATGTATATGAAATACAGCTGAGTAGAGCTAATAGACTTTATCTCTGTTTGGGACGGTCACATGAGGGGTCTGTCCTTCTCTGAGGTTCAAGGTCTATGTTACTCAATCTCACCTCAACTCACAATTATCATCAAGTCATTTTAAGTCAATTTATTATAAGTCATCAAACTCAAACTATCATGGATGTACATATGATGAATTTAAGATCTGAATCCTGTTTTATCTGCAATTCTGACCTGACTGACACATAACAGAACCTTTCAGTTATAATCAGACACATACTTATACAGTAAATATGGTTTTTAAATAGCAGCCTGAGTCATAGATTGATCAAATAGTTTCATAGAGCTACTCACGAAGATACCACAAAATATATTATAAATTAGCTAGATGTAGGATGCAATACAAATAGGATTGAAGATAGCTCTAGTATAATGACATGTACTAATAAATGTTTATATGGTAACTAGACTTCTCATATATTCACATCACCTTCTTACTATTCTACTGTAATAAACCTCCTTATATTCTCACATAAGAACTCTCTCTCTAAGAATCATATTGTTGACTCTCATGTAGCGATCACATCCCTAGAATTATGTCTCATAGCCTGTTCTTTTTCTCTTGTTAATCTCTCACTGTGTAAACCCTCTGTACAGAGTAAAATGTCTACTTGTTCCACTATAACTAAACTAACATTCCTAGAAATAACGGTTCGTCGTTACTTGGTGATGTTATTCAAAACTGAGGCGAAAGGATATGCTTGGTTTAAAATGCTTCTGGCTTTAGAAATAAATCTACTGGATCGAGAGGTTATACCATAGACCGATTAACTATTACCTATAGTTAATAGGTCTATGAGTTATGCAGTCAACTGAATAAACTATTGTATTGTACTGACCAGACCGAAGCTGGAGGACAGAGTTTAGTGTACTTTTACCAGAGTGTTTGGAAAGTCTGAAGGGACTTTAAATTAGTCAAAGAAAGAGAAGTGGTTGGGTGAACATGGAGAAGACAGATGACTGATGGAAACCAAACACGTTGGGAATAGGGCAGGTTGTAGCGACCACCCCTAATATTATTGCAGAGTTTATTGGCCAAAAGGATTAAAGTGAGAGAGTGGAACAATGAAAAAATAGCCAGTCAACTCCTGAACCATTCTAATAACCTACGTCATAGTTACATATACTTGTGACATCATAAAGGTGTATTGTTATAGAGTGACTATTGTATTATGTATGTGTTGTAATATGTTGAACAGCTGAAGAGGTAACTTGTGAAGGTTGTACATTGGAGCACATCTGGTTCAGAAATGCTACAATTGCTATATAAATCAAACTACTGATTGTCCTGCACACTTTATTAATGGGTAGATAACTCATAATGTGAGGACAGACAACTCATAATGCTAAGACAGTTACAGACTCAATTGCTGGGAGCAATAATTCATATTGTGAGGACAAATAAACTTTACTGAGAAGAGTGATAACTTATAGAGCAAGGACAAATAACTCATAACACTAAGAATGACCAATTAAAAATGTGAGGACAGACAACTCATAATCTTAGTTTACTAACATAAAACTAACTTGAATTTATCAACTACATGTACTTATCTACAACAACCTTGTAATTCATTCACCTTTTTCACTTTGGTAACACTCTGTCCTTTATGGAATAAACTGGTTTCTAGTACCTTCTATACATAATTATTGTTAACATTTGAATGAGCCATACTAGTTGGGAAAACCTATTAGGTAATAGTGGAAAAACCAGAGGTGTCAGCTGTAATCACTAGGCAAACAAGCGTATATATAAAAGTCCTAGTGAAATCATATACATTACCCTCTATATAAATGTCTCATATTCTGGTAAAGTGATCAGCACTCATCTATATGTAGGAATGTACTAATTCTTATATAAAACAACTGAGAACTCTTCATAACATTTACTGCTTCATGATTGGTTGATGCAATATATTTTCTGTATTACGATTGGTTGCACATCATCATTCATGCAATCTTATTGGACAGTCATATTGAATTTATTATAAAAGTTATAGAGTATAGTTCATCACATGTACATGTTAGAGCATCAGTGCTGTTATACACGTCCATAATAATCTTGTTATTCTCTATGCATAAACCAGAAAAACACTTTATATACAACAAAGCCAGAGTTGCAGACCTGCTGATGAGCAATATTCATATAGGTAAATATATATAGATTGTGGTTATGAGAGCTACTCCTGTTTTGGTGACCTCTTGATAAGCTAGTACCACTTCTTGAACTCCATACCATCTGGTGGTTTCACCTCAACATCCTTTTTACCAATATCTCCCCAGTTAGTGCTGAGAACTGTACCTCCTGATTGTTGCTGTAATGACACATACACGTAGGCTCAGTTCTATACTTTGATAGGGAGGACAACTCACTGGCATCACACTCACAACATCACCATGCATCCCACAATGCAGTGTAGTAAAAATAACTACTCCAGTGCACACACAGAGAGTATAATTAACGTCCCATGTTGTCCTACATAAGACAGGAAGCACATTATCACATGATGGTACTACTATCTGCTAGTAGATACTAGATATCAGGTACTAAAAGCTTCTACGGATAATACAGGTAATACTATGTACTACAGTAATATGTCTTACTAGTGTAAACATCGTGGTAACATGAGACTACCCTAGTTCAAAAGGTCAACTTCTGTATACAGTGGAACCTCTATATGCGTAATTACCAAGTCATGAAAGATATTTTTGTAGAAATATTACTTCAACTTACAAAAGATGTTTATAAATACAAAAGGCCGCAAGGGCCATATTTTGGACCATTTGTTTCATTTGTTTGAAAAAAAAAAGCAAAGAAGTAAAGAATATTCAACTTTTCTGCTTTTTTATTTTTAATTTATTATGTGTGTTTTGAATTTAGCGTGCGTTTATAATTTTTGCCACCTTTTCTCTCAACTGTCCACTGCTGGCTGCCTCTTTTCATTGTTGTAGAATTTGGAGTTATCATATACCACATACAGAGCAGCACACCTTTAGTTTTTAACAATTTAAGTTTGCTTTTTCCGTATAATGACATAGTTTTTTCATTTTATTTCGACCGGATGTAATTTTTAAACTTTAACATGTAATCCGAGTAAAACAAGAAGAAGCCAACTATACAAGACCTACCAGCTCTGATTACCATCTTTCCGCTCCCAGAAATCCTTGTTTAACCTCGTCTAGACCGCCAAGGATAAACAACCATTCTACAGCTTCTACAGCCAGCTTGTCTCACTTGGTACTGTCAATAGTAGCTGCAAATAAATGATATGTTTGACAGCAATGACTTTGTGTCTACTAACGCTGTCCCTGAATAACTATGTGCGCCTTTGGAAACAGTTACCATTTAAATGTTACCATAATGTTTAAGACCAGAAAAAGCAGAATTTTTTGATATAGCCTGAGGTAAATGTAAACAGTTTAGCCTTAGAGCCAATCACTCTATGTATGCATTTAATGCTTTTTTAATGCATCTAACGCATTTTAATGCATGCAATGCTCTCTGCTGCATTTAATGTGTTTATCATAATAATTCTATCCACAACACAATAGGAAGTGAAGGACGCAGAAGTTTTGATTTCCATGTTTTTAAAAGCATGTTAGTAAATTATTCTCGCTGACATGTTCTCCTGACATGAAAGACAAGCTTGATGAAGGTCATTTCCATACGCAGTGATATAAAGGCAGCCATGTTTAGTAGGACATTTATAGACAATTAACTTACTTTAACCTGGTGGTCTAATGACTTATAACTGTAATAAAGTTGAGCTCTTAATCCTTATTTCACAGCTAAATAAGGCCTCTATTTGAGCTCACCTTTATTTGAATGCCACCTCTAATAAAATGACACTATACAGGAAGGGTGGAAAAATACAGCGCCCATTAATTGAACACCACCTCTAATAGACCACCACTTTATTTGACTGCTACCTCTAACAGAACACCACTAGCGAGGAAGAATGGAAAACACATCACGATGACGCTCAAATAGAAGTTTTATGATATACTAATTTTGAATTTTCACTAATTCTTAAATATGACCAGACAAACAGACATATGACCTTGGATGAAGGACAGCCCTACTAGCAGTAAATGTACAGCCATTCAGTACTCAGCATAGTTAGGATACTAACCTGGTTCGACACTGAAGGTTTTTAACTTATCCAGCTTTGAGTCAGTCTAAAGAGCTTTCCAACTAATCACCTCTACAGTTTTATCTCCACCTGTACAATAACAGTATCAGTGTACAGTATCTACATGACCATTTGACTTATCAGCTGTCAGGAGAGTACTACTAGCTATAAGAATAGTTTATGATTAGCCTTGAGGTACTAGTACTGTTATACTATTATTAACCTTGAGGTACTAGTACTGTTATACTATTATTAACCCTGAGGTACTAGTACTTTTATACTATTATTAACCTTGAGGTACTAGTACTGTTATAATACTATAAACCCTGAGGTACTAATACTGTTATACTATTATTAACCATAAGGTACTAGTACTGTTATACTATTATTAACTCTGAGGTACTAGTACTGTTATAATATTATTAACCCTGAGGTACTAGTACTGTTATACTATTATTAACCTTGATGTACTAGTGCTGTTATACTATTATTAATCCTGAGGTACTAGTACTGTTATACTATTATTAACCCTGAGGTACTAGTACTGTTATACTATTATTAACCCTGAGGTACTAGTACTGTTATACTGTTATTAACCCTGAGGTACTATTACTGTTATAATAATATTAACCTTGAGGTATTAGTGCTGTTATAATACTATGAACCCTGAGGTACTGGTATTGTTATACTATTATTAACCCTGAGGTACTAGTACTGTTATACTATTATTCACCCTGAGGTATGAGTACTTTTATACTATTATTAACCCTGCGGTACTAGTCCTGTTATAATATTATTACCCTGAGGTATTAGTACTGTTATTAACCCTGAGGTACTAGTACTGTTATACTATTATTAACCCTGAGGTACTAGTACTGCTATACTATTATTAACTCTGAGGTACTAGTCCTGTTATACTACTATTAACCCAGAGGTACTAGTCCTGTTATACTATTATTAACCCTGAGGTACTAGTACTGTTATATTATTATTAACCCTGAGGTACTAGTACTGTTATACTATTATTAATCCTGATGTACAAGTGCTGTTATACTATTATTAATCCTGAGGTACTAGTAGCTACTGTTATACTATTATTAACCCTGAGGTACTAGTACTGTTATACTATTTTTAACCCTGAGGTACTCGTACTGTTATACTATTATTAACCCTGAGGTACTAGTACTGTTATACTATTATTAACCCTAAAGGTACTAGTACTGTTATACTATTATTAACCCTGAGGTACTAGTCCTGTTATACTATTATTAATCCTGAGGTACTAGTACTGTTATACTATCATTAACCCTGAGGTGCTAGTACTGTTATACTATTATTAACCCTGAAGTACTAGTCTTATCACAGAATACTAGTAACATATTTATAGTGTTCTTCACCAGCTTCATGTACCTCACTTCAACAAGTATTTTAACACCGAGTCCTTTACTATAGGTGGAGATGCCGTTTCCTTTATTTCATTCTCACCATGTATGACCAACTAGAGAACCAAAGCTAATTATCAGCAGATAGTCTCATGCTACCACCCCACATAGATAAGAGTTGCCAAGGCTATAACCAACCGTCTGATCTGTAACTGCTGGAAGTTATCAGCTCTGAGCTTCTTCATAAGTAGAGAGATGATGATGCTGGTGTCTGTCTGGTACCAGTCATACCTGAAACAGCACCAACACTGTAAAACATATACATAAATAGAGAGATGATGATGCCGGTGTCTATCTGGTACCAGTAATACCTGAAACAGCACCAACACTGTGAAACATACATAAATACATGTACCCATTTTACAAATAATAAATTATAAATTAACAAAATATCAGTTTAATTTACTAATACTAAATTAGCTCTGAATGACAGACTCTTGTCCTTGACCTTACAATCATATATAAAATACCAAGAAGATTTTAGAGTCTGCAGAATTCCTACCTGAGAGAGCTGAGAGTACTTGGGGGCCAACACCACCTTGTGAATAAAGATATGAGACAAGACTTGTTGTTACTGTGGCATCAGAGAAGATTGATGATGTCAAATATCGACAGGTAAAATCATCTGACTTAATTACTGCCTGTAAAGAAACAACTCCAGTCACACAATCACAGGTCATTATGCAGTGAATTGCCACTTGTTATCATGTAACCTCTATACACATGTAAAAGTGATTAATTTGTATCTTTGTGATCGGTACAAGTTTTACTAACTTGTGTATTACATCTCAGTATTAACAGAATAATGGAGTGATGTTAGCAAGTTGATGAACATTTATTTATATCTGAACAAACTATGAGAACTAACATTCTATTTCAGCTACAGTGCACCCTCAGGTTAAGATGACCATGTTATATGATTTCTTCCCCCTGCGGTGTAGAACACACTGATTTTTCATTCCTTTTTTCTTGCAAAATATGTTTCACCATGCGAGATCATTAAAACATCAAACCATGCGAAAACATCAAAAAACTTCTTTCGAAATACAAATTTGGCAGTCGGTAGGCGGATTACGTCGGAATAACAAACATGCCGATAGCTATACGCCGAAATCCCTTTAACAACAAATGAAAGAAATACGAAGCTCGATCTTACTCGGTTCAGCGTTATTTGTGATAATGAAATCGGAAACATATAGGTGATTAAATTTTATTGATGAAAAAAATTGAAGTTAACAAAAATAGTTAAAAATACATACTAAAATTTATCTTTAATTATGTGTTTAGTAAGCTGAATTCCTTGAAGTTAAATTCAACATTTATGTTATACGCCTATCTCTGCCTCGAAAGTAAGAACTCCCTATTTTCTGCATATATTACATTGTAGCGTTACATTTTATTGCAGATCATAACCACTAAATACACTTAAGTTACTGTAGGTAACTATAGTTACTAAGGTTAACATATTATTTTGTTACTAATTTTGAATATGTACAGTATGTATATAAGGCTTTGATGATTTTACCAGGGGGTGTTTGAATTACTATAGGTTTCTATACCCCTCTATACGAAATGTTCACCTTACAATGCCAACACTGGAACAACTTGAAATTGTATGGTTAGGGTCCACTGTAATGTGTTTACCAAGGCGTTAATAAAATTATCAGACATTCTCTACAAGTATAAGGAAAGCTCTAGCGACAAACTAACGAGTGGCTAAGTTACACCGATCAGCTCACTGATCTACAGTCATTTCTGTATCTTTTCCTAGCTGGGTTAGCATTAATATTATACCAACAACTTCCAGAAAGTGACACACCGGATTATGATAAGTTAAAGCAACACTGCACTGATGAAAACTACTATACAACTAGCAGACAACTCCAAAAAACAAGTGCTCCTAAATGAAGAGTCTGCTGAAGTATATTTGGATACTTGGGCATTAAGGATACTTTTGGTTGGTGGCACCTATTGGACAGGTTCATGCAGGTCCTATATTGAAACAGGCTTGTCTTTATGACTGGGTTGTAAAATCAGCTGAATTCTAAGGCATCAGGTGGATAGTTAACACTGAGTGAACTTGTAGCTCAAGAGAGGACATTGCAGAATACTCAAACTAATGAGTGTACATGTGAATTAGATATTTCATATTAGATACAGACGTTATTCCCTCAGGAACCCAAATTACGTCTCACAAGATTACTAGAATGAACAGAACAGGAAACCACATAGCCTGTTACAAGTGCAGATATGGTGGGCAGCTGGCCCCTCACTGCCTTCACGCGCATAACAAAAATCTTTAGACAAAAGACTTTACGCAAATAACTTTACATAAGAGCAAAAATGTTTTCACTTGTAACTGAACCGTAATGATCGATAATGTGAATTGCAACCACTTATGAAACATTTCCTATAGTTTTTATATACATGTAATTAAATCGGTTCAGCAGTTTTGCTATAGGCTAGAATAGCGATACTCATAGCTGTATCAACTTTACTAATATCACAAACTAGTGATTCTCCTCATGAATGATAAATGTGGTGACATTACTTCAATAATGGTAACCGTTATACCTCTAGTTGGTGAGTGTAGCCAGTCCTTAAATAAGGGGTCAGTTATAGCTCTAGTTGGTGAGTGTAGCCAGACCTTAATTAAGGGGTTAGTTATACCTCTAGTTGGTGAGTGTAGCCAGACCTTAAATAAAGGGTCAGTTATAGCTCTAGTTGGTGAGTGTAGCCAGACCTTAAACAAGGGGTCAGTTATACCTCTAGTTGGTGAGTGTAACCAGACCTTAAATAAGGGGTCAGTTATACCTCTAGTTGGTGAGTGTAACCAGACCTTAACTAAGGGGTCAGTTATACATCTAGTTGGTGAGTGTAGCCAGACCTTAAATAAGGGGTCATTTATACCTCTAGTTGGTGAGTGTAGCCAGACCTTAAATAAGGGGTTAGTTATACCTCTAGTTGGTGAGTGTAGCCAGACCTAAAATAAGGGGTCAGTTATACCTCTAGTTGGTGAGTGTAACCAGACCTTAAATAAAGGGGTCAGTTATACCTCTAGTTGGCGAGTGTAGCCAGACCTTAAATAAAGGGTCAGTTATAGCTCTAGTTGGTGAGTGTAGCCAGACCTTAAACAAGGGGTCAGTTATACCTCTAGTTGGTGAGTGTAGCCAGACCTTAAATAAGGGGTCAGTTATACCTCTAGTTGGTGAGTGTAACCAGACCTTAAATAAGGGGTCAGTTATACATCTAGTTGGTGAGTGTAGCCAGACCTTAAATAAGGGGTCATTTATACCTCTAGTTGGTGAGTGTAGCCAGACCTTAAATAAGGGGTCAGTTATACCTCTAGTTGGTGAGTGTAGCCAGACCTTAAATAAGGGGGTCGGTTATACCCCTAGTTGGTGAGTGTAGCCAGACCTTAAATAAGGGCTCAGTTATACCTCTAGTTGGTGAGTGTAGCCAGACCTTAAATAAGGGGTCAGTTATACATCTAGTTGGTGAGTGTAGCCAGACCTTAAATAAGGGGTCATTTATTCCTCTAGTTGGTGAGTGTAGCCAGACCTTAAATAAGGGGTCAGTTATACCTCTAGTTGGTGAGTGTAGCCAGACCTTAAATAAGGGGTCAGTTATACCTTTAGTTGGTGAGTGTAGCCAGACCTTAAATAAGGGGTCAGTTATAGCTCTATTTGGTGAGTGTAGCCAGACTTTAAATTAGGGGTCAGTTAGAGCTCTGGTTGGTGAGTGTAGCTAGACCTTAAATAAGGGGTCAGTTATACATCTAGTTGGTGAGTGTAGCCAGACCCTAAATAAGGAGTCAGTTATACCTCTAGTTGGTGAGTGTAGCCAGACCTTAAATAAGGGGTTAGTTATACCTCTAGTTGGTGAGTGTAGCCAGACCTAAAATAAGGGGTCAGTTATACCTCTAGTTGGTGAGTGTAACCAGACCTTAAATAAAGGGGTCAGTTATACCTCTAGTTGGCGAGTGTAGCCAGACCTTAAATAAAGGGTCAGTTATAGCTCTAGTTGGTGAGTGTAGCCAGACCTTAAACAAGGGGTCAGTTATACCTCTAGTTGGTGAGTGTAGCCAGACCTTAAATAAGGGGTCAGTTATACCTCTAGTTGGTGAGTGTAACCAGACCTTAAATAAGGGGTCAGTTATACATCTAGTTGGTGAGTGTAGCCAGACCTTAAATAAGGGGTCATTTATACCTCTAGTTGGTGAGTGTAGCCAGACCTTAAATAAGGGGTCAGTTATACCTCTAGTTGGTGAGTGTAGCCAGACCTTAAATAAGGGGGTCGGTTATACCCCTAGTTGGTGAGTGTAGCCAGACCTTAAATAAGGGCTCAGTTATACCTCTAGTTGGTGAGTGTAGCCAGACCTTAAATAAGGGGTCAGTTATACATCTAGTTGGTGAGTGTAGCCAGACCTTAAATAAGGGGTCATTTATTCCTCTAGTTGGTGAGTGTAGCCAGACCTTAAATAAGGGGTCAGTTATACCTCTAGTTGGTGAGTGTAGCCAGACCTTAAATAAGGGGTCAGTTATACCTCTAATTGGTGAGTGTAGCCAGACCTTAAATAAGGGGGTCGGTTATACCTCTAGTTGGTGAGTGTAGCCAGACCTTAAATAAGGGCTCAGTTATACCTCTAGTTGGTGAGTGTAGCCAGACCTTAAATAAGGGGTCAGTTATACCTCTAGTTGGTGAGTGTAGCCAGACCTTAAATAAGGGGTCATTTATACCTCTAGTTGGTGAGTGTAGCCAGACCTTAAATAAGGGGTCATTTATACCTCTAGTTGGTGAGTGTAGCCAGACCTTAAACAAGGGGTCATTTATACCTCTAGTTGGTGAGTGTAGCCAGACCTTAAATAAGGGGCCAGTTATACCTCTAGTTGGTGAGTGTAGCCAGACCTTAAATAAGGGGTCAGTTATACCTCTAGTTGGTGAGTGTAGCCAGACCATAAATAAGGGGTCATTTATACATCTAGTTGGTGAGTGTAGCCAGACCTTAAATAAGGGGTTATTTATACCCCTAGTTGGTGAGTGTAGCCAGACCTTAAATAAGGGGTTAGTTATACCTCTAGTTGGTGAGTGTAGCCAGACCTTAAATAAGGGGTCATTTATACCTCTAGTTGGTGAGTGTAGCCAGACCTTAAATAAGGGGTCAGTTATACCTCTAGTTGGTGAATGTAGCCAGACCTTAAATAAGGGGTCATTTATACCTCTAGTTGGTGAGTGTAGCCAGACCTTAAATAAGGGGTCATTTATACCTCTAGTTGGTGAGTGTAGCCAGACCTTAAATAAGGGGTCAGTTATAGCTCTAGTTAGTGAGTGTAGCCAGACCTTAAATAAGGGGTCAGTTATACCTCTAGTTGGTGAGTGTAGCCAGACCTTAAATAAAGGGACAGTTATACTTCTAGTTAGTGAGTGTAACCAGACCTTAAATAAGGGGTCAGTTATACCTCTAGTTGGTGAGTGTAGCCAGACCTTAAACAAGGGGTCAGTTATACCTCTAGTTGGTGAGTGTAGCCAGACCTTAAATGAGGGGTCAGTTATACATCTAGTTGGTGAGTGTAGCCAGACCTTAAATAAGGGGTCAGTTATACCTCTAGTTGGTGAGTGTAGCCAGACCTTAAATAAGGGGTCAGTTATACCTCTAGTTGGTGAGTGTAGCCAGACCTTAAATAAGGGGTCATTTATACCTCTAGTTGGTGAGTGTAGCCAGACCTTAAATAAGGGGTCATTTATACCTCTAGTTGGTGAGTGTAGCCAGACCTTAAATAAGGGGTCAGTTATAGCTCTAGTTAGTGAGTGTAGCCAGACCTTAAATAAGGGGTCAGTTATACTTCTAGTTAGTGAGTGTAACCAGACCTTAAATAAGGGGTCAGTTATACCTCTAGTTGGTGAGTGTAGCCAGACCTTAAATAAGGGGTCAGTTATACTTCTAGTTAGTGAGTGTAACCAGACCTTAAATAAGGGGTCAGTTATACCTCTAGTTGGTGAGTGTAGCCAGACCTTAAACAAGGGGTCAGTTATACCTCTAGTTGGTGAGTGTAGCCAGACCTTAAATGAGGGGTCAGTTATACATCTAGTTGGTGAGTGTAGCCAGACCTTAAATAAGGGGTCAGTTATACCTCTAGTTGGTGAGTGTAGCCAGACCTTAAATAAGGGGTCAGTTATACCTCTAGTTGGTGAGTGTAGCCAGACCTTAAATAAGGGGTCAGTTATACCTCTAGTTGGTGAGTGTAGCCAGACCATAAATAAGGGGTCATTTATACATCTAGTTGGTGAGTGTAGCCAGACCTTAAATAAGGGGTCATTTATACCCCTAGTTAGTGAGTGTAGCCAGACCTTAAATAAGGGGTTAGTTATACCTCTAGTTGGTGAGTGTAGCCAGACCTTAAATAAGGGGTCATTTATACCGCTAGTTGGTGAGTGTAGCCAGACCTTAAATAAGGGGTCAGTTATACCTCTAGTTGGTGAGTGTAGCCAGACCTTAAATAAGGGGTCAGTTATACCTCTAGTTGGTGAATGTAGCCAGACCTTAAATAAGGGGTCATTTATACCTCTAGTTGGTGAGTGTAGCCAGACCTTAAATAAGGGGTCATTTATACCTCTAGTTGGTGAGTGTAGCCAGACCTTAAATAAGGGGTCAGTTATAGCTCTAGTTAGTGAGTGTAGCCAGACCTTAAATAAGGGGTCAGTTATACCTCTAGTTGGTGAGTGTAGCCAGACCTTAAATAAGGGGACAGTTATACTTCTAGTTAGTGAGTGTAACCAGACCTTAAATAAGGGGTCAGTTATACCTCTAGTTAGTGAGTGTATCCAGACCTTAAACAAGGGGTCAGTTATACCTCTAGTTGGTGAGTGTAGCCAGACCTTAAATGAGGGGTCAGTTATACATCTAGTTGGTGAGTGTAGCCAGACCTTAAATAAGGGGTCAGTTATACCTCTAGTTGGTGAGTGTAGCCAGACCTTAAATAAGGGGTCAGTTATACCTCTAGTTGGTGAGTGTAGCCAGACCTTAAATAAGGGGTCATTTATACCTCTAGTTGGTGAGTGTAGCCAGACCTTAAATAAGGGGTCATTTATACCTCTAGTTGGTGAGTGTAGCCAGACCTTAAATAAGGGGTCAGTTATAGCTCTAGTTAGTGAGTGTAGCCAGACCTTAAATAAGGGGTCAGTTATACTTCTAGTTAGTGAGTGTAACCAGACCTTAAATAAGGGGTCAGTTATACCTCTAGTTGGTGAGTGTAGCCAGACCTTAAATAAGGGGTCAGTTATACTTCTAGTTAGTGAGTGTAACGAGACCTTAAATAAGGGGTCAGTTATACCTCTAGTTGGTGAGTGTAGCCAGACCTTAAACAAGGGGTCAGTTATACCTCTAGTTGGTGAGTGTAGCCAGACCTTAAATGAGGGGTCAGTTATACATCTAGTTGGTGAGTGTAGCCAGACCTTAAATAAGGGGTCAGTTATACCTCTAGTTGGTGAGTGTAGCCAGACCTTAAATAAGGGATAAACTAGTTATATTATAGTGAAGCTCTGCAGAAGAGAAGATAACTCTTGTTTCATCAAGATGAACTTACATAAAATTTTAGTTGAATTTACCGGAAAGTGACGACATTTTTCTATCAATTGCGATTGTTTTTGATATTCGAGGTCTGACTACGAGGATTTTTCAAAATGAAATTGACAAAACTTGATTGCGGTTAAAATGCTCAAAAATATTTGAGTGAAATCATGTTACTAGTTGCATTTGATGCTTTAGTTGATACCTGCTACTGCATGCGAGTTGCAACATTACATGTCTTTACTCTGTCGGTCTCCTTGCAAATATAGACATCATAATCACACTTTCACTTGATATGAGCATTTTAACCACGATAAAGTTGGGTCGATTTTACACGTGAAACATCCTGGCAGTCAGATCACCTCAAACAAAAACAATCGCTAACGATAAAAAATATCGATACTTTCTGACAAAATCTACTAAAATTTTATGTAAATTCATATTTAACTATGAACATCAAAGTGAGTTATTGACCAATCAGATGATAGAATTAGCTGTTATCGACCTTGAGTTGATCATCAGTGAGAGTTCCAAAGTCATCCATTGGTGTGAAAGGACTTGGCACATAAGCCTTGTGTGTGCCCTCGCGATGAGGTGTTCTCATATCTTCTGCTAACTTCCAAGGTGATACAGAGTTACCGGGAAGGCCTGCTTTAGGTCGACATCGAGTTGATGGCAGCGAGACATCGTCTAAAAACAGCTGCTTTCCTTTAACTCTGCTGAGTCCTCTGAAGTCGTCCATATGAGCAACCGGCTGGCCTGAGAAATGAACAAATCGAGGTGAGCTCACATATATTGAGGGTTACATCGATCATCATCCTGTCATACTATGATCAAATGGGATGTGTTATACATGACCTTTACTCACCGCACGTTAAACATAGAGCAAACAAATGGATTTATTCAACTTTTTATCAATATAGGAAAATCTTTCAAATAATGTACGGTATGTGAAAACTGCATGATTAACTATTTTGTACCAGCAATAGGTCAACTTCAATATTTCTAGAAATATGTCAGTCTTCACCTGATATATCTCAAACATTTACCTCTGGAGCTTCCCAACAGCGATTACATAACAATGAATTACCAAATGTGAGTTTAGGAGAAAAACTAGTGAAAACATGACTAACAAAAAAAGCCAACAAAGCTTGGCTACATCCAGACAGCTAAGCTAAAAATAGAGAATCAGTCGGCGTTCAACAATCCTAACCAAATGCACCTAAACAACTGTGATAGATGTAAAGTTAAAGGTTGACTTGCAACAAAATTCACATTACAGTTATTTGGTATCAAAAGACTCACCATGTCTTACTCTGTTGTGTTGTAGGTGCAAAATATGTGGGAATGTGATTACAAAAAACGAACAGTTAATCGCAGTCACACGAGACCGCCGTAGTTTGGATTCTCTCTGCAAAATGGCTCAAATGTGACGTAGCTGTGGTAGATGGTTTCTGTTTACACTTTCATGCAACCTTATTCGTCAAAATATTTTCACAAATATACTTCACGCACTCAATAAAACCATGTCTATTGTTCTTACGCGTCTATTTCATCGTCATTGTAATGCTGTCACTTTTAGCAGTGATAGCTTATAACTTACCGTAAAATATCATTTAATTTTTTAACCTTACCTCGAAGGAGTACATATCATTGTCTGATAATCAAGACGAGCCTGTTGGTCACCTGTGATAATCGAAAAATGCTGCAAAAATTATTTGCGAAGTATTGGGTCACATGATCAGATTACGATTTGACGATTAGATCAAGCCGAAACAAAACTGTAAAGTAGCGAGCATCTATATTTGATACGGGGTCTTCGGTAAAACCCGAAGTGCTTGTCATAAACTAGTGCTACGATAAGTTTTATATTGAGCTTTTTATTGGCCTTTCAATTCACGTGAGAACATCACGTGACAAGACAATAATTAAACTGTAATGACTATGTCAGAAAAATAAGCAGATTCCAATCTACAGCGGCTTTTCGTTTTTGAGCTTTTAAGAGCTTGTAATCACATTTCCACATGTTCGACACCTACAACACAACAGAGTAAGACATGGTGAATCTTTTGATACCAAATAACTGTAATGTGAATTTTGTTGCAAGTCAACCTTTAAGAACCATAGGTAACATATAGTCATGTACCAACCGTGCATTACACGAGGGTGTGTGCCAACTATGCATTACATGAAGGCTTGTACCGGCCGTGCGTGAATAAGGGTGTGTGCCAACCTCGTAGGATATATAAACACTCACAGCCAAGCTTAATATAGGAGCATTTTACACCGCGGTAAAGCAACAAAGATATTCTGTGGTCCAAAGGTATTGCGACATGTGCAGATTTTTTCGTTAATTCTGACAGAAATCACGAAATGAACAGAAAAACACAAGAATTATTTAGCCTGAATTCGCAGAATTGGCAGAGCTGTGCATGCACACCAAAATCGTCGACAAAACGCTTTTAATTGGCTAAACAAATTATTAGCGAGCACGATATTAGCAGCTTTCGCAATTTATATAATCCGTTTGAAAAGCTTTTCCTACTCACTGAGTTCAGCCTCGTTCATAGAAACTTACACATCTTTTGGACCAACTGATGCCTCGAGTTTAGTGAAGTCACGTGAGGTAATCTCTAAAAAGTCTCCAAAAAATTTTGCATCTTCGGAACGAATGATAACATCTTTTTCATTCCCATGATCAGCATTAGCCTGTTCCACTGTGCCGCCATCAAGCACCTGCCCTGGCATGACGTCTTCTGTATCTTCTGACAGACCCTTTGCACCAGCTGTGTGGGAAATAGATATATGAAACATGAAAATGCTCTTGAATGAAATGAGTATTGCAAACTTGAAAATTTCATTTGATATATAATATAACGACAAAAAGGCTAGAGATGAGCTAATTTTACATTAATCTACACAGTTGCAGGAGAATTTTGATTTTTATATACCGGTAGTATACAGTTCTTGGTACCTTTACGTCCTAAGAAACATGTTTAAACACAACTGATTGAGGGAAAATCATGTGGGCTTTAAGCCAAGAATGCTTTTAAATTGAAACACCAAGCTTTGAATGAATCAATTTTTGTGCCAACCATCAATCACTTATCTGCCCGTCATTCATACATTGATGTATTTTAAATGATGCCGACTATGAAATTTTATTTCTCTCTAAGCAATACCTCATACAAGCTCATACAGCCAAATTTGAAGAAATTGGGTAGTTTTATATTTCCAAACTAGTTACAAATGAGAGATTATGTATGCACAGCTATTGTGAGATTTAAACACAGTTGATAGAAGTACAATTAAATAGCGTTCATCTATGAGATAGATGAACACAAGAATGCATTGAGACGGCTGAGAGTTTTTTGGTTAGTAGAGGGGGCAGCTTAGCGATAACAAAACAGATTAAAGTTTGCTATCGATTTGTGCTGGCGCCTGAGGACAAGCTCTCCAAATTATCTTAAATCGTTTCACAAGAAAATTGTTACCAATTTGTCTGCCCAGCAATTAATATGACAAATTGAGCAGACTGCCACTCTCACACTTTCTTCAAGAATGAAGGCTAAACCTGTTTCCATCTTGCCTATTTTTTATGTATCACAGACATTTCTTTATAAAATTTAAAAATAAGGGCAGTCTGCATAAAAAGGCTCCCGTGTATCACAAAATTGAAAAACAACTTCATTGACTAACAGCAGTGTAACACTTGGACAACTAAATGTACCTGCAGGAAAGTTCCCGACGGAATGATTCTTTTTTTTAACATCAGCTGAAGGTGTACCTGCAAATGATTCACTGTTAGTACTTAGGTCGACCGCTATAGGACTAGTATCATAGGTTTCCACAGTAACCGAATCTGTTGAACTCATTTGGTCCTCATTGCCAACACAGGCATCATCTGTCCTCAAACTGTCATATTCTATGGCTTCCTGAGAAATCATAGAACTCTTGTGACTTGAGCTCTGATTAGGAAGCTTTTCTATGTCTACGATAGGAACACGACTAAAATCCAATGAAGAGAACTCGCTTGGATCTGCATAAGGGTATTGATTTGGAGACAAGATCTTGTGAGAATTTTCAGTTACTCTACACTTCGATTTAAAATGCAGTTTGCGTTTTCGGCCCCGCCCACCACCTTTTTGACTTTTTATACAGAGTCCAAAACTCTTTTTTGCTAGACTGTTGTCTGTAAACTTGTGAATATTGTAATCAAATGATCGAGTTGCCTCTCCTTTTGTTTGGTAAGCTTGTCTATACTTTAAGGCAGCTTTCTTTGACAGCGAGTGAGATGGAATGAACTTTCGTTTACCTTTTTCTTTGCCTCTAATAGTTAAAAGGTTAATATTCTTTATGGGCTTACAGCTCTTTCTGGCATAATTCCGACCTCTGGGAGATTTACTAGAGATCGCATTGTCAAAGCTCTTACTAATCGGGGAACTGCTATTACCCCCAATATCGTTCTCTATTGGCTTACTAATGTTAAACATCTTTTGAAGTTCTAAACTTTTATTGGCAGAAGGGGGTGAAAGAGCTCCAGCGAGGTTCAACTCGTTAGCCATTTCAGAGTTTTGCTGTGAATGGTCGATAGGCATTTCTGGAGAATGCATAGAAGTACGCATGGATGTATCAGATAAAAACTCATCATTATTCATTGATCTTCAACTACGGATATTATTCACAGATTTTCGATGTCTGTTCACAGTCTTATGAGGTGATGGAACCTAAAAGTCAAGAGAACTGATTCTACAATCTGCAAAAGTTGAGCTCATCTTCAGGTTCAAATGCTCTAATGCGCCAATTCAAAAATGAGAGGGAAGTCATGTTACCAAAGAAACAGTCGATGTGTCAGCCGATGTGTCAGCCGATGCAAACTTCTTAGACCGTCCAGTAACCTACAAAAAGCAAAGACTCCAAAGCTAATATAAATTGATGCATGTAAGGCTTTTTGCGAAACCTAGAACATTATGCAAATATAAGATATACATAGTTTAATGCCTCCTGAAAGAATGTTCTTTTTTTAATCATTTTAAAAGTGAGAGGAAGTACTCTAGTAGTAGTATAGAAATACTACCATCAGAATAAGAGGAAGTACTCTAGTAGTAATATAGAAATACTACCATCAGAGTAAGAGGAAATACTCTAGTAGTAGTATAGAAATACTACCACCAGAGTAAGAAGAAGTACTCTAGTAGCAGATTAGAAATACTACCATCAGAGTAAGAGAAAGTACTCTAGTAGTAGATTAGAAATACTAACACCAGAATAAGAGGAAGTACTCTAGTAGTAGTATAGAAATACTACCATATGGGTACGAAGAAGTGCTCTAGTAGTAGTATAAAAATACTACCATCAGAGTAAGAAAAAGTACTCTAGTAGTATAGAAATACTACCACCAGAGTAAGAAGAAGTACTCTAGTAGCAGATTAGAAATACTACCATCAGAGTAAGAGAAAGTACTCTAGTAGTAGATTAGAAATACTAACACCAGAATAAGAGGAAGTACTCTAGTAGTAGTATAGAAATACTACCATATGGGTACGAAGAAGTGCTCTAGCAGTAGTATAGAAATACTACCATCAGAACAAGAGGAAGTACTCTAGCAGTAGTATAAAAATACTACCATCAGAGTAAGAAAAAGTACTCTAGTAGTATAGAAATACTACCATCAGACTAAGAGAAAGTACTCTAGTAGTAGATTAGAAATACTAACACCAGAATAAGAGGAAGTACTCTAGTAGTAGTATAGAAATACTACCATCAGAGTAAGAGAAAGTACTCTAGTAGTAGATTAGAAATACTAACACCAGAATAAGAGGAAGTACTCTAGTAGTAGTATAGAAATACTACCATCAGAGTAAGAAAAAGTACTCTAGTAGTAGATTAGATATACTACCATAGGGGTACGAGGAAGTACTCTAGTAGTAGATTAGAAATACTACCATCAGAGTAAGAGGAAGTACTCTAGTAGTAGTATAGAAGTACTACCATCAGAGTAAGAGGAAGTACTCTAGTAGTAGATTAGAAATACTACCATCAGAGTAAGAGGAAGTACTCTAGTAGTAGTATAGAAGTACTACCATCAGAGTAAGAGAAAGTACTCTAGTAGTAGATTAGAAATACTACCATCAGAGTAAGAGGAAGTACTCTAGTAGTAGTATAGAAATACTACCATCAGAGTAAGATGATGTACTCTAGTAGTAGTATAGAAATACTACCATCAGAGTAAGATGATGTACTCTAGTAGTAGTATAGAAATACTACCATCAGAGTAAAAGGAAGTACTCTAGTAGTAGATTAGAAATACTACCATCAGAGTAAGAGGAAGTACTCTAGTAGTAGTATAGAAATACTACCATCAGAGTAAGAGGAAGTACTCTAGTAGTAGTATAGAAATACTACCATCAGAGTAAAAGGAAGTACTCTAGTAGTAGATTAGAAATACTACCATCAGAATAAGAGGAAGTACTCTAGTAGCAGTATAGCAATACTACCATATGGGTACGAGGAAGTACTCTAGTTGTAGATTCGTTATTTATGGCATAGGTTTCATCCTTGGGTGTTGCAGAAGATCTACTACCTCTTGGCCTGCCAGGCCTCCTTTTAACACTAGGCCCTCCGCTGACAGCAGCTTTTTTCTGCCGCTTTTCCGAGGTGCCGAGGCTACCTAGAAATAGTAAAGATTACACCTTGTACTTCTCCATGGACACAAGAACAAAGAAAGGACTACGCAGTTTCGTAGAGGCTACTTTCTTGCCTATTGAAAAACTACCAAACGCAATGCACAGCCACTCTGTACAAAAAAGATTACACGGCCTCCGACTATGGCAGATGTTTTATTTAAAAAATGCACAAATTTGAGCCAATCCGCAAGTTAACTGCATCATGGAAACGGCATAAATCCATAAGCTAAGTGAATTTTGCGATGCGCAAATCTTTATCGAATCCATCATGCTTGTGAATGATGAAAACGGTACATGCGAATCATGCGCATTAAGATATCGCTGGATATTCCATTCTAAACATTTGCACGCTTCAGTCATTTTTATTTGATTTGAGCAGTTTCGAAGCACCAATGTTCCAAACGATTGCTACTAAGGTTAGCGTGACAAGACTGCGTAGCTATTTATAGAGTCATTAATTAGGCTAATACTTTACCTACTGGGGGGTCAAGCTGCGCACAGCCCCAAAACGTATCACGCGAGTCATGGAAACATAGTGATTGTTTCATAGAGGCTGCTTTTTTACTATTTGAAAAACTAATCAAACGTGATGCACAGCCACTCTGACCATGGCAGATGCTTTATTTAAAAAATGTCCCATATTATATTCATAAAACCTTAATACCGCCTGCAGAGTTAAACTTACCCGTCATTTTTTTAAGTTGATCTTTCCTGAGGCAAACTTAAGAATATACCTATAAAATGTAACAAAATTTTCAAATCAAATTTATGGTACCATAAATACCCTAAAGATGACTGCAACATCGAGTTGAAGCATTTAAACTGTTAATTCATGATCGTGACAGCAAAAGACAGGTAATAAGGGGCTGTGACAGCAAATGACAGGTAATAAAGGGCTGTGACAGCAAAAGACAGGTAATAAGGGGCTGTGACAGCAAAAGACAGGTAATAAAGGGCTGTGACAGCAAAAGACAGGTAATAAGGGGCTGTGACAGCAAATGACAGGTAATAAGGGGCTGTGACAGCAAAAGACAGGTAATAAGGGGCTGTGACAGCAAATGACAGGTAATAAGGGGCTGTGACAGCAAATGACAGGTAATAAGGGGCTGTGACAGCAGATGACAGGTTGTTGTTATGGCTGTAATAGCAAATGAGAAGTAATTCATGGCTGTGACAGCAAATGACAGGTATCTTATGAGTGTGACAGCAAATGACAAAAAATTCATGGTTGTAACATGACTTTTTTGTAACAACAAACCCATAAACTATAGACTTATACACATAGCCTTGTCGATATGTGTATAAGTCCATAGTTTGCGGGTTCGAGCTTCCGTACTAACAATCAGCAAGTTCTACTTTGATAAACACTAGGATGGTCTCACAGATAGCGCACAGGAGAGACAATAGTAATTGTACAACCCAACTTGTGCGATACAAATTATTTTAACAGTACACAAATTAGCCGACAGTCGAGCATAAAGTGAACATAAAAAGACATACAAAAGCTCATTTCATATGCTACTTAGCCAATGAGGTGGGTTGAAATCTTTACTATAATAAGAGCCGTGTCCGTTTGTCGGAAGCCACGCTTAAAGATTGAGAAAAAACGGATTACACAGGAATTGAACCCAGACATCCAGATTTGCAGCCAGGCGCACTACCAACTGCAGCACTGGACCACCTTGTAACATACCTAAATAGTTGTGCGCACGCTGATTACATACGATAATCTCTCATGGCGCATATTGCCAGCATACTAGTACATAGTAACATCATAGTCCTTAAATCAAGATATAAGGACTACAAATCAATAGTTATCAGAGTTGTACACAACATGAAGGTGATAAGCAAAGATATATAAAGGCTGAAGGAAAGTGAGAATAGACACACATACTGGGATATTTGCATGACATTGTCAGTAGGTATTTGGAGAAGGGCTGACTCATCACCAGTGTAAACATACTTGAGCCAGGCACTCACATGACTGTAGGAGAGAGCAGACATGTCTAGTGTGTCCACTGAGAGCAAACCCTGCATCAAGAGAGAACAGAACGCATTAAGATTTCTAGAGAAAATGTTAACAAATATTTCTGATTTGTCATAAAATTAAACCATTGCGTTAAGCACAAAGGTTTTGAGCTAATTTTATGCACTGTAAAACATATCTCACAGTAAAAGCAGCACCTATTTACCGCAGAAGTCATAGAGAATATGTTATCTAGACAACCTGTGAGTAAAACTTCAACCTGCAAGTACTAAAAGCACCTGTAAATAGACCAATTATCTCGGAGTAGCACTTGCACCATAACAAATGGGTGTCAAACAAGGCAAATGCTGCTTCATCATACTTTGTAGCCAGCTCAGCAAACTTACACCATATTAATTTGAATCCAAAGTAGGGAGCCTCTATAGACACCATTGAAAAGGTGGTTGGGCAAACTGGTAAGCCCTAGTGTACAAGAAGCTATGCGTGGATAATGGAAATGAGACAAAGTTGAACAAAACAACCAAAATATAAGATAACCTAAAACACCTTCCACTAATACACCTTCCACTAATATACCTTCCACTAATACGCCTTCCACTAATACGCCTTCCACTAATACGCCTTCCACTAATACGCCTTCCACTAATATACCTTCCACTAATACGCCTTCCACTAATACGCCTTCCACCAATACGCCTTCCACTAATACGCCTTCCACTAATACGCCTTCCACTAATACGCCTTCCACTAATACGCCTTCCACTAATACACCTTCCACTAATACACCTTATGCAAGTCTACAGCAAAGACATGGGAATGACCTTTAGTATTGAAAATGTAGAAGGCTAATCCTCAAGAAAGGCCATACTGTGCATACAGATGGCCAGGAAATACCAACTGGTACCATCAAGGATATAGAAGGGTAAATACATGGTGACTATGCAAAACAATATCAACCATGAAACCAAAGTGCATTACAAGGCCATTACCGAATAGGTAATAACAGGCATAATAAAGCACCTAGCAGGCATAATAAGGTACCTAACAAGCATAATAAGGTACCTAACAGGCATATAAAGTACCTGATAGGTATAATAAGGTACCTAGCAGGCATAATAAGGTGCCTAACAGGTAGAATAAGGTACCTAGCACGTATAATAAGGTACCTAACAGGTATAATAAAGTACCTAACAGGCATAATAAAGCACCTAGCAGGCATAATAAGGTACCTAACAAGCATAATAAGGTACCTAACAGGCATATAAAGTACCTGATAGGTATAATAAGGTACCTAGCAGGCATAATAAGGTGCCTAACAGGTAGAATAAGGTACCTAGCATGTATAATAAGGTACTTAACAGGTATAATAAGGTACCTAGCAGGCCGAATAAGGTACCTAACAGGTGTAATAAGGTACCTAGCAGATATAATAAGGTACATAAAAGGTATAATAAGGTATCAAACAAGCATAATAAGGTACCTAACAGGCATAATAAGGTACCTAACAGGCATAATAAAGTACCTAGCAGGTATAATAAGGTACCTAACAGGTGTAATAAGGTACCTAACAGGCCTAATAAGATACATAACATGCCTAATAAGGTAATTAGCAGGCATAATAAAGTACCTAACAGGCATAATAAGGTACCTAACAGGCATAATAAAGTACCTAACAGGTATAATAAGGTACCTAGCAGGCATAATAAGGTACCTAACAGGCATAATAAAGTACCTAGCAGGCATAATAAGGTACCTAGCATGTATAATAAAGTACCTAACAGGCATAATAAGGTACCTAACAGGCATAATAAAGTACCTAACAGGTATAAGGTACCTAGCAGGCATAATAAGGTACCTAACAGGCATAATAAAGTACCTAGCAGGCATAATAAGGTACCTAACAGGCATAATAAGGTACCTAACAAGCATAATAAGGTACCTAACAGGCATAATAAGGTAATTAATAGGCATAATAATTTGCACTGGGGAAGCCATCAAGTAATAGATTAGTCTATTAGACTAATCATTAATAATAATTATCTAATCTAAACTACTAATAGTTTAATCAAGACTAATAGTAGTTCCTTTTTAATGCGGTCCTAATATTTCGATGTACATGTACAAGAAACAGTTTACAAGTTTTGGACCAAAGGTTACATTTAGCGAGCAAACTTTTAGGCATTTGTGCTAAATGCAGGGCGGAAAAGTTTTGCTCAGATGAAAAATTGTTTGGACACTAATATCGACTAGCTCAGCAGTGTAAAAAAAGAGTCGGGACCAGAAAATATTTTGGAAGGTATTAGACAACTAGAAGATGTTCGTTCCATCGAAAATAACAATCAGAACGCAGCTATTCGAGCAAACGATGCAAATATTTTTGTTTTAAAAACCTTTACGTTTTTACGTGTAATAAAGTATGATTTGTTTGTGTGACTTGTTCATGAATATAATTTTGTAGCATTTGGTAGATTATCATTATATAACAAATAAATTTGCAAATTTACAGCACATTATTTGATAGCATCATTGCGGTAATCTGATCATGCAATTGATCAACGCTCGTAACTCCTCTTCTATTGCACATAAAAAGCTAGTTTTGGCGGCAAACTGTAGCCAACATATCAGTGAGTGCAATGAGCTTTTATGCAACAATGTTAAATATAGATATAAAATAAAAATATGTCTTCAGATTTAGAATGAAATAAAAATTAAAAATGCCAGCAAATTGTAAAGAAGGACACAGGCTATACTATCATCGCAGGTCAATTGCAAGCAATAGATATCAACTGGTAGAAATATTGAGGTAGAGAGCATAGCTCTCTTGCTGTGGAGGCAGATTCATCAAGGGCTATAAACTAGTACAAAAGCTATCCCGCTTATTTTTTTTTCTATTCTTCCGATCTTCTTTCACTTAAATTTAATTATGGTCTGCACCCACGAGGATGATGAGGTGATTACTTTCCTAGACTTTGTTATTGATGCCAACACTTTTCGAAAAATAGGTGGCAAGTCCTAAAGTAACATTTAAATAATATATTACTTGAATATACTTATTAAAAATATATTACTTTGTAAAACCTTGTGAATATGTATTGTAAATAAAAGTATAATGACAACAGAAGCATGAAAGGACCGTTTCTGACGTTCGGTATCCATGATCGATTCTATGTCTCCATCTGGCGATTCGATATATACAATTTCTCTTCTCTGGCTAATTTGCTGAAAACCACTGCGCAGCATGTAAAGGTACAATACCTTCAACTCCTCGTCGTACTGGATTTGAACTTGCGACAAATTGCAAGTATGCAAACACTTTCACCTAACTACAAGGCTATGTCATTCTTATCTGATTTAGGTCACAATAGATTTAGGTCACAATTTACTTTTCACTTATCTAGCCATTACTTGCTAATTACTTCACAATTAAACACCTTTACAATAGTTTTATTAAGGTACAGCCACACGTAATTCTAGCAGCTTTTGCAATTAGTATAGTCCAAGACACGTATGACGATACACAATAAAAGCACAAGTGCAATTCAACATAGTACACACGATGCAACTTCTTACATTGCGCTATTGTTGATTATTTTTATCGTTTGCACATTATGGTTATAGATCGTTTCTTTTTTTTTAATAATAACAATTTTCCTTTTAGCAGCAAAAGTTCCGTGGTAGAAAGAGTTGCCATCTTTAGCGCAATCAAGTCAGTTGCATCGTATTTACTATGGCGATTTGCCGTAATATTTTTCTTGCGTGTTCCTTTATGCGCTTTGGACGATGTAAATTTTAAAAGCTGTTAGAATCATGCTCGCTAACCAACAATAGCGCAACTTGAGCAGTTTCATCGGGTGTATTATGTTGAATTGTACTCGTACTTTTATTGTGTGTAGCGGTACATGTCTTGGACTATACCAACTGCGAAAGCTGCTAGAATCATGCTCGCTAAAATAAAAATTGTTTAGCCAATTGAGAGCGTTTCGTCGATGACTTCGGTGTGTACGCTCAGCTCAGATAATTCTGTGAATTTCAGCCGAATTATTCGTTCATTTCTTGATTTCGGTCAAATTGAACGAATAATTCATTACGTGTGGTCAAACCAATTTAATTTAATCACTAAGAGATTAACTGTAGAGGTTCAATAAGAAAATCAATGGAATACAAGTAACTTGTGGACTACTGCCAAAGACCAAATTTGAAATGTTTTTTTTAATAGACAATTGAAATTAATCAAGCAACGATTGTGAATTGACTGAAAGCTTCCAAATAACAAAACAGCAAACTTGACAGCACTTGGTATGTAGTGAAAAGGTTTGACAGATACATGTATAACGTTTTCACCAGAATACGAAGTCACTGCGCTTTCAGGCTCATCGTAGTTTCATAACTTTTCACTGCACAAAATATCATCGCAAAGCCAGAGATGCCTAGTAAATGCTAGCATTATGTTACTGGTCAAACACGTGTATCCATGCTGAAACCATAAGTCGCAAAACTGGGTATATAAGCAGGTGGTATATAATATAGGTGGTATATAAGCAAATGGAATGAATTACTGAAGCCATTCTTCTTTACTACAACTGATGACCTACATTAATACAATGTGGGGCAGCTGACCAAGTGTTGAGTTTTTTCCTGTGATCGTAAACAAAAGAGTGCTAGTATTGGTGGCTTGTCAAATTTAACAATTGACACTACCCTTTAACAGGCATGAAAGTGAGGTGGCATGTGAATCAGGTGAAGTGTTGGGGAGGTGAGTTGTTGAAGCTGTGAGGTGCTGACACTGTGAAGTGTCCGTGTTGGAAAGATACCAGTGAGTTGTTTGAATTTATTATTCGTGAAGCAGAAGGTGACTATTAAAAACAAAAGGAGAGATGTAGAGTGAATAGAGTTGGTATTGTAAAATAGATTGTGTTGTGACATGATGAAGTTCGGTTATCCAAAGCTGGTGTCCGGTGAACACAGTGATTGTTTGTAGGAGAGACTTGTTGAGGAGATGAATTTGTGTATCCATAGTGTAGTCAAGAGGAGAGGATATAAAAGTGAAAGTGGTAATAGACAACCTAATATGAGAGATACACAACCTAATATGAGGGGTAGAACTAAGTTAATGCTGTTATTAAAAGTTATTGAACATAGTGGTAGAGAAATTTTGAAAGTTGCAAGGGTCGATGTAGAGAGCGCAGATTGAAACAACTGCCAATAGGTTGAAGTTGCAGTTAAAGAAGCCATCAACAGCTTGAGAAAATGCTGATGGTAGTGAGTTGAATATAGTTGGAATTGTAGAAGTTCCATTGGAAAGTAAATACAGGAGACTACGGAGGATGAGGTTTATGTGGTGAAAGGATAAAAAACAAACTTTTTGGGCATAACTGAGTTGCAGCAGCTAAAATTATAAACTGTGTTGTAAGTGCGTTATGAGAGAGCAAGTTTGAGTCTGATCAGGATGACAGAGAAGAGAGTGTTATATTGGCGATGGTGCTGGCACTAAAGAGGAGAATATTTTTGGCAGTAGCCTGGGGATAGACAAGTCAGATGCACAGCCTATTGAGTCAGGTAACAAACATCACAAAGCGAGTTGGTACGTGTGCTCATTGGTAGTTATGGTGTAGCTCGAAAAAAAGGGTATGGTGTATGATGGGATTTATGAAACTTGGGCTATGTTGACGTCTGAGGCCAAGGCAGTTGCAGGTGGTCACAGCAGTTATGGTGAGTGTATAAGGTAGGGAATTATGCAGGATCAGGCGTAGATGAGCACTCGAGTTCACACGTTTGCTCAAGCATGCTCAATTTACAAATGAATTGAACCGATTTTCTGGTATTTTTGCTTACTGTAGAATTGAAATGCCTTGGCGCATCCTACCAGTAATAATTGAATTATTTCTTTATTGTCATCATAGACGAATCGCCTCGATTCTCCATTTTTCAACAAGCAAAAAGACTCGAGTCAATGATTCTCTTTGTTATTACTATCTCAGTACCTCCATAATTAGTAATTTATTACTACATTGATGGAAAATTAATCATGGACAGTGACAACCTATTTAACCAGTCAGTTATTAGTAAGTGCAGAGTAGTAATGCCAGCCGCACATGTTTAACATTTTCATAAACCTCGATATGACAGCATGTTTTTTTTCGATAATATGCAGTATTTTTTATATACCACACAACGATAGAGTATAGTTCTATGGTTTGCCTGTGCACTAGGAACAAGTTTAGCTATGCTTTTTTGATCGTCAAGCAAACAAATGTAACTACATCTCATGCATATATCAGGCCTCGTCCTACGCAGTTGTCTAAATTTATCACTCAGGACTCAGTGGTAAGTTGAACCTAGTTCACTGGTCTGGTTGTTCTCAGTTTTGAGGTTTGTTGGCAAGATTTTCTCTCACTGGATAAGTAGTTCCATTAGTATGGTGGGTTCACTATTTTATTCAAAATTTAATAAATATATTTATCAACTTACTAACAAAATCCATTCTTTTTTACAATATTATTATAATCATATTATAGATATGAGAAGCACTACTGATAGGGCTAGCGTGAGCGATGTCGCTTTTTTCAGAAGTAGCAGTGCATGCAATGGTAAATAGTTTATTTATTTAGGTAAGTATTGTGTTATATTAAATATGAGATGAATGAAGGAGTCTAAATGTAGTAAATGAATGAGAAAGCAATATTTTTAATTATTATTGCTCTACCCTAAGCTTTTCATGTTTTGGTGCATCTCAAACCTTTTCCAACTGTGCATTACCAAAATGATTCATTGTAATCATTACATTATCTATTTTATTCGTTATTCACAATATTCATTTGTCGTTTGACATTTGCTACTAGTGGCGGTTAATAAACAAAACAATTATTATAATACTAGCTGTGTCTCCCAGCGTTGCCATGGTATTATGCCCGGGTAAAAATCAGCTTATAAACAATGAGAAATGATGATAGTTGCCTACCACTTGCTAACCTACCACTATTAGCCTGGCATCAGATAGTGGACATGGTGATATGTAATAATAATGGTGCCATTACTATATAGAAGAATAGCGTGTCAAATTATTACCAATGCATTAGGACATTTCTGTTTTCTTTCACCCACTACTAGCTTTTACTAACTTGTATCTGCTTTTAGAACTCAAGAAATAGATGTCACATTTTGCTCAGCCAGTGGCACCTGTTGTCATCAAACAGCCAGAGAAGCGCAGATTAGGCCTCGTTTACAAACTAAAGAAGAGAGCCATTGCTCTTTCTGTGTGAGATATTGGCTTAAAGGTTGAACTATTTAAATATGACGAGTTACCTGCTACACATAATGGTAATTTCACCTGCATTATTCTGTTTTGGCTGTTTGTATATGTCAGCTAGTGGAAATTATTGTTTTAGCAGTTGCTACTTTTGCTGCCGTAACTTTAAGCTATGTGTAGTCATGTGTCGACTAATCTGGTGTGATATCACTCAATTATTAGTGATAATACAAATCTGGTAGCTAGTTTCTATAAATGAGAAATGTCATGCTTTGGTGCTGTTCAATATGCATTCTAGAGAAGCTGTAGAAAGCAATTTGATTGTCAGCACTGAAGATTTTTATACAGGTTCCTGTATAGAGTGTTGGAGTAAACACAAGAGACAGATGCTCAAGTCGACTGAAATTAAGGCGATTCTATTCATCCCGCTTGCAACCAGTACCCTAGTGAGAGAGTATATAGTCATGGGGGCATGATCATGCGCCCCCATAGATCGACCCCAGCAACTTAAACAAAACTTATATTTTGTAAATGTAACCACCGAGCGCATTGAGAAACTGCCCTATGTTATATAATAAAATGAAACTGCAACACTAAATGGTTATTTCACTTCTAAGGCCATTTTGCATAGGTGTTACCCAACAACATTTGTGTACATACATGCCAACTTTCACGCATTGGGCGTGAGACTCACACAATCACCCCAAAAAAAAAATAAAAATGCGTGAGACTTTTGCCCCAATTTCCACAATTTTATATATACTATCATTGATACATCAACTGCGCCAAAACCAAATCTCACGCATTGCCCCACTCTTGGGTTGGCAGGCCTGTTTGTGTAGGTGAGCAACTTCTATTCAGATCAGATAGCTAGTGAACAAATGGTGAATTGATAAAGTATTCATTTTATTTACAAAACTGAATTGATTTATTGGGAGTTAAGATAGCATAAGAATTTAATTTTAGTGTTTTGTTTATTGAATTGAAATTAATAGATTCTTACCAGGTCTTGCAAAAGAATTGGGAGTTGAATTGCTAATTTTTTTGATAAGAATAAAATCGAGTACTTTTTCAGCCTTAAAACATTTCGGGTATCAGGCAGCGTTAAGCAGTAAATAAGTCAGTGGATAAGAACACGGAGGCCGTTCTTCTTTGCTACAACCGATATATGCACCGAACTTAATACAACAGTAGTAATATCCAAAATTGCTGGACTTGCGATGATTAGCAAACACAACTATAGTAATAAAACATTATTTTTAATCAATGGTGTGGTATGGAAAATGGCAACTGTGAAATGAACCCTACTTTAAAAATCAATTTATTTTGCGCTTTTTAAGACTTGTGGCGCTACCAAATACATATCCACGCTGTATGTTCACCTATTTAAATGCAGTTCGCGTTGTCGTTGCCACAGCGAGTCAACGCGCAGTTTTGTTTTTAAAGTCCAAAGGAAGAAAAGAATATATTAATTGTATAGTCAGAGCATTTTTGAGTCATTTTTATGCCAATTAAACACACACAAAAATAAAATTTAACAATATTTAAATTGCATAGATAAAGTAGTGCATTCCACACCTCATATTTTGTACTTATGAATAAGACAATAAGACTTATAAGACAATCTGTCATTATCATTTATCCCTTTATTACATTTATATCTATATTTTAAGGTCTTTCCTCTGCCTGCAAAAAGAGGCTCTTTGTTTAATTCAATAAAGAAATATATATATATACTTATAAAAAACGTGAGTAGAAATACATAAATAAGATTTTCTTCCCGCGATACGCAGTTAGCCATATCAGTTTTTTGGCTCCGTAAACATAAATCTATGCATATTCTTAGTACGAAACGTGTCTGGTTGCACCGATAACACATAGGTCCTTAGTCTGTTTCCGCTATCTTCTGTCAGAATTCGCCGTCACCGTTGGCAGTAGCAATGAAAATTTATATACCCTATACACTGTATGTATCTATAAAAATTGATTACCACTGCCAGCTAATATGGATTACGTAATACTGTAGCCTAGTTCTTATAGCAAAATATTCGTTTTCCGTTGCAACGGTTTCATAGTTGATTCGCTGTTTGTTGGGAAATATAAGCTATTCGTATGAGTAGTGAACGTTAGGTATCAGTACATGTATCGGGCAACTAAACCAAGATTTTTAGGTACCATTATTGTGACTTTCAAATGTGTTTCTGCTTATCCTGTATTTGAGAGATTAGCATATAGACCTGTATACATACATACATAAGTCGCTTTTTATCTCGCCAAACTATTCCTCTCTTAATCAAAATATGTTTTATTTTAGCAAGGCGACGCTTGCAAAAGTATCATCATTCGATGATGTGAAAACTGTGGTTATAGACATGAGAATGAACAGACGGTGAAGTTTTGTGTCTGTTGGGTCAGAAAAATGTTTGGATTTCGGTGAGTGACTGAAAAAGCTGTTATAGTAGTCAGTCAGTGCAAACCACGGGCTAGCCGGGTCACGCACTCAAGAATTTTCGCCACGCACATACAAAACAAAAACAACTGTTGTTTTTGTTTTGTATATGCGTGGCGAAAATCTTGCGTGACCCGGCTAGCCCGTGGTGCAAACCTTGTTCCTTCCTCATCACCAGGGCAAGCAATTATGACTGGGGCTTTTGAATAATAAATATATTAGTTTTGTTTTTACATACTGGAACTTGTTATGCCCACCCAGAGTTGTATTATTATCTGCTTACCCACATCGGGACTTCAATAACATGACTTACATTGAATAAAAAAGATAAGAAGGGGAAAAGATCAGTGGAAGGAATGGCAACAACTGTGATATGCACCAAGACATACCAATGCAAGGCTAAAGAGAGGTAAGAAAGTATTGTGTAATGCCGTGAATATCTACATATATGTTGTACTTTGAGTAATGCGTGTATGCCATCATCTGCTCGGAGTATATCCATAAATATATTAATAATCTTATTCTGTAATACCATTGTAGACTGCATGTATCAAGATAATACAATTTCTTACATTACAACCTTACAACTTCCCACACTGACTAGAGCTTTGCCAGTGTAGCAATGCAAGCCTATTTGTCTGGACAACTGAGAATAAAACTTAACCTGGTCTTCAAATATCCTATCATAAGTCTATCTAGCAGAACAATGTAAAGATTATAACAGTAAATGCTATCATGTTATTTGCTGCAGAGAGAATTATCTGAACACACAAACACAAAGCGACTTCGAAATTTATATCAAACTACAGTGAGGATGAATTGACCTGCAACACTGTGTGTTATAAGGATGGTGTGTTAGAAGTATGGTGTGTTAGAAGAATGGTGTGCTACCCGGAATACAAAGTGAGTGTTGATTGTGTTTATTTTTAAATAAGAGAGACACCATAACAGGTTTGCTAACCATAGATTTTTAATTTATGTCTGTTAGTAAGGTTTGTAATATGTATTATCTTATAGGATTTTCCTAGGAAATGTAAATAGGTGAGATCACTTTTTGCATTGGACCTGTCGCTGTTAGAAACAGAAACATTTTTGTTCATTTAAATAATATTCATGTCACTATATCATGCAAAATACCTTATAATTAAAAGACTATTCCATTCTATTTTTACAGATAACAGAAAATACCATTAAATATCAGCGACATAAAGTACTCAATTTATTGCAAACTGCCAAAGATCCTAAGGTTGAGGAAGTCTTTGAAGTTGGTGTCCCTGAAATCTCAAGTCACAGAGTGCACCCAACTGGATAGGTATGATATTTGTTAGGCTCCTGGATATTCATATTTTGTGCAGGGAGGTGTACAATATGTACAATATTTTGGTGGGTTGGGAAATGCTGTACGTTTCTACAATATTTGTTGGCTATTGAATGAATTCTACATTGGAAAATTATTACCATATATCGCCACATATAAGCCTATTTTGCGCGTAAGTCGACCTTATAAATAGTAACACGGGGTGTGTGCCTTAGAACTTAGTACCTAAGAACCAGACTTAGTACGAGACATTTCTGATTGGTAGTTGTATAATTAGCCTATCGTGTCTTCGCTTAATCAAGAGAAAACAATCATCTGTTTGCATTGAGCCAATGGAAAACAAGTTTGCATCTCACGTTGGCCTCAGTTTCGCTTTGCAAACGAAAGCACATTTTAGTATTATTAGTAAGTTATAGTGATAGTAACTCATCTGACTCGGAGCATGCTTAACTTGTCATCCACGATAGTATGAAGAGAACAAAAAAGTGTCCAAATCAATTCTGCAACGCACATGTATTTGTGGCTTTTTTGTGGCATCAGATGATGTAAAGGTTTATGCTAATTAATTTGGTCAAAAGTTATGACAATTCATATGTGCCAATGTCAAATATTTGGTTTTACGCAATATTTAATTCTTTTCGTAACAAATTTATTTGGTAGCGAAAGAGTTAACGGTAGTGGTAAACATTACTTTTGTTTCACTTCTACATATATAAATCTCAGTTTGTCGTTTGTCTTTCCAGCTATAGCTATTAAAACCAAGCAAGAAAAATTCGAAGGCGATAGACTAACCCATTAATCTAGATGGGATGCAATGGAATCATTGGCCAGTATGAGTAATTATTTGGGTTAAATTTGCATAGTGACTCTGCGTTACGCACAACGTCACTAACTATAGCTCTCTCTCACAGGTCTTATTAGTAAGTTTACTGGTTTACTCAATGACAACTACATTATCTGCCACTGTTTATAAGTTGTTTTTATTACCCCTGCAACGCCGGGAATTAGGCTTGTCAATATATATTTTTATTTCCCAAAGTCTGTTTTCGGCTTGTCTAACTATAGTTACTAAAGTCTTGATATTAAAATTCCACCTTGTGATGAATTTGAACTCACAACAAATGCATCGGCAAGATTCTTATCTGGATGCTCTACCACTGAGCTAGAATGGCATATTGATCAAAGACGGTTTCATATACCACATACCCCATGCGAAGGCTAATATCTAGGCCTTGCGCCCACGCGTAACGATGCCTCTGTTAAAAAATATTTTGGGACCTAAGTTTATACGACACGATGCTTCGTTTTATTTCGCTAAGGCTAATTTATTCCGCCCCCGCGATATCGACAATAATTTATCTCGAACTTGAAATTTGGCGATTTGTGTACTGATTATATAAGTTATTAAAAGATATACGAACTTATACATATGCTGAACTTGCCTTGGCGAGTTATCCGTTAGCCAGTATATCCGGTATCCGATAAAATAATAACGTTTCACAATGATAAAATTAATGTTAAAAGTCTAAGGTTTACTATAACTTTTATCATGTATGTGCTTAGTAAACTAAATTCATATAAATTAGATTCAGCGTTTATGTTACACGTATGTCTTGAAGGTAAAAACTTTCCACGTAGTACATTGTAATATTATATTATCTTGGGCTCGCAGATCATAACCACAAAATGCACTATAGTCATTGTAGGTACCTATAGTTACGAAGGTTAACATAGTATTTTGGTACTATTTTAATGATGATGGTTTTTGCCAGGAGGCGATTGCATTTTAGATGACTATGGGTTTCTATACCACTCTATGTACGTCTATAGCCTACGATATTAGCCTTCATGCCAATTTTTGCATGCAAACACTGAAACGAACTAAAATCATATAATTGTATACTAAATAATTTTTGATGGTAATCATAGCGAAATAGACTATATTTAGCAATTACTTGCGAATGATTTTACATTTAAACACCTTTACATTTTTATTTTTCCTTCTAATTTATATCAAGGAAACACTTATTTCAAGTTATGAAATTTTAAATTTACAGTTTGAAAATCTTTTCAGTTGTTTTATTTAGTTTAATTTAGTAGTCCTGCACAAAACCTTTTCCTCATGATATGAAGTTTGAAAGTTACAGTTGTTTGACAAAGTTTGAAAACCTTTACAGTTGTTTGTATTTTCTCTTTTAATTTATTTAACTACACAAAATACTTCTCTCATGATATGTAGTTTGAAAGTTAGAATGGCAAGTGTTGTTATATGTTAAATACAAATCAATTTTCTGTCCAAAGACTTTTTTATTACCCGAGTAACTCCGGGTTGCACAGCTAGTTTATTAATAAAGTTGATTTAATAAAAGTTTGAGTTGCAGTTGTTGAAATTAAGTTAGCATAATTTCATTTCGCTTGCTTTCAATCAGAGTTGTGCACCATGACCAGTTTTAGTCAGATTCACGTGTCTAAGCCGAACCTCTCAGTTTGGTAAACAAGATTTCGTTTTAGAATGGAGTTTTATGCGGGGATATACGGTACTCATGAAATTTGTGTCTGGGTTACTGTCAGCTTCTAATTACTTTCAGTGGTTGAGAAACATGAATTTAGATGGGCATCTGTTTAGCTGGTTTCTATTTGAGCACATATCATTTATGTTTATCTCTGTTTATCTAGCGTGGTAGAATGCTTCAGTCAATAGATGATGATAGGAAAAAGCTAATACATCAGCTAGTAACACAAGATGTTTTCTTGTGGGAGACATCAAACCCCATCTTGAGACCTACAGGAAAGAGCTGTTCAAAGGGCAACAGATACCGCACAGATCCAACCAAAGATTCTGGCCTACCGACCGTGATCTCAAGAATCGTATGCAAGCTGCATTCAAAAATTTGCTGTGAGTAAAATTATTAAAAAAATTCCCTGTTTGATTTTGTTTGATTTAAACCTTAATAATAGCACATTTTCTGTTGCATTGCTGCTATCAAATTATCTCTACATTGGTGCTGTGATGATACAGTGTTCTAATTGATATGGACCCATTTGTGTTGCATTGCTGCTATCAAATTATCTGTACATTGGTGCTGTGATGATACAGTGTTCTAAATGATATGGACCCATTTGTGTTGCATTGCTGCTATCAAATTATCTGTACATTGGTGCTGTGATGATACAGTGTTCTAATTGATATGGACCCATTTGTGTTGCATTGCTGCTATCAAATTATCTGTACATTGGTGCTGTGATGATACAGTGTTCTAAATGATATGGACCCATTTGTGTTGCATTGCTGCTATCAAATTATCTGTACATTGGTGCTGTGATGATACAGTGTTCTAAATGATATGGACCCATTTGTGTTGCATTGCTGCTATCAAATTATCTGTACATTGGTGCTGTGATGATACAGTGTTCTAAATGATATGGACCCATTTGTGTTGCATTGCTGCTATCAAATTATCTCTACATTGGTGCTGTGATGATACAGTGTTCTAATTGATATGGACCCATTTGTGTTGCATTGCTGCTATCAAATTATCTGTACATTGGTGCTGTGATGATACAGTGTTCTAAATGATATGGACCCATTTGTGTTGCATTGCTGCTATCAAATTATCTGTACATTGGTGCTGTGATGATACAGTGTTCTAATTGATATGGACCCATTTGTGTTGCATTGCTGCTATCAAATTATCTCTACATTGGTGCTGTGATGATACAGTGTTCTAATTGATATGAACCCATTTGTGTTGCATTGCTGCTATCAAATTATCTGTACATTGGTGCTGTGATGATACAGTGTTCTAAATGATATGGACCCATTTTTCACACGCTCACACAAAATGATTGGCTTGTTTTTGTGATCATTCAAAATAGCAATGGTGCAATTTACTTTGAAAAAAACCATTCTAAAATCATTGACCTCTCGTGTAAGTCTCATCAAGTCTCATGTGTAAGGTTAGGTGGAAGGTATGTGTACATATATGCACTCATCTTTCTCGTGTCATTTATCTTTGAGTGTTGTAGTCGGAATGATAAAAAAATCGTTCAATTTATTTTATACCGACCAAGTACAAACTATCCAAGTTTAATCTAAGTAATCAAAGACTAACCAAAGGCAGTTGACTAGTATTTAGATGTTATGTTGCTGCAGTTTCTTTTTTGATACAATCGTAACCCAAAACATAATCTCATCGTCTAGCAATTTCCAACGCTAGGTAACTATAGCTACTAAGGTTGATATACTATTCTGTTACTAATTTTTAATATGTACAGTATGTAAATAAAGATTTATCAAGAGGTCTTTGCATTAGATACCGTAAAACCTTTAATTGAACGCCACCTCTAATTGAGAGCCACTATAGGGGAAGGATTGAAAAATAGTGCGCTTTGGCATTCAAATAGAGGTTTTACAGTGATGAGTATGGGTTTCTATACTCCTCTATACGACATTTATGCCTTACGATGCCAACACGGGAATGAATTATGTCATATTGCGGGGTCCACTATATTTTGAAAATATGCATGTAAACTGTGATCACAGTTACAAGTAATTAACCCAAACCATCTCCGTGGATGACAATTACAGTTTGATTTGTTTTGTTTTTCTTTTAGTAGAAGTAGTTCAGACGAGGATAACTGTTAGAAGATGGCTGAGGAATTACAGTGTAAATTTCTGAATGGTAAGTTTTTATTCCGTCCTTTCATCAGAGATAATCAAAGTCTGTTGTTCATACATCAAACTGCATTTCAACAGCATCTCTTGGAGCGGTACGGTGATGAGTTGTGTTGCTTGGATGTGACATACAAAACTTGAAAGTTCGCCATACAGACATTCTTCATTGTCATGAAAACTAACCCAGATTACCGAGTACGTGTGAAGTTTACTCATATGCATAAACGAATAACGCTTTCAGCGATTTGGTTGACCTTTCATCGTATGATATGATTCTATTGAGTGCGCCACTTGGGATGTCATGAGACTTGATTGGAATTAACTTTAACAGATATACATGTAAATATATAACGTACAGCATGACACATTTATGTTTTAGGTAGTTGCAACTTTCATCTTAAATGATGAAAAATCTGAGAGCATTCCGGAAGCTCTTGAAGTAATTAAAAAGTGAAACAGTTCATGGACACCCCGGGGCATGGATAGTTGATTATACAGATCAAGAGATTGCTTCCATAGAACACACGTTTGCTGGTAAGTATCGTATCTTGTACCGGATCAACCACAAATAGTATCGTAACTATTTCCCACTGTAACTCACTTCATAGAACATATGAATCACTTGAGGCATGATTTTCCTTTGTTTAACAAACACTCAGGTTGGTCTAATGGCTAAATTGTATTTTTACTGCTTCATCAAATATTTTCAATCTCATGAATCAACCAGGTGGATAGTTATTGCACTCTTATGAAGTCTTCCATAGACTTAACAATATGTATAACTGTTAGTAATGAAGTTAATTCAGATGTCTATGCGGCAGAGACTAAAGTACTGCTGTGTAATTTTTACTCGGAACAAGTTTGGGAGAGAGCAGTCAAAAGGAAAGACTATAAACTCAGCTTGGAGGAATAGCAAGTTGTTCTCAGTGACCTTCGGAGAATTGCCTTTTCAAAGTTAGTATTTGACTCGTGACAATCCTTCAATGTTTGTAACAGAATCAAGGTTTATATTCCTGGACACAACCAAAATAAAATTTCACACGCTCTCTCAAGCGCACACAGTTCCATTTGATAATAAAGACTGATACCCAGACATGTCTTAGCATATCTGAGAAGATCTGAGAAGTTCTACTAAGTCATGTGTGAGAATCAGCCCTAACATATCCCTGATCTAACATCTATCTTACTTTGATTAGCTAAAGTAGCGCTGTTTGTGAGTCAGGGTTTATTTACCTTAATAGCCTACTAACTGGTTACTTACTGAACCGAGGAGGAATACATCAGAAGAGGGCCATTGAGAATTCTAACTGGTTGACAAGAAATAAGAATTTTAGAGAATATCTGAAGCAGCAGTGGCTCCAAGATGATTTACCAAAGGCAAGTCCAAATCAAAACCAATTGAAGTCTAAGGAAATAAAATAGCATTTTTACTCCAGCAGGTAATAGTTACGTATACAAGTTGAAAGTGGTATTTAGATATATGTTTGCTTTATTTAGAACCTACACCTACATATCAAAGTGTTCAACATAATTTGTAGAGATGGTTGATTATTACTGTAAAGATAGATTCCTCTTCTACGTATGGACCAACAACAGAATTGAGTGAATAAACCAACATTTCAAGCAACAATATTTGTGATACCGAACTTGTAACACACTTTCTCCTGTGTTGCACATTCTTGTCTCTCAATTCGTTTCAGAGTTCTTTGAAAAGTATGTTCTTAAAACTACTATGTTTTCAGTGAATTCTCTGCAATGGGTAGCATCTTGGTAGTCATACAAACACCATTTATTGATAGTCAATAGATAGCAACACAACCTCAACAAACTATTAGGGTCACTAACTAGGACAACTTTGATTACAGCTTGGAAGGAAATCAAGCATTGGAGATATTGAGAAGTCTTTGTTTGTATTATGGGGTTGAAAGCTTGTTCAGCATTTCAATGGCTCTGACCAAAATATCTCTGTTAGTGCACACAACTCCAAAAACCTTAATGTCTAAAAGTCATACGCTGTTGCTTTTTAGTAATTGCCATTGCATGTACATTGGCAATCTGATCTGAATACGTAAGATGCTCTTTATATAACCCCATTCACATCACTCTTTTCTGTGTGGCAAATCTAACCGTTTCCGCTCACCTGAGTTTGCCTTGCACCGTGAGTGTTATTATCATGAGGTTGTGCGATTGAATTCAAAAGTGATTGAAATGTTATATGTTTACCCAGCTACAGGTACTTTCCTGTAGCTGGGTGGCTATATTGATATAGCAAATGACCAGATCTGTTGTTTTAAACATGATTATGATTAACAAGTCTGGGAATAGTATATTAAGTAAGTAATTAATGCTATACATGTATTCATGTTTGCATACGAGTATCGATACGATACTATACACATAGTATAGCTTTATGAATAGCTCTATGCAACTATACACATAGTATAGCTTTATGAATAGCTCTATGCAACTATACACATAGTATAGCTTTATGAATAGCTCTATGCAACTATACACATAGTATAGCTTTATGAATAGCTCTATGCAACACTAATGAATGTGTATACTTCAGTTTTTTTTGTTTCGGCTACCCTAGCTTCATGATTATTTGCTTTCTAGGTACCAACCATGACATGTGTTCTGGCTTGTGGAGAGTATTCAGCTTCGACGTGCCAGAATATCTGTGAAATCACCCCAAGGAAATGGTCAAAGCGTGTCAAAATACGAGAGTTTTGGTGAGACACCTGCTGCCAATGTGCAGCAGGAGTACTGGGGTACGTACAAGATTCTGGGTGATTCTGAAAAAGTACATAGTTATTCTTGGTCTTTCATGAGAGTGATATGAGTTCCAACAGCATCTGTATCCATGTAAACATGTGTTTGTGGTTTTAGCCTATAAAATGGAAGGCTTTATGAGCCTGTCTCCTGAATATGTGCCAAGTCCACAGTTTTCACCTGATGAAGACATCATGTCATGTACTCAATTCTCTCCATCAAAAGAATCACTGATTAGTTATTCAGCTCCAGCAAGTCCATATACTTCTTGTACCGAGAGTGCTGACGGTGCTGAACCGCTACCATCGCTACCAAGAAAGGTGAAATCACAGCTTACGATAGCAAGTGAATGCAGGGAGCTGATGAATATGTTGTCATCAAGAACCTATCTCACCACTGACATTGCTGCCCTAGAAGATCTTGCTGCAGGACTGAAGGTAGACTTGAGAAAGCTTGATGACTCTGTGGAAAAGGAAAGCATGGCCTAAATCTAGAGGTAAGAGAGTGCAACTACAAGTATCAGAATGGTAGGAACAAATGTCAACAGGGAAAATGGAGAATCAACCATGGGTTTTAACACCACGAAAGCGGCGACTCTCAAAACCTAATCACTACCTACAAAGCTAGCTTTAGATCACCCCATAACTTCATACTATTCTGATATTACCCGCATATCCAGCATGTTGATATTTTGGTTTCCAGGATAGCTTTCCATGAAGTCTATGCTGGTCTTCTGTTACCAGCATAGACCAAGATCTGTTAGTTTAGTATTCATTTTTTCATATTTCATTTCAGGGAAATCATCCAACAAGGATGATAAAGCGCAAATTTCTTAGCCAGCTGCCAATGATACCCAAAAAGCGCTCTCGGTCCAACAAGCGGATTGGATATGTTGGAATTGCTACGCAGCAGAAGCGACCGGTTAACATGGCTGCACGCAAAATACTTGCTGCTGCGTGCAAGACAGCCAATCAGCTGAGAGGAACTGCAGCTTGATATGGTATGCTTAATATAACAATCAGTTGATAGTGTTATTGTTTAAAGGTTGACTAGCACCAAAATTCACATTACAGTTATTTGGTATCAAAATATTCACTATGTCTTACTCTGTTGTGTTGTAGGTGCAAAATATGTGGAAATGTGATTACAAGCTCTTAAAGGCTCAAAAACGAACAGTTAATCGCTGCCATCACAAGACCGCCGTAGATTAGAATCTCTTTCCAAAACGGCTTAAATGAGACGTAGTTGTACAAGATGGCTTCTGTTTGCACTCTCACGCAACCTCAATCATCGAAATATTTTCACAAATATACTTCACGCATTCAATAAAACCATGTCTATTGTTTTTATGCGTCTATTTCATCGTCATTGTAGTGCTGGCACTTCCAGCACTGATATTTTATAACCTACCACGAAAATTCGTTGATTTTTTAACCTTAGCTCGAAGGAGTACATATCATTGTCTGATAAACATGACGAGTCTGTTGGTCACCTGTGATAATCAAAAAATGCTGCAGAAATTAGTCGCGAAGTATGGGTCACATGATCAGATTACGACTAGACGATTAGACCAAGCCGAAACAAATCTGTAAAGTAGTGAGCAGCTATATTTGATACAGGGTCTTCGGTAAAACCCGAAGTGTTTGTCATAAACTAGTGCTACGAGAAGTTTTATATCGAGCCTTTTATTGGCCTTTCAATTTACGTGAGAACATCATGTGACTGTAATGACTGTGCCAGAGAAATAAACTGATTTCAATCTACAGCGGTTTCATAATGGCGGCGATTAACTGTTCGTTTTTGAGCTTTCAAGAGCTTGTAATCACATTTCCACATATTTCGCACCTACAAACAGCAGAGTAAGACATGGTGAATCTTTTGATACCAAATAACTGTAATGTGAATTTTGTTGCAAGTCAACTTTTAAGGAAATATTGAACTTATGTGGGATCTACATTTATTATCATATCTCCTAAAGAAAGTGTGCAGCAAACTTGTAGACAACCAGTTTTATCTTAAAATTCTCTCCTATACTAGTTGAGCACATTTGTAAATGTTCAGAGACATTCTCAAACAGTTTGAGGGAGTAGTTTGTTGTGAGGTAAAAGAGAATGCAGCCTTTTGTTGAGGATATAATTTATAGTTGTCCGTTTTGAATTTGCTTTCAGGGGTTCATAGGTCAGGACCAGACCCCACACTATCAGTGACAAGGTAAAAAGGCATCCAGATCCTATACAATTTCACCATTACAGTTCCGAAACATTTCAGTTGAAAAAGGCATAGTGATTAATTTCCAAGAAGTTAAACCCTCTCATGTTCCCTGTAGAGGGCACATTTGATGACCCTCATTTGTCGCTGACACTCCTAAATTCGTGGTCTGTGCAGATTGAATTTTCAGTTCAATTGTAGATTCAGAAGTTATCTAAGATGATACGTTTGTTGGCAGAATGTATGGTTTACATGGTTGTCTGGTACTGGTCTCTGTCGTATGAATACAGTGATTTTACATTTGGAGTCACTGAAGTACACCTTTCAGACTATTGCCTACTTACACAGGTACATGAATATGCTATCTGACAGAGACCCACTGAGCAATCCAAAGTACTTAGCAAATAATTTATGTGAACTTCAAGAGAATCGTACCTCACACTGATCCTTTGTAAACGCAAAATTCACCAGTAGACCTGTAGTCGTTTCTCCATTAAAAACTAGTACCCAGGCAGTATGGAGTAGCGTGAGAGATGATCAGGTGTAATAACCGTATGTACAGTTATTCTGGATTACCAGTGGGTGGTCTATTGGCACCGTTGTTGATGCGTCCGTCATCCATGCTGAAAGTTGTGAGTACAAATCTCGTATGATGCAATCTTTTGTTCCAAAGGAATCATCATTATACGGTTCTTATCATAGTAAAAAGATTTAATAAAGATTAGTTGGTGACTGAATCGTGTACCTAGAGCAGTAAGTATTCACCAATACCAGACACTACTACTAACTTCTGCATTAGCAATGTATGCAGCATCCTTTTGAATACCTTGTCCAGCTACAAGACTACTTTGTATACAGTTCTTATCATCCATTCAGGTCCTACTAGGTATTGGTAATAGCCTTGGTTGTAGCCCATTGCATCCTCATTTACCTCTATATTACTGTCTTGTTTCTAGAATGTTCTAGATGGCTACCAACTGTTTATAAGCTGTCATCAGGGCCATGTATGAACCCGCTATCCTGTTTCCAGCTACCTTATTTATTCTGGTAGTTAGAAAGCAATGCCAGATAGATAAGTATCTGGGTTCAGGCTTAGCAACTGGATATGCATATGATATGGTCATTTTATTTCCATATCCTGTATTGTTCTCTGTATCGCATCATTATCTTGACACTCCCCGGTGATCATCCATCTTTAGAAAGACAGAAATGTGTAAAGTTATCATATCTCCATGACAACCTCAGTAATATCATCAGTATCAGACTCATATTAAAGATGGTAGACCATCGACACCCTGTACTTGTAATACTATTATAATATATCTGTTTAGCTGAATATTTATCAATCCATTATACATCCAGAGTTATGGGTGTATGACTGGAGTTGTCAGACCATGTATCACCTTCATATATTTCAACAATAAGGATTATTTACATTATCCCAAGTAAACTCTAGGGTCTTATCAACATTGTAGTGGTGTTAGCATTTTGGAGAGTTGTCTTCACATTATTATATGCATCAGTAGTCTTCCTAATCACCATAGCTTTTTAGCAGCATGGTAGTTGTCAAACTGTTAGGATCTAAGGCTCATCCCTAATCTTATATACCGGTAATTATAAATACTATTACCATTAGTAGAAGCTTCATACCAGAATATACCAGAACTAGTGAATCTCAACCTGTCTATGCTGGTTACATACACCAACAATTGTATGTAGTATCAACATATTCATTATTCAAGGTGGTGACATGTACATTTTAAACACTAGATTATTATTGACTTGTCCCTTGCAATACTACGCACCGGCCAGGTTGAATTTAGAGATTTATTTTATAATTTCATGGCTAGTATTTTTATTACATCCATAGAATTTATGTTGATCATTTGCATTGTATGTACTTGTTTAGAGTTAGATGTCATTATTTTATGGTGAGCACATGATTTGTTACTTCTATGTTGTCACTCTATAGCCTGTGGTTCACACTTTACGTAAGACGTTGTGCAGGGTATCAGTTGTATCATGATTCTAATGCTTCATTTTACTAATCTGTTACTTATCAGTTACAGGCTACAATCAATAAACTGTGACCAAAACATTAAGAACCATCCTACTAACATAGTAGCAGTTGACTGAGGAATATGGAGCGAACCATCACCACTACGCAAGTTAAACACACAACAGCTAAGTTTAAGCTCTCCTCCATCTACAGCCAGCTAAGTAAAAAGCTCAGACTATCGTGTGACCAATCACACGCTACTTTCTTAGAACTTCATATTGAATACAGTGAATATGTTCTGTCTGATCAACAATATTCTGATCACCGTGTGGTCAACAGGCTAAATTTAGATGACTATCTCACCCAGGCTAGGGGCGTATACAACAAGTCCATCAAACTTTACGTTACAGCTATATCTCAGCCTATGTCTCGTGGTGCTAGTCTGGCAATCAGAAAGTATGATATGATTTGGTTCCCGTATGATAAAACCACACCAGAGCAGTATTCTCATTTTCCTAAGGTAGTCGCAGACCATTTAGGTTTATGTAAGGAGTTGTGTTCACACTTTAGTATCTTTCCAAGCGAAAATACTAATTCTTACACAGCAGAACTAGAGGGTTGTATACTTAGACTAGATAGAGTTCAAATCAGATAAATATCATACAGTCCATCAAAATCAGTACATTTTACAGATAATCTTTCATGATACAATCATCTAGCCAATCAGCTGCACCGCAGCCTACTAACATTGATATTAGCATAACCTCCAGTGATGACGGTGACACTGGGTCGGCTGTAGTGCACCGTTGACTTTGACCATCCGTGACCCTCATAAGAGCGCTCACCTTAGTCTAAGGCCAGGTGGCGATAAATCTGATTCTCAGTACAGACGGTCACATCCTTATATACCACACTCTCTCACAGAGGATTTATCCATCATATCTGTATACAATAACAGTAATCAAACTATCAATCAAACAGGTAACACTAGTGATGCTATACCCAATAGTGATACCAGTAATTATCAACATTCTGAGAGCTCTAAGTTCAATAGGTCACTGCTACCCTCTTTTAGTGGGGTGCTTTCCAGATTTCAGATCAGTTTGGTGTAGTTTTGCTGAAATAGAATACAGAAATGATCATCAACGTGCATGAGCCCTAAAGCAGTGCCTTAGTGTTGAAGCGCTTTAGTGAGTAGATGCCATATCTATAACTTAGCCTAAGGTCTACCACAGGATATAGTGACTGCATAGACGCGGTGTAGTGTATTTTTAGTTTAGCAAGCTGAATTCATTTAGGTTTAAGTTATGTAGCGTCACAAAAGTACCGAATTTGCCAATTCTCTCACCCTGCTGCTAGCAGCTACCATCTGTCTCGATGGTAAGAACTTTATGCCATACTTTCCATAATAATATTATCTATTTAGTGGTTATAAACTGGTACTTTCCATAATAATATTATATATTTACGGGTTATAAACTGGTACTTACCATAATAATATTATATATTTAGGGGTTATAAACTGGTACTTTCCATAATAATATTATATATTTATGGGATTATAAACTGCAATAAAATGCTTTTGTTACTTCATGAGCAAAGATGGTGAATTAGGTGGTAAAAATACACTGTTCAGTGTAATATTCTGCTTTTTGAGTTGTTTTTTTCAGAAGATGAGAACATATTAATTTGTAATCAGTTGCTTTATATAAGAAAATCAGCTTTGAGATACGAGGCAGCTAACACATGATCTCGGCCCCGGAACGCATTAAGCTTGTATGTTGGAATATGACTGTACACTGATTGTATGTGATGCTCGTCCATTTTGGAAACTTGAAGTGACTTCTGGGTTCCCTATATGTAGTCCAGAGATGTATGTGTGATAAAATACCATATCATGTACGAAATAAGCAGTCGTTTAGACTTACACACATTTCTACACTTGGATTTATCCTCTCCACGATGCTCTCAATGATGTACAATGTAGACTATTGATTAAGGAGATGATCCAATGTACATTACTAGATAAGCAATCGGTTAGGCTTATACAAACGACTTGGAGTTATCCTCTCTATTATGCTTTCAATTATGTGCAACCTACACAGCTCACACTATTGAATAAGGAGATGATCCACTAACAAAACTAATAAACACTTATTAGCATTCATCTAACATGTTTGTTAGAAAGGAAGGGTTCAGTTATTATAGCCTACAAACTTATGCTATTTATAAAGATCTCAGGCAATGTCTTCAGAGGATTCATCAACATGTATGTACATATCTACTATCAATGAGACCTGATTTGGTTATTACATACCTTCAGGTAACCCAATCAAAATAACAACTACCACAAATCCTCTACAAGGTGCTCATGGTTGGAATTCAAATGCTGCACATGTATCTCATCGTGAGCCCCTCTGGGTAGGCAGGCATCTGAAATCCCCTTGGCAACTCAAAAACATTATTGGTAGTTATCCTCCTGGCAAGCATTTTGCCACTTTCATTCGATGGGTGTCCAGTATCAGGTCACACCGCTCCATTCATCACATCAGAATGGTGTTGCAGAGCAATACAACTGTACAATCTGAGACTGCATGAGGCATGATTGTTAAGTTTGTACTATCAAAGTCACTAGGAGCTGAGGCTATACATACTGTTGTTTATGTATGAAACTACGTTTTTACCACAGCTTACAAAAAATCAACAGCCCCATATGACGTGTGGTATGATCATATACCTGGTAGCAGTTATCTCCACATGGTCAGCTGTGTTTATATGCTCACATTCTTGATGTATCTTGCTATTAACTAGATGATAAAGCTGAAACCATGATTCATGTTGGTTACAGTGTCTGATTGAAAGCATAGTGATTAGTCTAACCTGTAAAACATGAAGTTGTATTACATCACAATGTTATCTTCAGTGCTAAACTGAGAACATGTACACAAGATACAAGGGCAGACAACTATGAAATACATCACAGTTCATGAAGCAGAGTTGAACGAGTGACATACAACATTGCTGATGTCACTGGGCAGAGTCATTCAGCCCCCTTCACTGCTGATCTAACAGAACCAAAGTTCATACAGGAAGAGAAAAAAAACAATCTCTCAACAGAGGCTAGAAACTGCTGAGGGGGAGTACCAAGCTCATATTCATAATTGAACTTGGAGACTGGTGAAACTCCTTGGACTGGTTGGAAACTGGTTGGACTCCTACTAAACTGCACCGCTATAGAATCTAGATAAGTATTCGATGTTAAGAATAGTCTAGACTAGGCATGGGTAACGCGCGGCGTTTTTGTTTCTGGCTAAAGAGAAAAAACTTGAATGCATTTTTAATCTGAATGTTGCAAAAATCGATTGCCAGTCTTGAATCATATAGAAGTTGCTTCCCTTATCGATGGATTAAGGCAGCACTAATGAGTTATCACTGTGCTTGTCATGCAGGAAAATGAAATCCGCTTTTTGGGATTACCCATGGATGGGATTACCCATGCAAAAAGTTCAACTCCACCAGTTTCTTTCCATAACAAAATATTCAGCAACTCTGTGGCAGTGTGTTTTCAGGTGTAGCAATAGCGAGTGCACCAAAGAAATTAAACCCTTCAGTAGGTGAATAAAATCGTAAATTCAACAAAGAGTGGACTAATGAATTTCTTATGATGGAACTGCCAAACAGGAAGGGAATGTCCTGTTAGAAAGTTTGAAAATCATAAAGACCATAAAAAAGCAATGCAAAGATGCTAAACATGGAACAGTATATGGACAAATGTCTAATGATGCTAAAAAAACAAGAAACGTGACACTGCTCAGCAAGAGAAGAACACAGCAGAGTATGATGAGGACTCCTAGTGAGAGCAGCCAAAATGTCACTTTAGCAAGCTGAAAACACTTTACCGAATCAGTAGGTGGAGAAAGCCATTTATTGTTGAGGAGCTAATCAAAGAGTGTATTGAAGATGCAAGTGATATTTTATACTCTGATGAAAAAACCAAGAAAACTTTTAAAGTTACACCTCTCTATTGTCATACAATAGTTCGTCGAACTGAAGTTTTGAGTCGGGATGTGCAGCGACAGCTACAAGATAAACTGCAAGGTTTACAATATATTCTATCGCACTCAATGAAATGGCAGATGCATCAGATACAGCCCATTTAGCTGTCTTTATTCGTGGAGTGAGTAGACAAAGAGCTCAATATTGCTAAAGATTTGCTTGCTCTGTGCAACATATTTGGTCGTACAACAGGAAAACATGTGTTGGTCGAAATACGAAAAGTGGTAGAGCAGAGGAATTTTGATCTCAGCAAATTATGTTTCATAGCAGCAGATGGAGCCTCAGCTATGATTGGCTGTATTAATGATTTCGGCAGTTTGCTAATGGAGGAGCTCAAGTAAGATGAGATTAATCCACTTCCCTTACAATTCCACTGCATACTACACCAGCAAAACCTGGCTGCTGAGGCAATGAAACTGGATCATGTTGTAAGTATTATCAACGATGTCATGTTATGTCCTCTATCTGTCACAGAAAGGGTTGAGACATCGTCAGTTTCACAATGGTATCAAATCAGAATTTCAAGATATTCAATATTTTGCTCAAGTTTGCTGGTTATTAAAGGGAAAGATGTTACTCCGAGCCTTCAACCTGCAAACTTAGATAATAGAATTTTATAGATTGCAAGTGAAACAGATGCCTGAGTTTTATGATGTTCCATTTTTGGATGACTTTGCCTTTCTTGTGGATATGATGCTGCACCTTAATGAACTCAACACCACACTGCAAAGTGAAAATCAGCTGATTAGTGACATGTATCAGGCTGTTGGTGTTTTTCATGGTTGACTTGAAATGTGGGAACAACAGTTGAGAGAGGACAACGTTGATGTACAAAGCTTTCCGACGCTTCGTGATCAGCCAAGTGAACCAAAGCTAGATAGGTATGCTGATGCTGTGAGTGATCTAAAACAAGAAATTGAAGCCAGATTTTATGACTTTAGGAATATAAAACCGCTGTTTAACTCTGGCCAAGATCTCACTCACGCTTATCGTATGCTTTCCTGTCTGAAATACCCACAACTGAAGGCCTTTGCGGCACGAATCAGGAGCATGTTTGGAAGCGTGTACACGTGTGAACAACTCTTCTCTCAACTGCATTATGCACACTTAAGGTACACTTAAGTCATGGATGACATTCGATGCCAAATGTCTGAAAAAAATCTGAGAATTCACAATGCATTTACATATAGCAACCTGAAGCACTCATCCCGACTAGCTAGAAACTCCTGATTTGTAAGTTACAATGTTTTATATATGAGCTCAACATCTCAAGTCAAATGGTTTCAAACAATCAGATACTGATCAATGCATCTACTCACATCAACACTAAAGAATCCAGACTATTATTGCTGTATATGTAGATGACCTAGTCCTAAGCTTGAACAACCAGTCTGACCTCAACTTTCCCTTCAAGATGAAACTTCTGTCTAGATATTTAGCTTGAGTCTAGTGATGGAGCACTCAAACTTCATCAGAGGTTATACATAGATTAGCTGTTGAGAAGGTACAAGACTAGGTACAAAGTTTGTACCTAGTCTTCGTTTTTGAGCTTTTAAGAGCTTGTAATCACATTTCCACATATTTGGCACTTACAACACAACAGAGTAAGACATGGGGAATGTTTTGATACCAAATAACTGTAATGTGAATTTTATTGCAAGTCAACCTTTAACAGATTCCTTTAAACAAATGACTTGATAGGCAGGACAACTGTGTTACATATATTGTATTCACAGGTTTTCCTGTGTGTTTCTTTACATTTTGTTCCTGTATTTCTCATAATTTCAAGTGGGAGCATGGGAAATGACAGTTATGAAATTTGCATAGTTGTGTTCTCTTGTTATTTGAAATTGTAGTTGTGTTCTCTTGTTATTTGGATTGACATCTGAAGACCACATAGAAAACCCAACAGCTATCCACATTAACACTTTTTTTTTGTTTATCTCTGCTATCAAGATGGCTGCTTGTTTTATTCATGTGTCAATTAAATCACAATATCAATAAAAGGTTTCAACAATATGTTCAACGATTAAAGTAAAAAGTGCAGAATAACTACAGTAGTTATACCCTCTTGTTTAGAAAGGACAACTCTCAAAATAATGAAGTAGTCACTGGCTTGCTATAAATAGCCAATAAACTGTACAGAATACGACAGCAGTTCTGTTTCCTCATTCAAAAAAAAAACACAAAATAAGAGAGATTGTTTCTTATACAATTGATGCTGACAGACAGCGATTAAGAATTAGCCTGTTCCCCATACACTCTCTAAAAAAACTTGTTTATATATGTCTATGGTCAGCCTTCATAACCAACTGGAGGTATATTGAGTGATGGGATTATGTACATTATGTATAGGTGATAGATAAATAAACACTACACTAGTAATATCAGGTAAGGTTATAGACACAGAGTCTGTGTTCAGCAGGTGAGGTTATAGATGCAGAGTCCGTGTACAGCAGGTAAGGTTATAGATATAGAGTCTGTGTACAGCAGGTAAGGTTATCCTTTCACTTAAATACTCATCTTCATTGATTCTCAAACATATTAGGTCTGCTGTTAAACATTAACACAAGTATTTACAATAAGAAATGAGCCAATAGCATCAATGTTCTCCGCTATGTCAAGCTGACCTATTAACCAATGAGATGAGTTTGTAAGAAGTACAACTATGAAAACAAGAGGAAGTTCCATGATAATTCTAGTTGATGGTCTGTCTGGTGTCAATGTAGGAACAGTGAGAAGTTGTCAGTCCTTGCCTTTTCTGAATCCAGGGAAGAGATAGAGTTTACGGAGTTTTGTAAAGGTGCAGATGCTAGTTGGTACATTACCTCCCTGAGTGTCACATGACCTCGCATTCTGATCCGCCAAACTGACCTGTCTCACCCGTGACTGTATCTAAAACATACAAATAAACACAGAGTAACATATCATGATGACATCAAAAGGCTTGCTCCAATGTGTTAGTTGAATTGAGATGAGTTCAAGTCTCAGAACTAACAGGATGTTATTTGTATCAGAGAAAAGGATCTGTAATAGCTGATAATATCAGGTACCAAAGCTACTAGTAGTATACGAAGGAGTAGTTGGTGACGGAGCCTCAGGACCGTTCAGCATTTTGTGCTAGTGGGTGCACTATGGAAAATTAGCCATTTGCTACGTGAGCATAGGCGCAATTTCCTTAAAAACCCATTTTGTCTAGGCAGTAGTCAAGGATAGCTTACAGACATTCCACAAATACTCGACTAAACAGATCCACGCTTTAACTATGGTGTTTTGAGGGTGGACTTCGATATCCTCTCCATAGGCATTTGGAAATTAGCCTAAATTTAATGTGAGCATTAAATGAAGAGAAACACTATGAGAATATAGAAATCCCCTGAAGAGATCCAAGAGTGTCCCTGAGTTCATCTGAAATAAGAACATTGAAAATAACCTGAAATCTATAGAAATGAAATTTGAACAGGCAGAGGAAATGAGTAAGGATAGAAAGGAATGGAATAGCAGGATAGGACTTTGAAGGCTACCTGAGCTGGTTTTACTTAGGTTATATAGTGGTTATATTACACCTCTGACGATGTAATATCTACATGTATATATATTGTATTTACACTATCTTGTTTTCTTTTGCTGTCTTTTTTATCAATGAATACTGACTTTAATAAAACCGCTTTTGTTCTAGTGAGGTGTGGGAGGGGATAACTACAATAATTCTAGTACTTTCTTGACCATCGCCCGTAAAAAAGAAGGGTAATGTGTTATTCTAAGGCTAATCCGTCGATAATCTCTAGGTGAAGGCCGCAATAAGAATCATGTGCTTTTAGTTTTGAAGCATCAGGACCATTAGAAAACTTAGGCTAATGCTCATAACAAATTTAGGCCAATTTCCTTAAAAATAGAAGCAAAGTCGTAATCGGGATCATGTAATGTTAGCTTTAAAGTTTTATAAAATAAGAAAACTTAAGGTAATGCTCAAACTTAAGCTAATTTCTAAAACTCTAAAGAGTCGGTGCGGATGCCCAGCCGCAAAACACCAGTACATTGTACTAGAAGCCTAGAACTTTAGCTATTTTGTTGAGTATCATTGGCATACGCCGCAGTCTATTCTTGACTATCGCTTCTACAAAATGGGTCTTTAAGGAACATAGGCTGATGTTCACATAGCAAATAAAGCAAATAGGCTAATTTCCAATGGGTTAGGAAGGAGGTGCAGTAAAGCACTAAGAAAGCCGCCAGTCTTGAGGCTCTGTCACCAACTGCTCCCTTATTAGTGTTGGGTTGGTATCTAATTTAGCGCCGGATTGGATATCCTTGCACTTTTTTATCGTTTTTCTAAAAAAGGAAAAAGCGGGTGTGGATGCCCAGCCTCAAAACACCAGTACTGAAAGACGAGAACTTTAGCTATTTAGTTGAGTATCATTAGAATATCCGCAGTCTATTCTTGACTATCGCTTCGACAAAATGGGTCTTTAAGGAACATTGGCTGATAATCACATAGCAAATAAAGCAAATAGGCTAATTTCCAATAGGTTAGGAAGGAGGTGCAGTCAAGCGCTAAAAAAGCCGCAAGTCTTGAGGCTCTGTCACCAACTGCCCCCTTATACTACTGCTACTAAATACTAACTCCTGCTGATTGTGATAAGAACAGCACAGGATATAGAAAAAGGAAAACATTGAAAAACAGTGTTATAGTGCCAAAGGTGAATATATTAACATTAAAGTTAATTGGACATAAAATAAGATGGGCAAATATAGGGATTCTCAGGCTATAAAATAGACTGACTACTTACAATCTTAAAGAGACTCTCTATATCTCTATGAGAAGAATGTTCGTAGAATGTGGCCACAAGAACTCTGATGAACCAGGCTCCATGGGTGTAGGATTTAGTAGCCATGTAGGCTAAAATAGACATAGAGTGGTATGTTGATAAGTTCATGACTCAATGGTATATGATAGCCATAGCTCATGTGTATAGAGTAAATACTGATGATCATCTACAAGCACATTGAAGGAACTAAGGCTAGTCACAAACTAAACAAATAATTACTCACACAGGAGACACTTTGATAAAACTTGGTACAGCACATCTGAGATTAAACTCTGTACTTACATTCACTGCTGGCCTTCATGATGAAGAAATCATCAGCATTCAGAGTAGTTGGAGGTGGAACTGCAGTAGTTGGTGACTGAGGAGCTGATGTACTGTTAACTGTAGTTGACTGAGGAGCTGATGGACTGTTAACTGTGGTTGACTGAGGACCTGGTGTACTGTTAACTGTGGTTGACTGAGGACCTGGTGTACTGTTAACTGTGGTTGACTGAGGAGCTGATGGACTGTTAACTGTGGTTGACTGAGGACCTGGTGTACTGTTAACTGTGGTTGACTGAGGACCTGGTGTACTGTTAACTGTGGTTGACTGAGGACCTGGTGTACTGTTAACTGTGGTTGACTGAGGAGCTGATGAACTGTTAACTGTGGTTGACTGAGGGGCTGATGGACAGTTAACTGTGGTTGACTGAGAAACTGGTGTACTGCTAACTGTAGTTGACTCAGTGGATGGGCTGCCTATGATGGTAGATGTTGGTGAATATGAAGAAAGCTCTCTACTTTCTCCAAAGTCTCGTCTATCTAGATAACAGAGTGTTTGATTAGTTCTGTTATATTGTTATACTAGGTGAATCTCTGTAAATGTATGTTAGTACTAGCATACAGGAAGTGCTATTATTATTATTCATATTATTATTAGCAAATTATTGACCTAGTATATATAATTGCTGTGCTCATCTTTTGCCAGTTACACATTTGGGACATCATTGCCCAGGCCCATGAAGCCTCATTGCCCAGGGCAAACTTTCTGCTTCGTAGGCGACCACATTGTGCGCATTAAATCTATCGTTTACACATTAGCCAATAGCCAAGCAGGCAATAACCAAGCAGATGATATTACAGCATTATTATTATTATTATTGATGCTAAAAATGAAATAACCACTCTCAATAGTACAATTTTTCAATAAAAAATAACAAGCTTTAGCAAAATGAAACTACCCTCAAAATGGACTTTAAACATATTTTCTATCATCTCAACTCATGCATATATTTCTGGATCTTCTGAAAGTATAGCCTGTGTACCCAAACTGTGTATCCTTTATCAGGTGACAAACCTCCTGAGCATGCTTGCAAGATGACCAACTTAGGCTTGCCCTTCATAGCAGGGAA